>NC_066612.1:5140441-5448529 GCF_025231255.1 Drosophila biarmipes | reverse complement strand
CGAATTCTCAACTGGCGCTTGGAAAATCCAATTGGAAATAAACAAAGCGAGGCGATAGGTCGGACATCAGTGGTGGCGGAGATTTGGCGGGAAGTAGAGGGTTTTGGCGGGAAAACGTAGATAAAAAACACAATTGGCCAGATTTTAAATTTATAATATTTAGCTATTTTAAATGCTTTAATTTGAATGCTTCTAAATTATTGTAAGTAGCACATTTTCATCGCCAAAATTATGTCAGCACTGTCAAAAACAAGTTTGTGTTATCGCTATCGAGAAACAAACGATCGATATTTACTGGAAAGCTTGCAGATTGGCGGTTAGTTTGAATCATTAAAATTGATCGTATTAAGATATGTAAATATATTTTGAAAACAAAATAACCAAACACATTCCTTAAAACTTTAAAGATATAATTTTCATATAATTCATGGCATTTTTTAAGCTGTTTATTGGTAAAAATAAATTAAAATAAAATAATACAAATCTGTAAACAAAACAACAATAAACTTATTCAATTTTTTGAACTAGATACTTACTTCTTTATTTGTGTTTGGTAAAAAAATAACAAACTAATGTAGAAGATTGGTTTCTCCAACACTAGGTGGCGCGTTTAAGCGATCTCCTTCATAGATGGCGCCAGAGACTTTCTTTTGATTTTCGTATTTACTTTTCGTTTATTGCATTTTGCAACTTTATTTTAACAACTACAAAACATAAGTGAAATGTTCCACAATTTAATGCTTAATTACACAACGAAATTGTATGGTATGGAGTGCAGTCACATTGTGACGCCAGCAGGCCTAAGAACTAACAACAAATAAATACAGATTCAATTAAAGCTGACTTATGTACAAGAACGTATTAGGCGTGAGAAAAGTTTCTGATAGATTTGGTATA
Organism: Drosophila biarmipes; assembly: GCF_025231255.1. NCBI lineage: Eukaryota > Metazoa > Arthropoda > Insecta > Diptera > Drosophilidae > Drosophila > Drosophila biarmipes. The sequence goes on along the minus strand of NC_066612.1, from coordinate 5,447,632 downwards.
GAGCGCAGTTTAAGAAAAATGCTTATCTTGGGCTAGTGCTGCTGTCGCCTCTCGTCGAGCTCGTCCCCGTCCAGACCCTCGATGAGGTCCTCCAAATCGTCGTCCCCATCGTCGACATCGTCCACAAATTGATCGATTCGCTTGAGTAAATTGTGCGATTCGTCTGCCTCCTCCTCGTCGTTCTCCTGATCCTCTAGTTGACCATCGGTGGTCTGATCATCCTCCTCCAGCTCCTCCTCCTCCTCATCATCATTGTACTCCAAAGTATCGCTGGTGGTGACCCCGTCTTTAATCCGTGACTCTGGCAATTGATCATAGTCAAAGACCTGACGCGTTGCTCGAGGTGGTGTCTCGGTGGAAATCGCTGACCCTAGATCTCCGCCGGCTTCATCATCCTCGAGCAGGCTGTCTATGGAGCCCGCCTGGCTGGAAATCCTCGGTTCCGGTTGTTGGGGCATCAACTTGGTGCTAACTGGCTTCAGCACGGTGCTGCTGGTGGAGCTAGCTACCAAAGGTGACCCCGTCGATGAGGCGATCTCATGGGCATCGGCAAACATGTTGTCCAGTAGACTCAGCAGATCATTAACGCCACTGGGAGGTTCTGGACTTGGTTGTTTTGGCACTAACGGGGTGGTACTACTCAAGGGAACTTTGGTTGTTGTTGCCTTAGTGGTTTTCATGGTGGTGGTTGTAGTTATCTTGGGGGTGGTGGTACTGCTAACCGGAGCTTTAGTAGTGCTGTAGACAGGCGCCTTTTGAGGAGCTCTGGTGGTTGTAGTGGGTTTCCGCGTCGTCGTAGTCGTAGTCGTCGTAGTCGTCGTCATCGGCGTGGTTTTGGTGTGCAAATGCTTAACCTGATAGGACTCCACTGTGCCCCGCTTCTCGTTGGGATCGGCTATCCTAACCACAGGCTCCCGCTTCGAGATTACCGGCACTATCTTGGGACTGTGTGGATCCAATTCGTTTTGGCCATAGGTCTTGACCTTGGAGTGCCCCTCGATGATGAGGTACATGGGTCCCAACAGGGCCTTCGGCGGTTGCTTGTAGTGGGAGAAGAGCGAATCGGTGGTGGGTTCACTCGGAGCAGGTGCCACTGTGGGTCTCTGGGCCAGATTGCTCGTCTGGGGGATGAGCAGGCGGTTACTCGTGGTCGTTGTGCTGGTTCGCTGATAGATGGGCGTGGTGGTGGAAGGAGTGGTTCCCACGGTGGTGGTTGTGCTGGTCACCAACATGGGTCTGAAGCCGGGGTTACTCGTTTGGGGAGTGGGTGTGATGTAGATCTCGGGCTGCATCTCCTGTCTGGTGGCCACCGTGGGCACTGCAATGGTGGGTGGACCGGGAACAAAGGTGACCGGTGCATAGGAAAACGGTGGTCGGGTGGAACTGATGCCCATTCCCATGGCTGGCAGTGGGTGTTGCGGCTTGCTGGTGCCCATCAGGTACTTGGTGGCCGGCATTGTGGGCTTAACCTTGGGCTTGGAAGAAACCACCACCTCTTTCTGGAGCAGCTCATGCAGCCAGGGTTTTCGTAGTCCCGATTTGGAGCCACTTTGATGGCCTGGCAGGGAGTTGGGCGAGTAGCTCATGGACTGTTGGTAATGGGGCCTCGAGAAGCTGTAGGTGTGCATGGACTCCTGGAGATGGGGATCCGAGTAGCTGAGGCGATGTGGCGGCATACTGGTCATCCAGGGTGTGGAGGATGACAGGGAGGTGTGGTGACTCATTGGTTGGTGGTAGATCACCGAGGAAGTCATCGACGACTTGGGCGTCGGTGAACTCATGTGGTTGAGGCTCATGTAGGAGGTGGGTGCTCCGGTGGCCATCATACTGTGTCTGTACTCCAGGTGGGGAACCGACTGGGGGGCCCCACTCGACTTCATCATCATCATGGGCGGAGGCATCAGGTGGGTGGGCGGCATGTGCTGCTGGGCACTGAAATGGGGTGCCATATGTTGGGTTTGTGGGCCATGCTGCTGCTGGGTGGGGGCATAGTAGCTCCTCCGGATGGCGGCATATTTAGCCTGCTGTTGCTGATGCTGCTGTTGACTGTGAGCCAAGCCAACTGGCGGATAGGCATGGGAGTGGGGCACCCTGACCCGTTCACTGGCCACGCCCAGGAGCAGCACCTCGCTCTTGGTCTTGTTGCGCAGGACCTCTGGCGGCAGCTCCTTCTTCCTGGCCTCCGGATTGCTCTGACCCGTGCTGTTGTTCTCCGCCCAGTAGCGCACCCTGTCCAGGGCTGGCGGACTGTAGTCGTAGGTGGGATCCTTCTGCAGGGGATCCCCGTGGCCCAGGGGTCGCCACTCGTTGTTGTTGTTCGGGTCCAGCCGTTGAGCTGTGGAAGAAACGATACCATGTCGGATGATTGAGTGCCGTATCAATTTTCTTTTACATGTGCAACTTTAATTGCCCCCCAAATGGCCGGGGGGCAACTGGGACGGAGAGGAGCTGGGGGATTGGAGATGGGAGCTAGGAGCTGTGTGCCAAGACCACAGCCGAGTCATAACTCGTTAAAGTGTTAACAAATGTTTTTGTCCCGTCACTTGGTCGAGGCTATGCCGGCATCCTGGTTGCTCAAAACGAGAGGTGCTTAAGGATTTGTATTTTAATTGGTTAGGTTCTGTAAAATTGTGCGCAAGAGTTTGTTTTAAAATTATGTCTATCCTTGACCCATTTTTTAGTAAAGCAAAAACAACCATATCATTTTCAGTACGATCATTATTCTAGCTCAATATAAATTCATTTAAATAATACATTAAATTGTATTATTTTTATTAACAAATCCTTTTTTTTAAGCAAAAAACGATTTAATATTTCTATAAAATTTTTTGATTTTAATCTTTAGTACTCAAATCTTTAAGTTTCTTTAAAAAACATATTTCCTGATGTGGTCTTTTTTTATTTATTATTAAGGAACCGTTTAAAATTTTTCTATACGTTTTCTTTTTTTTCTATGCCTAAATGAAGTGATATTTTTAATTAAACCAAGAGTAAAAGCTAAGATCTTTTAGAACTTCCCTCGCGAGTATCCAACTTCAATTGCTTTTGAGCGGTTTTTGCATAAATTGATTTTAATGCCCGCGGACAGTGTGCGAGATTGGGGCTGCAGTCGATTGAACCCGCGGCCTGATCCGCTCGACGGGACGGGATGAGCTCCGTTTAGCTCCCCGCCATGTGGCTCCTAATTAAGCCCAAGTCAGAGGCCAAGCCGCCAGAAGAGCTGTGATCCCCAACGCCCACCTGGCATGGAGCCGACACTCCACTGGGAGGAGGCTCCTCCGCCGCCGCCAGGCGATGATCGGTGGGGGCCACGACCAAGGCAATCAACACGGCAAACAGACAGACAGGCAGACACAAAGTCGCATTGGATACACTGGGATCCAGTCGGATTTTGGCCTGGCTTTGCTTGATTGACTGATCAACGGACGGAGGAAAAATAAATGGCAGAGGCGGCGAAGGCGACCACTGCGAATGCGGAGGCCTGATAAATTATTAGCTAAAACCAGACAAATCGCTTTCCATTTGAGCGGTTGCAAAGGCATGCGGAGCCATAAGCTCCCAGCTCTCAAACTCCCAGGCACCCAGCCGCCCAGCTCCCCGACGTGAGGACATGCACTTGGCTCAAGCGGAAATGGCCACTCATGCATCTTGATCTGCTTCTGGCAATTGGCTTTTAATACGCTTACAAAAGATGATATAGATTCGCAGGTTATGGAGGGGTTTTCCTCAAAGCTAACAATTTTATCAACCTTAAAAAAATACTTTTCTTTTAGTTAATTCATCTGTTATTATCTAAAACAGTTTTTTTATCTCAGGTTTTTTTTTGGTCAAGCTTTTTCTTTGTTTATAAAATGTATTTATCTTATATTCTTCATAAAATATTTTGCATTAAACATTTTCATTAAGTTTTCTAGGTTTCTCAGAAGGCAATAAAAAAAAGCAATAGAATTTGTATAAAATATATAGTATCCAGATCAATAACATGATGATAAACTTAAGTAAAATATAAAATCATAATGTAACTGGACGTTGAATTGTATTCAACAACTTTTGTTGAGTGTTAGATTGTAGGCAAACTTAGTTTAATAATAAATATTTCGCTTACATCAGAATAAAACTTTAACTTATTACTATTTTTTGAAAATAAGTTTAAATTTAAATTTTACAATACTGTTTTACATGTAATTCGATGTGTAGACCTTACAATCTGCACTTCAGAATTTAAGGAATGTTTAAAAATCAAATATAAATATGTTATTATATTGTCAAAAAATGTTGTGACAGAACCTGACTTCCCACCAACATTGTAGGGTATATTCTACGTCGTTTAGCCCTTTCCTCACAATTTCATAATGGGTGGGCGCGCACTGCCTACACTGGCTAGGTGGATCACTTTACCCGGAGCCACTCCAATGCCATCCCATCGAGCACATGCATCTGGATGCCATCTATCCTTGCATAATTGCCTGTGACCACGAAGCAATGTGGCCGGGCGATTTTCACTTTCATTCGCATTAAAATGCCTCGCATGATTGCGTTCAAAATTGTTTGATCTCCTAATGCTGGCCATTAAAATAGTGCCCACTCTCCGCACCCAGGCACCCAATTATGTTGGCGAAACAAAATCAAAGTGCAAATCTTTCATATTTTTTCATTTCGCTGCGGTTGTTGTCTGCCTGTTGGTTGTTTTTCGTTGTTCGGTTGTTCGCTCACCTGTTGTCGCACCGGGCGTTAGACCAGCCCCATCCTGACTGCCATTCGTCTTCGTCTCCAAAGTCTGCGGCTCCGGCTTGGACGCGCTTGTTGATTGAGCCAAGACCTCGATCACATGGCCGGCGGCGGATCCGTGGAGCAGGAGGAGCTGCAGGAGGTGGAGCAGGCCAAGCATCGTAACCAAATCGCGGCTCTTGTGGCGTTCACCAATCATCTTGTGGTTCGTTGATCGTCCGTCCCGGGGGTTTTTCCTTCTTGTCTCTCGTCTTATCTGGAATTTTCGTTAAATTGTTCAGTTTCGGTTATGACTCGCTGATGATTTAATAGCCAACATCGATTGTGTCCGCCGAACTTAATCTGTGCAATTTCCCAGCCACCGCAATGGATTCTTAACTATTGGATAACGTGTAGCGGACGCGAATGAGGAAGTTTTCGGCCGCCGTGTTGCATTCGGCTCACTTAACAGGTTGTTATCCAGATTGGCGGCCAGTTAATTTGGAGCCGCTTTGCAGTTCAGGTAGCCTTTTAGCTGTGATCATAAAACCATAAAATGGAATGCCAGTTTAATACACAACTCAAGAGTAAAGAAAATTAACCTTTCACTTAGCTCGGTTTATTAATGAAAAGGTATTAAGTTGCAAATTGATTTAACAAATCGGATTTTGACAAGGCTGGTTGGGGGTATAAGAATGGGAAGGATATGTGAAGCGATCAGATAGCGGGGACTTTCATTAAAAAACACCAGGCTTGAGTGGGGAAAAATTTCCTGAAACAAAAGACTTAAGACACGAACTTGACAAAATCATTGGCACTTCGGAGGTAGTATAAATATTTTTAATAAGGAATAGAAAAGGGGTAGCAACTAATAAATCTAATACTAAAGAATAAATTTAAGAGTATAAATAACTAAAAGTTTTATACTAATTAAATTAACATTTAAGACTTTAAAAATAAAGATGCTTTCGATTATTTGAGAAGTAATTAAAACATTTATTAAAGAGGTTATTAAAGTTTCCTTTTAAGAAACAAAAGACTTAGGCGACAAACTTGAAAATTTTTAGGATTAGATTAGTAAATATTATTAGAGATTAAAAAGTTAGCAATTTTTAATAACTTATCTAGTGAAAGAACAGACAAGCAAAGGACTTTGACCTTTGGAGGTTAAGCAACAGATTTTCGTATAGTTTTCTTTCCCATCATTAAATAAGTCTCGGCCTGATAAAAGAGTCTCCTCCTGGGCAGCGACAACTTCACGGATCGCAGAGATTGATTCGATTATTTCATAATTTATGGCATTATGCGGCAGAGGGCAGACAGGCGACGTGACTGACCGACCAGAAGACTTCCCGGGGCTCTTCTCTTTTGGCTTTCTTTCTTCTGCACTCCGGAGTTTCCTCCCGAAGATGTGTCCCAAGGGCCTCTTATCATCATCTCCCTCCCCAGTTGCATGTCATCTGTGTCTCTTTTTTTGGTGTTTTGCGAATATTTTTTGATATTTTCGGCCTGCGCTGGCCGGGCACTTCGTTCCCATCGAAAGTGAAACTTGTGCTTTTTGATCATAAAAGAAAATTTGCATTTATTTCGCAGCAGCTCCACGGGTTTCTTGTTGTTGCCGGCGTGCTTGCAACGCGCTCGGCGGCAATCGTAAAAATTAACTTGATTACTACACGCATAAATAAAGCCATTAAATGGCAAACATCTTGCTATGGCGCCAATTAAAATCAAATAAAATTCGCCGACGGCCAAGAAAAGTGGGATGGGTTATAGGATGATGGCCTTGCAATTGAATATAATTTGGTTCGGTCGACTTTTCGGACAAGCCACAAACATTTTCCCCGTATTGCCACTAATGATGCACATCATTTTTCCACCAATTTTCCACTGTTTCCTACCGCGTTTCCTCCATCAAAATTATTCCACTTTTATGAGGTAGGCCTAACTCGTTTGCTAACGCTCTCGTTTCGCGTGAGTTATTTAATTGTCTTTATTGTCTTACATCGCATTTGCATAATGCGTTTAATTACGCATCATTTCTGTGTTATTTCATTTTATTGGCTTTACATGACAAGTGAAACGTGTTGGAGCTAAGTAACGCAAATTAACGCCTTTTTACAAGGTAATTGGTTTCGATCATACTTTTTCTGATTCTAAGAAATATTTAACTTTAAAAACTTAATCTTTGCCGAATAGGCTCGTTTAATTAAGAGTTTTTTTATGGTACAAGCAAACCAATTTGCTTAGATGAGGTACACATTTTCCTTATCAAACATATTAAATGCTTTTATTTTTATACCTTTTTAATGGCCGCAACTTAAAGTGGTCTCATAAAGTGACAGCCGTTTTTAGTATTTCCATTTGGCAGGTTTAAGGATTGTCTTAGGCGCCAGATCTTTACACCTGCTGCAATAAAACCAGACCGATTTATTCCCAACTTTCGAGTAATTCACAGGCCTTCGACCCCTTTTTGATGGCCACTGATCGCGGCAACCCACGCCGAATCAAAACCATATGGATGGCCCCCATCATAAATGCATACCAGGCACTTTCGATGTATCTTAAAAGCCGGCATTCAGTCACTCAAAGCTGCCCACAACATCAAACCCAAAAGGCTCCGGAGGAGCTGTAAGATCAAAAAAAAAGTACGAAGAAAAACACTAAGATGCACTCGAAGCGACAGCTGTTAAGTGGACGGCTAAGCCAATGCGTTTTTACTAAAAAAAAGGCGGCTATAAAAAGCCGATGAGCAAGCAAACAGACCAATAAATAGACAAACAACCGAAGCAGAGACCAAATATCCATTCAAGTGCGCGACATTTTTTATGCCAGCAGCAATGGCAACCTGCAACCAGCAACCTGCAACCAGCAACACAAGAAACTGGCGCACTGAGATGCATACCAACATGGCAGCGTATTAGCCAAAGACAAATACTAATTGCAACCAAAGCAACTGCCAACAGAAGCAGCTGCCGCAGCGGCAACATTAGCAGGCAGCAACCTCAGCTGCACCAGCAGCATCGGCAACAGCAGCAACAGCAGCAACATCAGCGCCATCAGCGCCATCAGCAACATCAACAGATGCATCAGCAATGGCAGCCTCGGCTTTTTGTTGCCGGCAGTTAATTTCATTTAAAGAATGTCATCTTCACTTTAAGTGAAAGATAAATGCATCGAGTGGCCCGGGAGTGCCTGCGAAATGAAGTGGCAGCCTGCCCTTTCTCTCTCTTTCATTCTGTACACACGGCGTATGAGTGATGCCTGTTTGTTTGGCTCTAACTCCATACAGCGTCTTAATTCTTTGCGCAAAGAGACGAAAACATTCGATTTCGCTGGCGAAGAAAGGCGGAATTTATGTGCTGCATCCGCAGCCGTGGATTATACCATTGAAAACCGAGAGTTGAGTTGAGTTGATTGATGGAAAATGCGTGAAAACGATCGTGGACAATAGATCGTGACCGAGTGTCGAAAGTGCTAGATCTTTGTTTGATTTAATACGAAAAAAGACTTAAACTTATTTATTGCAAAACGCTCAATTAAAAGGAGTGCATAAAGATGTCGTAAAGGTATAGAAAATATATTGTTGAACCCTTTTTGCTTTAATATTTTTAAAAATTTCCTCTAAACGTTGTTGATTTTCTACAGAAATTTGTATAGTGATTTTCTATGGCTTACAAAACCTCTAGTAAAATACTGTGATTTTAAGACATCTGTAAAGGGTTAACCTTAAAAAATCTTAAACAATTGTAAAACTATCTGAAGTTTTGTAAACATCATCCTCACTGATCAAATCAATATCAATTTGCAATAAACACAAATCGCAATAAATAATCAAACTTGGTTTTCTCTGATCACACGTTTGCTTACAAGGTGTAATACCATTTAAACACACAAAGACTAATCGGATTGCAATCCTAATGCATCAGAGAAAACATAAGTTTATATTTTGAAATAAGGCACAAGAAACACAAAAGAAAATATTGATAAAGTCCTTCCTCATACTTTAAAACATTTGTATGTATTTAGAACTTTTAAATAATGTCTTAAAATCACTTTAATACTATTTTTAGATCCTTTTGGTACTTAATCATCTTTAAAACTTTCTAAGATAATAACTCTACGATTAGTTCCTTCACTTTCACAAGCTTACACAATCTAAGCAGGATCTTACATCACCTTCTTTTTCCGGCCACTGGCTCAGGAACAAATATCTCCGCTATTTCGCGAGCAAATAGCCCTATAATCTGCTGTGTTTTTAATCCTTTCGTGGTAGCGAATGTTTGCCAACTAATTTGCAGTCATTTCCTTGCCGACAATTGTCACAAATCAATAATCAAACACAAAGCCACTCGGCCAGACAGCGGGGCTGGCCAGAAAACACTTCATTTCATTCAGTAAATTTCACTTTTAAGCGACCAGCGCGACCGGGCGATGAAGATAGCAGCTCGTCGAGCTTCTGCCGCCGAAACCGACAGAAACAGACATTCGCACGGCCTCGGGTTTTGGGACAAAAACCAGGGATCTCGATCTTTATGGAGGAGCTTCAGGTTTTCTTCGCCTCGCTTCGATACGATTCGATTCGATTCGGTTCGGTTCGCTTCTCTGCGCGCCGGTGCATCCAGCCAGTGTGCATCCGTTTCAAAACGCGTCCGTTTGTTAACTGATTTCGCGTGGTCTTGGCCAAAACTCAAATCCGAAACTGTTAAAGGCGGCAGCGCCGTCGACGCAGGCAGCGGACAGCGGGCAGCGGTCTTCGGCTGAGATTTTTCAGGTACAACGAACCAGCTGAAAAAAAAAGCGGCAGAGCCTGCACTTGTCTTCGTGGTGTTGCCGCCGTCGCAGCGCTTTTGGCCAACGCTTTTGACCAAGCCAACAGTCGCAGCCACAGCGAATCCATAAACACACGCTCGGCCGGGGCTTCGTCACCAAAGTTGTCGCCTTTTCGCTTTTGTTGCTGCCTGTTTGGCGACGATTGTTGCCGCTGTCCCAAGCCAGACTCACTTTTCACTACCTGCAACATGTTGCTGCCACGGCTGGCTTAGAGTTCTGATGGGTCTGATTTTTTTTCTACATATGCTACGTTAGCTAATAATCCTAGAATAGGCTTTAAAAGCCTGAGTAATGGGCATGTGTTGCAAGTTAGTAGGTCATTTTGCCGCTGTCCCAAGGCAGACTCACTTTTTACTACTTGCAACAGGTTCTGTCTTTCCTAGGGATTTTCAATGTGTAAACAATCATTTACAGGTCCAAACATAATCCAAAATATGAAAGTATTGCAAGTAAATATGTTATGTTGCTGTTGTCCAACCTGCAACATGTTGCTGTCATTGTTGGCCAATTATTATGGTTGGGTTAATCTTTTTTTGTTGGTCAATAATCCTAGAAGGCTTAAAAAGATTTAAGTTGACAAAAAATCTAACAAATTTATAATAATAGGGTGTTAGAAAAGGTTACTCCTTCCGGCTGCCTAGAATATTGCGTTTTGCTCTCCCAAAACTCCGCTTTCGCTTTCGCCTCCACCTGTTGCATAAAAACCGAAAATCTTTTGGCCAAATAAAATTTCTACTGGCGGCCAAGAAATCGTAAAACATGTTAAAAGCTTTGGGCAGCAAAAACAATTGGCAATAGTCATGACATGACTGGCTGTCAATTGGTTTTGCTGTTTCGCCGTTGCTGCTGGGCGTGTGCGTAGTTGAGGCCAAGATGAGAGTGAGCCGACAGACATGCATACAAAAACTCGTCAGCCTGGCATATGTAAAAGAAGCAAAAAATCTATGAAAATAACAACAAGATTATGCCGTCTCTTGGCCACAGAGCCTCCCTTTGTCCCCCTTTTTTCCTCGCCACGTTGAGGGTGTCAATTAAGGCGCAATGTTGCAAAAGCCCCGAACAAGAAACGTAAGGCAAATCAAAAGACTCTGGCAACGAACTTGACGCATGACTTTCACAGCCCAGAATGGCGAAACATGCAAAATATCTAAAGATCTATGGTTACAGAATTTTAAGTGCTGGCAAACATTCCACTTTCTTTTAGGGCAGAAATACATTTTTTCAAATCTGCAGAATAAAGATAAAATAAAGTAATTTCCTGGTTCTTCAATAAGTAAATACTAAATAATATTTGACTGCATGAGTAAATTATTTATATATATATTATATTTATTTTGACAATTTTCAATTTGAAAACTCAATAAATTCTGAGATCAAATAAATCCAATAAATCGCATTAAATAAATCCCGAAAAATAAACCAAATAAAGAGAGATTTCTTTACTTATTAAAAACGATTCCCATTTTATTTATTTCGACCGAAATAAATTTCAAAATAAATACTTAAAAATAAATCACTGCACACTTAATTTGTTACCCATTAAAATCGAATTACATTTTATTTATTTCAACCACTTTTATGCGATGAAATCAACTGAGAGAAGGACCAAATCATCGCAAATCACTGCCCGGTAATTTGTTTTCCCCTGCCTTGCCCCCTTCCCAAAACACCAATTGAGTTTCCTCAGTCAGTTGGTCATTTGGCCGGGACTCGTTAACTAGTTTCTGTGGCCACTCGCAAGGCCATCGCGCCATCTCGAGTGCAGCTTTGGCCAAAACACCCCCGCCAGCGAGTGGGAACCCCCTTAATTAGCGCATGTGTTGCATGCAACCAAAGTTGCATGTGGCCAGGTTGCTGGTTGCTGGTTGCCAGTTGCTAGTGGCCCGTCGCTATCTGGCAGCCCACTCAGCCGTGTAAATTGTATCAATAAATTTATTGATTTCAACTGTTGCCGCTGACTTGTTTAATATTTTGCGACGATTTATGTTGCTGGCATGCAAATTTTAGTATTTATTTGCTTTGTCGGTGCACCAGAGCGGCCAGATGACCACATGCGGCACTGGCTTTAATGAACATGTCGTCTCCGCGGTGTCGTCGCTCTCGGGAAAGAGTCATCAAAAGACACACGCATGGCAAATTTGTGTGCTCCGGCTGTCAGCTCATGTCGCGCACCCCTTGCACAATAATCTCCTCCAGCCATCACACTTTAAATATTAATACTCCAATACAGCAAGGTAAAATATTTTTAAAAATCATTCTTCAGTCTTCTATTTTTTTTTTTTTTTTTGCTATCTAAAAGCTTATACAAAATCTACAAATATCTTTGGAATGTAATTAAACTTCAAGACATATCATCATTTTTGTTCCCCCATTATAAAGATTCAGAAAGATAAATCCTTGGAATTGGGAATATAAATTTAACTTATAAAATAAAAAGGTAAAAGGTTAATTTAGAAGAATCAAAAAAACCAAAAACATCTTAACAATGTAGTAAATATCTTATAGATTAATTTTCCTCGATCAATAAAGATTGAACGGTATTTATTAGTAAGATGCAATTTCCGACTTTCTAATATAATAATATATAATATTTATTTATAATATATTTTTCATGAATTTAAAAAAAGGATTCAAAATAAAAAGAAATCTATACATTTTTTGCCTGTTGGTAAAATCTTTATAAAATCTTATTTGCATCAATTTCTAGCAGTGCACCGATGCGTCCTGGTCAGGCCCATGTAGTTTAATGACAGAAATTAGGCAACCTTTCACTGGCACATAATTTCACCCACCGAGACACTTCCGTCATCGGGCGAGAGTTGGTTTGTTTTCTCATTTTCGAATTTTCGATTTTTGGCTTTCAGCCTTTTTTGGGCCGTCCACAACACCACAGAACACTTTCGTTCATTGGCCAACCGAAAAGGCACCTCGCACATATATAATGTGTGTTTATCGCTTCGCATTTGGGGTTAGGGCAATTTCTACGGCCATCGCCTTGCCACTTGTGCCGCCTGCCATGCATGCAAAATCAGGTGAAAAGCGCTGCCCGCGCCGACGTCGCCCGGTGCATTGCTAATTAGATAAACAAATTTTTGGTTTTTTGTTGGGCTCGGAGAAGCACAGAAGCGGACACTCGCCGCTGGACATTGTTGCACGCACTCGAGTTATTGAAAAGTGAAATACGCCGCGGAAGGTGGCAGCTTTGGGTGCAGAAAAACGAATAGGCAATGCTCTCTTGCTAGAATAAATATGGCAAAGGATCTGGTTAAGTGATCCCATTATTAGCAACGCTTTCATCAGGTTTAAAAATTAATCCAAATAAAATTGAATCTCAAATTGTCAAAATCAAGAACACATTCCTCTTGAAAAACATGATCAAGATTACTTTCCTGCCTCTTTGTAATATCTATTTTCTTTTAAATACAAGCTTGTGAGTACTGCTTCTTTTTTCTTCTTTTGAGGTCTCAATTTCAAGAACGTTTCTTCTCGGATAAATGAAAAATTCGTCTCAAATTAAGAACATTTTATCTTGAAATTTTTGGGCTTTATTCATAAATGTTTCCAAATTCGCTGATATACCTACTTAAACCGTTTAAATTAATGGCAGCCCATCGATTTCTCCCTGCTGATAAAGTGCAGCACCTTGTCAAAGTGCGGCTACCCATTCGGCAGGTACTACAGTGATAAATGCTCCGGCAGTCCCAAGCTTAGTTTCTAAAAAAGAAAGTGAAATTCGAATGCGGACAGAACACAGCGCAAAGTGCGCGGCCCAGGCAGCTCCCAACTTGGCCAACTTGGCCAGGACCAGGCCAATACGACAAAACAAAAAAAAAGATAAACTACATATATATAAATACAAATCAAAGACAAAACCTGACTCTGAGCTGCAGCGAACGGCAGCGAGTCATTCACAAGTTGTGATGCTAAACATATATGTCTAATTATGGAGGAACTGACGCACTAAACAGCGCCACATAATGCGCCCGTCGTCTCGGTTTCGACGTGGATGTGGCCACGGATGGCCCGGAGTCCGGACCGGTTTCCCGGCGGCCAAAACCAACACCACAGGCACAACCAAAACCAACACCCGCAATTTCGCCAGTTCGTGGAAAAGCGCTCGATTGTATGAATGAAATGCGTTTTACGCGACAAAGTTGCCACCGATCGCCAACGGCGGAGGTGCACTCAAAAAAATAAGGGTTAGAAATATATTCCAAAAATATTTTAGGTACATAACCATATTTATTTTAGGATATAAGTTAAAACATTGTAGAAATAGGAAATTTTAAAACTTTGAACAAATAATTTAAACTAGAAATGACCATTTTAGTATACGGAGATATTATTTAATTAGGTCAAAACATCAAAAAATATCAGTAATTTAATAAATTATAATTCGAATGGGCGTTATTTTTAAACTTTGTTTAATATAATTTGCTTTAAATATTTAATAATCTTCTTTTCTCAACTTTGAATCTAGAATTAAATGAAATCTGCCACCTTAAGTATTTAAATATATAACTAAATATTATATATATTACATATTTAAAGTTTTCCCTGTAAAATGCTAGTACTAACCGCTGCGCCCCGCAGATCGCCCATCATCCATATCCAGGTCGGGCGGAGCGAGGAGCAGATGCGGATTCGTTGGCGGCGATATTGGCGACCAAAACATGTGGCGATCCCGCCCCCGGCAGATCCACATCAATCGGTTTCCCCCCTCCTCCAAGCTCGACTGCAGGGCAGCGGCGGGGTCAAAGGCGGTGCAGGGAAAGGGTGAGTGGGCGCTGGACGAGGGGCCGACGCTGCGGTGGGGCATCGCTCCCGTCAGCCTGATGGCGGACGACTTTGCCGCGGCGCTGAGTGTCCTGCCGGAGCAGCATCACCGCATCGTGTCCTGCGTGGCCGCCTACCAGTCGCACGCCCTCGCCTTCGCCGAGCGCCACCAGGTGGAGAACGTGTACACCAGCTTCGAGGATCTGGCCAAGTGCCCGAATGTGGGTGAGCTCCCAAAAATATTGTGTACAAAATAAAAATTGTTGAATATTTTTTTAAGAAATATTTTAACAAAACTTTTTCTCTCTCTGCGAGACTCATATCTTCTCGAAAAACACAATGGGTATCGAGAACATTTCATCTTGAATATGAGAAAATATTTAAATTATAAATTTAACTTAATACTTTCTTAATCACAGATGTAGTGTACATTTCGCCCTTGAATCCCCAACATTCGGAGCTGTGTCACCTAATGCTGAACCACGACAAGCACGTCCTGTGCGAAAAACCGCTGTGCATGACGGAGGAGCAGGTGACCAAGTTGCTGGAGAAGGCACGGACGCGGGGTCTCTTCCTCATGGAGGGCATGTGGCCAAGATGCGTGCCCGCCTATCATTACCTGCGTCACCAGATCCTGCGGAATCGCCTGGGTGAGCTGCAGACTGTCCGTTGCAGTCTGGGCCTGCCCGTCTCACAGGGGTAAGATCTTTTATAGGACACTGGGACAGAAGTATGGCTTATACTACTCCAAATAACCCTCAGGAGACTGGCACTTTACGGCGGAGTCACGAGTGATTTTGGGGTGTACGGAATGCAGCTGGCCCTGTGGGTGTTCCGGGAGGTGCCGCGCTGCCTCAAGGTCAGCGGCCGGGTCAACTCGGAGCACGTGGACGTGGCGGCAGACATCGAACTCTGTTTTACCCGTGGCAAGAGGGCCTTCATCGAGGTCAGTGCGGAAAAGAAGCTGAGCAACCAGGCGATTATACAAGGCAAAAATGGGACCATCAAAGTGAGTTAATATGCAATATTCCAACTGGTTCCTCCTCCAACACCGATCTTCCCCAGATGAACAACTACTGGTGCCCCACGCGACTGATCACCGAGGAGGTGGACTTCGAGTTTCCCCTGCCGGGTGGCGAGCAGATGCCCCCCACCCACTACCACAATCGACTGGGCATGTGCTACGAGGCCGAGGAGGTGAGGAACTGCATCCTGAAGGGCAGCAACGAGAGCGACGACTTCAGCCACAACGAGAGCCTCCTGCTGGCCAATCTAATGGACACCATTCACGCCGAACTGGGAGTCGGGGAATTCGCCAATCGCAGGCAAATTCCCGATCTACAGCGGCAGATCGAGAAGGTCCAGGATATAGTGGAGGATCCCGAGGAACTGGCCAGCGAGACCTGCCGGGTGGTGCAGGATGTGGGCAGCGATGGAAGCCTGGAAACCAAGCAGCAGCAGGAGGAGGCGCCGCCCAGGTCCAAAGTCAGAGATGCCCCCTAGTACTGGAAGATACATATAAGAATAATAACGCAACTGGATTTTAGGATTACAAATGCTTTTAAATAAAATCAGATAGTCAATAGAAAAAATTTGTAAAAAATAAATCAATTTTAAGAATTTTAAATCTTTTATTGCCTAGTTCCTAGAGTTATATACCGATCGATTGGTTACGTGATCATGTTACGTACGTTACTCAAAAAAACTTTTACTAAAAGCTTTCTATTTGGTTTGAGTCAATGCTAAAAAATATAAACAAACATTTTTTTACCAATGAGGTGAATACTTTTGGTCTTGGCCAGCCACCGATTTTGGTGAAATGGTTTTTAAAAATGTTAAATAATTTTATCAAATTTATGCCCCAACCTATAAATTTAAATCAATTAACGATTCAGTTCCACAGAAAAATTAAATAATCCCAATATAAGAAGGGAACAACCACAAATCATTTTCCAAAATATATGTACCCCAACAATTATAATAAAAATATTTGGCAAACTAATCAATTTATAAACTATAAATACCCCATCAATGTTATTACAAATATTGGGGCAACACAAAAATTCAATTCCGCTGAAAAAATAAAAGGTCTCCATATAAGAAGGGAACAACTACAGAACAAACAACTAATTTCGTAAACAAAGCTCGCCACATAAAATAATTTATGCAAAAAAGCAGTCGTAGTTAAAGATCATGAGAGTTGATATATTCATAGAAATTCTCTTTGAGTGAGTATAGGTTTCCACACCAACCTATAAATCAAATGGTTGTTCTAGCTTTGTTAACAGATGTCACTCTTTTAACTTTGAGTGTTGGCCCTCAGCAAAAATGATATAATGCAGGGCATCGGCGTCACTCGAGTGTAACCGGTAAAATCGCTGATAAGGGTGGTCTAATGATAAGGCATTCGGCAGTTTATAATGATAATACTCTGGTTATTGATAAGGGAATTCCATGTACACAATAAATGTATATAAAGATTAACAAAAGTGTTTGAAATCTTTTAAAATTCAACATAAATATGTACGATTTTACCCCGTAACTGAGCATATATTATCACTTACTTATAAAGTGGTTGTGTTGAAGGTTTTCGAATTTTTAAATGAATATATTTTTATTATTTAGGTTTTCAATTTAAATTTCAAAAAAACATTTAAAATATTTGTTTAAGTGGTATTTTTATTTGTTTCGCTTCTGAGTACATGTTCAATTTGTTACTAAGTGTAAAATTCGCATAATCCTTTATATAGCCTATCTACTGCTTCTTCACCTTCTTCTTTGGGGAATCCTTTTTCGATTTGGCGAACAGTTTGCGCCACAAGAACTTCCACACGATCTTGTTGATGAGGAAGAGGACGTAGAGCACCAGAACGGCGAGGAGATAGATGTCCAGGTTTTTGCTGGCAATGAAGTTCATGTGGACCAGCGGACTCTGCATGTGGGCGGCGCCATGGTGACGGATCACGTACTCCGTCCAGTAGACCACCGATTCCTGGGCGCTCAGAGGACGATCGCGATACAGCTGCGAGAAGCTCTTCAGCTTCTGGGCGAACTTTGGGTTCCCGATGACCTCCCTAATGGCCTCTTTGAACTCATCCACTTCCAAGGTGGCTAACGGCAACTGTAGGCCATATCCACTCTGCACCAGCTTGTCGGCATTTCCCGGCTGGTCGGCGAAGACGGGCAGGGCCAGCATGGGGACTCCGTGGTATTGGGCCTCCGCCACTCCTCCCTTGCCCGCATGGGTGATGAAGAGCTTGATCTTGGGATGGGCCAGGATGTCGTCCTGGGGCAGCCACTTCTTGTAGAGAATATTGGCCGACTTGCCGGGCGTGTTCTTCAGATCCTCCCACTTCCAGATCACCTGCTGCTTGAGGCTGCTCAGACCCTTGAAAATGGTGGACACCACCTCCGGCTGGATGTGTTCGCCCTTCAAGTTGGAACCCAAACTGAAGAGTATGGCTCCATGCTTGGCCTTGTCCAGGAATTCCTTGATGTCCTCCGGCAGGGGATCAGGCTTGGTCTTCACCTGGATGCCTCCGATCTCGATTATACCCGGAACATTCGGACGAATGGGTCCCTCGCTGATGGCATGGCTGTTGCAAAAGGCCAGGGAGACATTCCTCTTGGCCAGCTCGAAGCTGGGCATTGACTTGTCCTTGCCCCAAAGTCGCCTGGAGGGATGATAGGGGATTATTTATAATTTCACATAATCTATCGGTAGGAACTCACTCATAGAACCCGTTGTATTTGTGGTTCAGGAATAGAGCAAGAACATTGAAGCCCACGGTGCTGCCAAAGTTCTGCAAGCGCTGCTTGAAATTCATGGGCTGTCCAGGCTTGCCGGCAATGTTCATTTGCGGAACGCTGGGCAGCTCGGGATTGCCCAGAACCTCGTTGACCATCATCATGGGTGCACCAGACCATGAAATTATCACGGGGCAATTGAACCGAGCGCCCAGAGCCACCTGATAGGTGTTGAAGAAGAATCCCACAAAGACCACGTCGAACTTGTTGCCCTTGTTCAGGTAGAGCTCCTGGAATTTGGGATCCTCCAGTACGTCCACCTGCTTATCGATGAGCAAGGCCAGCGAGCTGAAGATCGACTTGAAGGTGTTCCAAATCGAGGGCTTCTCCTTGGCCATACCGGCCATGCCGTCGTTGAGGATCTTCTCATCCTCGGCACTCATGGGGATCACAATGTGCTTGATGCTCTTGTGGGTCACTTTGGGTGGCACCGAGGAGACCACGGTCACGTTGTGCCCCTCCTCGGCCAGCGTCTTCATGATGGACATGTGGACAATGAAGTGCGACGCACTGTGGCTGGTGAAGACGCCCAGGATGTTGGCCCCCTCGCTGCCCTGGGGCATCGATTGCAGGGCCAGAAGGGCCACCAGCAGGCCACCCAGACTGCAGCCGATCCAACTGCTCTTCCCGAGTTGTGTCATGACCAGCTCCGTTCAAGTCCAAGTACAATGGGAAACTGATTGGCCTGCAAGCAGCCGGCTATCTTATACACAGTGGGTTCCAGCGATAGCGCACTGATAAGATTCCCTTTATCGCTTAATCTGCAAAAAGTATATATGTATCTTTGCAGTAGCATGAATTTCACAAACAGTTTGAAGATAGTTAGGAAGTGTACCTCAAGCACAGTACACGTTGTTTGTTATGTGGGGGTCAAGCACTGTAAAATATATTTAATATTTTATAAAAGGTTTTGATTGAAAATATATGAATACCAAAGTTGTATTGCACTTGGAGATAAGATGGTCGATTTTATACTTTGCTTATTAACACGGCCACAGACAATATTTAAAAGATTGTTGAATTCGTTTAGGAGTAAAGCGCAATATATTCCGGACCAAAGGTCTCACTTTGCTGAACATTTTGTTAACTCATTACTGTTAAACAATGTTTAATTTATATAAACATTACTTGGTATTTTATTGTAGTGCATGTGCCCTATATTTTGTAATTGCCAGCAGCTTTCGTGCTCTAAGTAAACACTAAGGCACATTTATAAGTCACTAGTAACCAGATAAAACCACCTTATGCTTTAAAATAGACCAAAGTAAATATATGTTTACATCATTTAAACTGCTAGTGCATGGGTTAAAGTGCAACCTTGTGCCATTGTCAATGTCAACTTGTAGGTTAACTATTGTTTCACTGAATTGGCACTCTTCCCCGACGACTCCAACAACTATAGATATTCGAAATACCTCGTCTATATAGAGACGCCCAAGTAAGCCATTAAATAATATAAAACAAATTTGGAAAACAATACGCGTTCGGCACGCGCTGCCTCGGATGCCGCTCGAATAACTGAGAATCGTATCCGAACAGATTCGGAATCGGATAGATAGTTCTCGAGAGGAGAGAACTGCTGAGCGGGAGGCCTCTAAAAATAATCGCTGGGGGAGATTGGGGGAGCAACCTGTTGAGTGCGCTGAGTGTTGCTCTAGGTCTGGGAATATCTGTTGCTATTGCGTTAATTGCCGGGTCGTTAAAGGTGCATGACATCAGTGTAATTAAATTATCTACGTAGAGTGCAGGTCTCTGGGGGCACTTGAGTGTTATGGCAGATAGCAAGGGTTTACGATTTTTGGGTTAAGTACATTATATTCCCTACCAATCCATAGTCCGCTCCTGGGCAAAACTTATTTGATATTATGCGACACCAAAAAAGTGCAAACGATTATTTTCAAGGCCCCATGTGTTAATCTGAACGTTCATATACACACATATGCAGTGGCTTAGTCAGGTTTTTATTCAAAGGGTTTGAAAAGGACATATTTCATAGCATACTTTCTAAGCACTATACGTAGCGTGGGATTCCCCCTGAAAAGAAAGGGGTTAACCCCCCTAGCCCACGCCTTGGCTACGCCCCTGTAGTGCCTGATTAATACGCAGTCATGCTTTCCAGCAAAGCTTTTTATCTCAAGTGCTTCTTGTAAAAAAAAATATAAATAAAAGGCAATATCAGTTGTTTTCTTATTATTACTAATTTATTAATGGGTATTCCTAAGAGCAGACTATACTACTTGATCACTGACCCCCAGGCCATACTTTTGTGCAATTTTGCATTTCATAACGCCAACTGATATTACGTATTCGCAAAGATAAGATGGCTAACCTATTAATTATTTTTAAGCTTGTCGGTCATTGATTTCCCGCGATAACTCAGGCCACGCACAACGTTAAAAGCCTTGCGAAATACGAATTTAAATATGACTATGAGTGCAAGGACCACGAGGAGAATCACTGCGAAGACATCGATATTATTGCGGGCTATGAAATCCATATGGATGAGGGGACTCTGTAGATGGTAGGCTCCCTGGTGACGCAACACGTACTCGGTCCAGTAGACAACCGATTGACGGGCTGTCAGAGGACGATCTCTATAGAGAGTGGAGAATTTCCTTATGGTCTCTCGATACGATGGGTTCTCAAGGACCTCATGGACATTCTCCTCGAATTCCTCCGCCGTGAGTGTGTGCATATCCAACCAACGGCCAAAGCCCGATTTTGTCATGATCTCAGCATTTCCCTGTTGATCCCCGAAAATGGGCAATGCCAGCATGGGAACCCCATGGTATTGGGCCTCCGCCACTCCACCTTTGCCCGCATGGGTTATGAAGAGCTTGATCTTCGGATGGGCCAGTATATCATCCTGGGGCAACCAATTGCTGAAGTATATATTTGAGGCATTTCCTGGCTTATTGTTCAGATCCTCCCACTTCCACACCACTCTCTGGGGCAATTTGGACAGTACTCTATAAAGGATATCTGTGATTTCTGGCCGAAAATTATTGGTATTCACATTGGTGCCCAAGCTGAAGAATATGGCACCCTCATCTGTGTCTTCAAGGAACTTTGCCAGCTCCTTGGGCAGTGGATCTGACTGCTCTTTAACCTGTATTCCGCCGATTTCAATCGATGTGGGAACTGTTGGTCTTATAGGTCCTTCACTGGGGGAGTGGTAATTGTAGAAGAGTAAGGATATGCGACGCTTCATTTCGTAGTAATTAGGAAAGTCAGGATCTGTCTCATTGGCAAAAGCTCGTCTAAAAGAGGAGAAAGTCACAATTTTGATAAGAACCCCTTTTAAATGTAATTTTAGGTGTCTAAAAGTATGCAGCGAAACGTCTTTCTGAACTTCTTGTACTTCATAGGTAAAAATAAATTCCATATTTTTAGGCATTACAAAATATTATTTTTAACAATCCTAGTGAACAACTAATACTCACTCATACATCTGGTTCATCTTATAGTTCAACAGCTTGTTCACTACATCCAGGAAGGAGTGTTTGAAATAGTTGCTCAACCTTTGAGTAAACGTCATAGTGTTTTGCCCAGCCTCGAGGGCCACATTCAAGCTGGGCACGTAGGAGGGGTCATTGACATTTCCCACAATACTATCCATAAAGGGCAGGGGCACGCCCACCCAAGTTACGATCACCGGACAGCGAAGCTTGGCGACGATGCCCAGCTGAAAGTCGTTGGCCATCGGACCCAAAATCACCAAATCGAATTTCGTCTGGGGATTCTCGTACAGCTCCTTGAAACTCGGATGAACCGTGAACTCCATCTGTCCTTCCAGCTGATCATTGGCCTGAAGAACAGCTTTCATCATAGTAGTCCAGATAGAAGGTTTATCATTGAATGTCTGCTTCATGTACTCCTCGATGAACTCTTTTCGCTCCGGAGAGGGTGGTGCCACAATCACTGTGATATTTTCATGTGCCGCCAACTTCGGCTTCATCTGGGTCACCACAGTGATGTTGTGACCCCGATCCGCCAGGGTTTTCATCACAGCCATGTGCACGATCACATGGGAAGGACTGTGGGTTCCGAAAATTCCCAAAATATTGGCCCCATCACTACTCTGGGTCTTCGCGCCCAAAAGTAAAATGAGTAAAAACGCGATACCAACGTATTTAATCATAATAATTGAACTTCTCAATGGAACTCACAACAAACGACTAAGTACGATCTTTATAGCGTTATGCTTATATAGTACCGAGCGTCGAACATCGTTAGCAACAATCTGAATTGATACAGCTTTTATTTCACTGGCTACGCCGGAGTGACTAGGCATATCGGGGAATTCTGAATAGGGTCTGTCCTACCGAGCTAGACTATCGCTGTGGATTTATCGCTATCGCTGGGGTCTGGCATCGTATCGCGTGTCTGCGACCTGAGTCATGATTATATGCTTTAAATTGAAATAAACTACAACTTATTAACAAAAAAATTTCAAGGCGTATATTATCATGTTTGTCGCCTTGCTTTGGCGCTTATTTTTTACGTAATTAGTCAGATTGTGGTTTTATATGATTGTTCATGGAAAAGTATTTAAAATAAATGTACCTAATTTTTTTTTATTGCGAAATATATTCCAACATATCCTTCTAGTGTTCAACCTAAAAGTGCTAATATTAACCTTCTTAAGATTGACAAGCTAGCACCGCACAAAATTTTTAAGTCATAAATTTGTTTTATAACAAGAACCACCTTTTGGGGTGCCAAAAATATTACTAGGCCACATTTACTATTGATAGCGCATATCTTGCGAAGATAAGGTAAGTGGTTGGTAATCAAAAATCATGGATTTATGCTTTAATGTTCGCAGGCAAACAAAATCATACCGAAATAAATATTTTTTAATATTTTATTAAAATATACAATTTTCTATAAATAATACATTAGCTGTACTTATTATTTTAATTATTTCATTCTTTCTTTTTTGACTCTGAGATCTTTGCCTGGCCTCTAAATTTGTTCCACGCGAATTTCGCTACCAGACGAGTTAGGAGCACAAGCAAGACCAGGATTGTGGCAATCAGAAGGTAGATATCGAGATTGTGGAGCTGAATGAAGTTCATATGCACCGAAGGACTCTGCAGGTGGGGAGCACCATGATGCCTCAGGATGTACTCGGTCCAGAAAACCACCGATTGCTTTGCAGTAAGGGGTCGATCCCTGTACAGGGCGGAGAACTTTCCGATTGCTTGGCTGTACTTCTTGTTCTCCAAAACTTCCTTAAGGGCCTTCCTCAGACTATCCTCGGTAATGGTTAGCAAGTCCAGAGCCAGTCCATATCCTGATGCTTCCATGACTGCGGCGTTTCCGGGCTGATCCCCAAAAATGGGCAAGGCCACCATGGGAACTCCATGGTACTGGGCTTCGGTGATGCCACCCTTTCCGGCATGTGTGATGAAGAGTTTGGTGTTAGGATGCGCCAGGATATCATCCTGGGGCAGCCAGTTCTTGTACAGTATGTTGGATGCGTTGCCAGGAGTGTTCTCCAAGTCCTCCCATTTCCAGATAACATTCTCTTTCAGTCCCGACAGCACCTTAAAGATGGTCTGCACAATTTCTGGCTTCACTGTGGAGCTCTTGATGTTCGAGCCGAGGGAGAGAAAGACAGCTCCCTGGGAGGACTTGTTCAGGAACTGCTCGATGTCCTTGGGCAGCGGATCCGGCTTGTCCTTCACCTGTATGCCTCCAATTTCAATAGTGGCAGGCACCAGGGGTCGAATGGGACCCTCAGCAATCAAATGGGCGCCGACAAAGGCTATTGAGATATTCTTTCTCAACTCCTTCAGAGTGGGTTGATCTTTTTCCGGGAAGACCTCATTATAAATGCCGGTCAATTTGTAATCAAAGACAACCATAATGTACTCCATTAACAGGAATTTCACAAGGTTTTCAGCTCTTTTAAGAAAACTCGAGGAATTTGTTCCAACAGGACCTTGCAGGGGCACGTATGATACCTCAGCGGGATTACCCACAAACTTATCGATTATTGGAATAGGCGCTGCCATCCAGTCAACGATCACGGGAACCCCTAGCTTATGCGCAACTCCCAGTTGGAAGTCGTTGATAAAGTAACCCAATATCATCAGATCAAATTTGGTCTCGTAAATTCGCTGGAACCTCGGATCGGAGAGCAGTTCGGCCTGGGCATTGATCATCACCTCCATGTCGGTGAGCAGTCGCTTCATAGTGCTCCAGAGGGAGTTCTTCTGGTTGGCCATTTCGGTCATTTGTCTCTCCATAATGAGCTCCTGTTCCTCCTTCATCGGGATCACGATCAGGTGGATGTCCTTGTGCGTCACCTTGGGCTTCAGCATGGACACCACCGTCACATTGTGGCCAGCCTCGACCAGAGCCTTGGCCACCGACATGTGGATGATCAGGTGCGACTGACTGTGGCTGCTGAAGAGCCCCAGAATATTGGCTCCCTGGGTGGAGGCCACCACACCGAGCAGCAGCAAAAGAACCGAGCGAACCGCGAACATTTTATAAGCTTTTTGGCTGACCTCTCCGGTCAATGGCGAAATTATAACTGAAGAGAACTGGGCATGTGGCTAGCTATTTATGGGTGAAAATTCGAGTTGCTAGTCATCTAATTCGCTTATCGACTCCCTTCGATCCCAAACCACACTCTTATCTTATCTCTCTTAAACGACTGACTCGACTCTTTCCATTTATTTGAGGTGTTAGGCTGCCCATTATATGATTAGGTACAAAAGGGCGTTCTAAACAATAATATCTTCAAATTGTGTGGGATTTTGTCAAAAATAAAGTCCCCGAAGTTTAAGAGATTTACTAAAAGCATTAAGAGAAATATTAATGTTAGAGTGGACCGTGCATTAGAAATTAACTATTCTTGTATATCAAAATTTCAACTGTTTTGGCGATTTTTAATAACCTTTCAGTTACCAGGCAAACAGTTCCTTTATCAACACTTCTCGGTTCTGATGGGTACTCTTACCTAGGCACTCTTATAAGTTCAAATCGACTCTTCCACCTATTATGTGTTTATTAACCCACTCTCGTAGGATCTTAAAAAATGAATATAGTATATATTTAAGAGAACTTTAGAGAAATATAAGAAATATAATATATGTTATTGTCATATTCACTTTTATTATTGGGTAGTGCATAACAATGCACAAAAAAAGGTATCACATATATTACAGTTTTTATTTCACCATCTAGCTTTCTGTTAAATGAACATAAAATGACAACCACTTTATAATGGCAAAAAGTTTATGTTAGGGAGGTTTGACTGCCTTCAGACGTATAGACGGAAATCATTTTATTTTCATTTTGTTATCGCAAGCGATTAGTGTTATTAACCCGATTACAAATTTTTGCTGGTTGATGTCTTTAGCCGGAAAAGAGATAATGTTACGTGTTGTAACGTTGACAAAGATCTATTATTAAGATAAATAAATATTTTCAATTTTGTGGGTATAAAGTACGAAAACAGTGTTTTATTATTTTTTCGTTTTTTTTATTAAAACCATATAATCTTATTTTATTGCTCCTTTTTTGCTGCGGAAATCTTAGACTTGACAACTAGTCCCCAAAGGAATTTACCAACCAGTCGGGCCAGGAGCAAAGACAGGACCAGGATTGATAAAATAAGAGCGTAGACATCCAGATTGTTGAGCTCAATGAAGTTCATATGCATCGAAGGACTTTGCAGGTGGGGCGCTCCACGATGCCTCAGGACGTACTCCGTCCAGAAAACCACCGATTGTTTGGCAGTGAGGGGTCGATCCCTGTACAGGTTGGAGAATCTCCGAACAGTTTGCCCGTACTTATCATTTCCCAGGACCTCCTTCAGGGCTTGTCTGAAACCGTCTTCAGTTATGGTGAGCAGATCTAGGGCCACCCCGAATCCCAGTTGTTCCATGGCAGCGGCGTTTCCGGGTTGATCCCCGAAAATAGGCAAGGCCACCATGGGCACTCCATGGTACTGGGATTCGGTGACGCCACCCTTGCCGGCATGTGTGACGAAGAGTTTGGTGTTCGGATGCGCCAGAATATCGTCCTGCGGCAGCCAGGTTTTATAAAGTATATTGGAGACATTGCCTGGTGTGTTCTCCAAGTCCTCCCATTTCCAGATGACGTTCTGCTTGAGTCCTGACAGCACCTTAAACATGGTCTGCACGATTTCCGGCTTCACCTTGGAGCTCTTGATGTTCGAGCCGAGGGAAAGGAAGATAGCTCCCTGGGTGGACTTGTTCAGGAACTGATCAATGTCCTTGGGCAGCGGATCTGGCTTGTCCTTCACCTGGATACCGCCGGTTTCAATAATGGCGGGTACCAGGGGTCGTATCGGTCCCTCGCTGACTAAGTGCGAACCGGCGAACACAATCGATATGTTTTTCTTTAACTCATTCAGTGTTGGCAGATTCTTATCTCCACCGTAGGTTTTCTTATAAACTTGGTTCATCTTATCATCAAGTAATCCAGTCATGAACTGCTCCAGCAGGTGGTAGCCCAGGTTCTCTACTCGTTTTAGGAAGCCCATGGGATGCGCTGCAACGGTGGCTGCATTGGGTACGTAGGATATCTCCGCGGGATTGCCCGTAAACTTGTCTGTTATGGTGTTGGGCGCCACCAACCAGTCGATGATGACAGGAACGTTTAGCTTGGCCGCTACTGCCAGTTGGAAATCGTTAAGGAAATAGCCCAATATCATCAGATCAAACTTGGTCTCGTATATTCGCTGGAACCTTGGATCGGAGAGTAGTTCAGCCTGGCTCTCGATCATCACATCCATGCTGTTCAGGAGCCGGCTGAAAGTCCCAAACATGGAGTTCTTTTGCCCGGCCATGGTGGCCATTTGGTCCTCTATGATGCGCTCTTGCTCCTTCGTCACTGGGATCACAATCAGGTGGATGTCCTTGTGGGTTACCTTGGGCTTCATCATCGACACCACCGTCACATTGTGTCCAGCCTCGGCCAGGGCCTTTGCGGTCGACATATGGATTATCAGATGCGAGGCACTGTGGCTGCTGAAGAGCCCCAGAATATTGGCTCCCTGGGTGGAGGTCACCACTGCGAGCAGCCCTATTAACAGGAAGCGAACCGACAACATTTTGTGAACCATTTGCTGGACTCCTCCGGTCAATACCGAAGTGAAACTAATGAGAATCGAAAATGCCCCTGGCTATTTATAGGAAAATGTGTGGGCTAGCCACCCGAATGACTGGTCGACTTCTTGCCTCCGAACGACGATCTTATCAACGCGAATTTAAGAGTGGAACGCGAATTTTATTTTATTTAAAAAAATATAAATAAATCGATTTCCCAATAGAATTATGCTCAATACTTTCATTTCCTAATCGAATTATGCTCAATACTCCCATTTGCGTTGTCACAATGAGTCAGCAAAAACACAATTCCATATCACTATCTGACGCAGTCTGCCATCTGTGCGTGTCTGCTCAAAGAAAACTATCATATTTCTCAACATCAGCTGCACTCTCACCTCCAAGGAAAACTATCTAAAATGAATTAATTAAATGTTGTAAGAAATGTTAGTGGCTGCATAAACATATACAAACATTTTATGGATACTATAACGAACCCCATAAAAAAGCGGAAATACTCAAAGAGCTTTTAACCATCGTAAGCTGAAAAAAAAGAGTGCCAGGCCAAGCTTTTTTTGGTAAGAGTGCAAATTGTTTTGATAGTAAGGCAAAGAAATTTATAAGAGAAAATTAAAAACATACGAGTATATGTACAGGTACAATTATTATTTAATATTATATTATTTTTATGGCTTATTCTTACCCTAAATCCTCACTATTTACAGACCAACCTTTCCCCCCTCATCACATAACTTTTATAGTAGACCAAAACCCACTCTACTTCAACTTTTTACTGCCCGGTGGCAGGGGATTCTTTTTGATCCTCAGCAACTGCTGATTTTGACCCTTGATGTGGCCCCAGTGATTGATCTCCCTGAGCTCCACGTCAAACTCCTTCATAGTTTCCCTCAACTCGGGATAGAGTTGCTTGAGAACTCCGTGATCGAGAGTGGGAAACAGATGGTGCAGGGCGTGCTCCCCAAAGTGGGTGAGCACCAGGAGATCCGACCACTTGATATCGCCGCGGTCGATGATCGTATCCACCTGGTAGAGACCCCAATCAATGTCCTTACGCTGGGCGTCGCCATCGTGCAGAATTCTGGGATCATGATGGGCTGCTGTGAGGCCTACAAGTCCAAAAATAAAGCTGCCCACGGCTACGATTATTTGCCAACTTCCAAGAGTGGCAAGCAGACCCACGCCAGTGGAGAAATATAAAAAGATTGGTAGGGTAAAGCCTATGAGATCATCCCAATGCAGAACGTTGCTCTTGGCCAGGGAGAGGGCCACACTGAAACAAAAAATACAAATTAAAACCCTATATAAACAGAGTTATTTCACCCACTCACCGCAGGATAAACTGCCCCTGAAAGAGGACCACATACACCACCGGTGATATAACCACGGAGATCCATCGTTGCGCTTTACTGGCATAGTGACGATCGGGAATCCAGCACAGGAACGGCTCAAACATGGACATCTCCAGGTCGTGCAGCGAATTCGCATAAACGTGGTGAGACAGGGCATGGGAAATCCGCCAGCTGCGGAAGTTCATCAAAGTCAGATTAAAGGTGTACATCCGCCAATTATCCCGCTGATGGAAGTAGTTATGTGTGGAGGTGGCCACCCAGCACAGGGCCAGGCCAGCCATGCCCTGAAAGACCAGAGAGTCCAGAACGGTGCCTATCCAGCTGAAGAGGAATAGGGAGACTAGAATGCCCGTGTAAAGGAACTGCCATATTTAGCAAAACTGCATCAGTAAATTCAAGACTCCTAAAAACGAATCAATACCTCAGTTTTCCTGGTGGGGGAGTACTCGATTTTTCTTAGCTTTTCCCGTACCCTCCGCTTCAGGGTCATGTAAAAACCATTTTCTTTGAGCGTGAACTTGTAGTTCCTCGGCTTCGTGGCCTGTCGCACTTCGAATTTGCTCAGCATACCCCGAGCCCGCTCCCCAATGTGATGGGACTCGAAGGGTTCCGTGATGTCGGTGCCCCGAGTGCACTCGATCCAAGAGGCGCCGCCCGGATGGCGAGCGGCAAAGTCGCTCAAGTCATAGAGCTTATCGTCAATGCGCCAAAGACCTTCGGCCTCGTCATCGGCATGTTTGCCCTCCAGCCAGCTGAGCAAGAGAAAATTATAATTTGTAGATTGGATTTGTAAAATCCACTGAATACAAACCTTTCGCTTGTAATGGGTAGATGCTGGCGGTAGCTTGGATAGGTCCTACATATTCCCGACACCTGCCAGGAAACATCCTCTTCCACGTTGGGCGCCATTACTTGCACCGCTCGTTAAATGATCTACTAGAATAAAATGAGTAAACTTAAACCGATGAAAGTACCTTGTATGTTAATGCCTAATCGTGCTGATAGCTAGTTCAACTTAGTACCCACCGAAAGAACCGGTCGCTCGGTGCACCCTCAGATGAAGACAAACCGCAGAGTTTGTTTACGTAGCGCCTACTAAACTTTTATTGGAGCGTCGCTCGGCTTTTGTCTTCGTATAACGCTCGCCCGATCAATTAGTAAAGCTCCGATCCGAGAGTATCGCAGATCGAAAGCTTTCCGCTCACTACCTCTCACTTCTTATCATGGGTCGTATGAAAATGGTATAATATGCAAATGGTATTCAGTACAAACCTAATTACAATGCTAGTTCAACTTA
The DNA here is from genome assembly GCF_025231255.1 of Drosophila biarmipes. NCBI lineage: Eukaryota > Metazoa > Arthropoda > Insecta > Diptera > Drosophilidae > Drosophila > Drosophila biarmipes. The sequence goes on along the minus strand of NC_066612.1, from coordinate 5,417,753 downwards.
GGTATCTAAGAGTTCTAAATACAAATTCGAGGAATAAGAAAATATATTTCCTAAAATATGGTTTTTAAAAGTACCTCATGTCTCTTAGAGATCTTTAATAAATTATATACTTGTACCTTATATGACCAAAATTTTTTTTGCTAGGTAATGAAGCATATTTTATGGGGTCTTCGTAAGAAAAGACTACCCCTAACAACTTTTTATAGCTGCACACCCTCGTCAGCCAAGCGAAGCCTCAAATTGCTGCGGTGATATAGCAATGTTTATGGTCACCGCACTGACCTATTGTCGATGAAGTCTGGGCAGACATGCCCACTGGGTGATTCCACCTAATGAAAGCTGATTAGAAGCAAATGTTAAAAAAAAATATGAGATTTAGATAGACGTAATAGTTAGGAGCCGGCAGCTGTGGCCCCACGGCGCTCCGCTGATAAGGCAGGCGTCTTATCAAAATGGAAACGTTTTGTTTGTAAAATGGAATCGATTTTCGGCTTATATAATCTCCTGAGATTGGCGCTACGCATAAAATCTCTTGCCATCGCCGGTGCCTTTCAGTTGGTTGCTGGAATCGCAGCGTGAAGGTTCCAGAATCGGTAGATCGGTTGTGTTTCGAGGACCTCAGTGATCGAAAGGACTCCCCAAAATGGTAATCGAGGAGTGGAAAAAGAGTGGCATTGCCACCAAGTTCCCCACGTACCGCAACTCGCCCCTGATCACCACACACAGCTGGCAGAAGGGCAAGCGGCAGGACGATCGGGCCGAAGGACTCTGGCGCATCTACGACGGCATCTACGACTTCACCGAGTTCATCGACAAGCATCCTGGCGGTCCTTTCTGGATCCGCGAGACCAAGGGCACCGACATCACCGAAGCCTTCGAGGCGCATCATCTTACGACGGCTCCCGAGAAGATGATTGCCAAGTACAGGGTCAGGGATGCCGCCGAGCCCAGGATCTACACCCTGACCCTGGAGGAGGGGGGATTCTACAAGACCCTCAAGGAGCGGGTGCGCGAAAAGCTGAAGACTGTCGACAAGCGGCCAAAGCGAAAGAGTGATGTGAGTGCTGAGACCTAAAGATAATTAACAGAAAATGGGCGTGAATTATAAATTTCTTATCAATTACATAGTGATTAGGTGAGCCTCTCGAGCGCCACGAAATTTATGGGTAACCGAAACAAAAAACTAATCTTACATTTCACGTGTCGCAGCTTTTTTAAAAGTCTCATGCTGATAATAAGTCAGAGTTATCAGGTTTCCCGGGGACTTTTTTGGGAAATCTTATGATAATTTTTTTGCTTACCATGCTGGAAAGTTTCCAGGGTTTTTTGGGAAAATTTATACAAATTATTTTAATAAATACTTTTATTTCCAAATTCGGAATATCCTTTTAATATATTTTTCGCCTTTAGCTCATCCACCTGGGAGTCCTTGTGTCGCTCTTCCTTTTCGGCATTGCCAGTGCCAAGTACAACAGCCTTCTGGCTCTGGTCCTGGCGGGTGTGGCCCTCTGCTGGACGGTGATCGTGTCCCACAACTACTTCCATCGCCGGGACAACTGGCAGATGTACGCCTTCAACCTGGGCCTGATGAACTTCGCCGCCTGGCGGGTGTCCCACGCCCTGTCCCACCACATCTATCCCAACTCCTATTTCGACCTGGAGCTCTCGATGTTCGAGCCGCTGCTGTGCTGGGTGCCCAACCCGCATATCAAGAGCAAGGTGATGCGCTACGTGTCCTGGGTCACGGAGCCGGTGGCCTACGCCCTGGCCTTCTTCATACAGATGGGCACACGGTAAGGGATCGTGATCGAGGTGGTGGCGATCGTAAACAATGTCTAATCAGTGATCGTTTTTATTGATTGATATGGTTGCAGTATTTTCTACTCGCTGCGCCACACGAACATCCTCTACTGGCACGATCTGCTGCCGCTGAGCATCCCCATCGCCATATACCTGGGAACTGGAGGATCTGCGGGCGTCTGGATCTGCGTGCGCACATGGCTCGCGATGACGTCGATCGCCAGCTTCAGCTTCTGTGTGATCGGTCTGAATGCGGCCCATCACGATCCGGAAATCTATCACGAGGGCGATGCGAATCGCGAGGACCGCGACTGGGGCCTCTTCCAGGTGGACACCATCATTGATCGCGGTGATCTCAAGTGGTCGCAGTTCCTGGTGCTCACCCACTTTGGCGATCATGTGCTCCACCATCTCTTCCCCACGCTGGATCACGGACTCCTGCCCGCTCTCTATCCGGTGCTGTACGAGACCCTCGATGAGTTCAAGGGTCATCTGCGCGAGTGCAACCACATTGAGCACATGATCGGCCAACACAAGCAACTTCTGCGCATCGAGCCCAATCCCAGGCCTCCCGGGGCGGGAAAGTAGGATTCACCTTGCAAGGGGCTTAATTAAAAATAAATAAATATATTCACATAATCTTAATAGTAACCATATACCGAGGGTTTTTATTTTATGAATAGAAAGTTTAACAGATAAGGTAATTCTAATCTCTTTCTATTTTTTCTCTCGGTTAGATCACAGGGTTCTACAACCAATTAAAAGAAATATTTTATTTATAGCTTTAAGAAACGTATACTGTGCGTGTCAGCAGAGCATAGGCAGAGTAAAAACCGTAGGGTCGCTGCTTCAGCTGGTGATCACCTAACCCATTTAATCGAAGTCAATAAAACACATTGCTTAAATTGATTTACATTTATTTTGTTCCTTTTTTGTATACTTTTCATTTAGTGTCGAGTGATGATCTTATCTCTTTATCATTGCTTGATAGAGTCAAAGTTAAACATAAACATAAGCGCAGTGCATTTAGCTCGTGTCGTCCGTACGTCTTGTCTGGTCTGTATGACAAAAGTGATTGAGAGTACATATAGAGCAAAATATTCGAACAGCGGGCGACATTTACCGGCGGACACCGCCGCGGGGCCTTCACTTTGACGGGGCTCTCTCATTTCGCGATCGATAGATCTCATGGTGTTGGATTGAGGATCGATTTGGCTCTTTGATAGTTAGTTGGTTGAATGCATTTCGAAAGTTGTATAAAAATATATAAATACAAATACAAATACAGGTCCAGCTAGCAGTGTTCCCAGGGCAAATGTCGCGCTTACACAAAAGCCTGTTACTGTTCACTTATGTATGTAATCGATTTTGGTGATCGATAGTTGTTATTTGATTTCATTTTTTGCCTAAGTGCATTTGGCGTTGGTGGTGGTGGTTTGCCTCCCGTCGTTTTCGATATATATTTTGTTATAATTTTATTATTTTGTTTTTAAAATAAGAAATTAAATTAAAATCATAAACATAATCATTATGAAATATCATTTAAAATAAATTAAAAAATGAAATGGCATTTAGAATTCGTTTTCAGGAGCAAGGTCGAATCTTGGTGGGAAGGCCAATCCGTCGAATTGTGGCCTAACGGACGTCGCACGGGGCTGTGGAAGAGAGATAAAAAAGGTAATAAGGATTAGTTGATGAAGAACTACCATATTAAAACATGCCGGGGATTGGGACGAGTCGCCAGGTTGGATCGACTGCACAGGGATAGAACGATAACGAGAACGCCCAGCACTCGCTGAGCACGTTTCGTAGTGCCAGCGAGAGCAGGGATGAAGAATAACGGTAACCAGGTACGAATTGAGCTAAAGTAGGTGCTCTTCGAGAGAGAGAATGTCTTTTTTGGGGAACGAGTGTCGTATGAGAGAGAAGCGAGAACGCTTGACGAGTACGAGAACGAGACGAAAAAACGTAACGAATGAGTTTGACTAGCGACAACGAACGAACGAGTGAGCGAGACAACGAGATGAGCTGCGGTTGACTGACTGACATGTGTGTGAGGGAGTGGGAGGGAAGAGTTCCGACACAACAAGAACGGGTCAAGACGTGCACGAACACGTCCACTTACAAATGTTTCAGAAAAGTTTCTACTGCTCCAGCAGCGCGCTCTTGCGGCCCTTTGACGCTGTCGGCTGCAGTACACATGTACAAATACAGTTTATAATAATATAGTGGAAGAATAGTATTGATTTTTTTAAATGGTGGTAGAGAAAGCAGTTCGATTGATTTAGCCTGGTGCTGCTGTTGGTTGCTTGCTTGTTTATTTGTAATTCTTTTTTTTTGCTTTTCGTTTGGTTTTCTGTCAAAATGAACGCATTCTTGGTTGGTACTCGATGAATTTGATCCATTGATTTCTGATTTCTGGGTGGCTTCTAATTTTTACATTTTTTCTGCTAGCGAATGTCGTATGATGCAACTATATTATTGTTATTAGTATTTATTTTATAATAATTCTTATAAGCTATAATTCTCTTTGCATGGTTTTTGTTCTCTCATTATCGTAAATGAACCATAATTGGATCGCTATATAGATTTTTTCACTTGGTGGTGTTGCCTCAGATTTAGATCTGTATTCGTGAGAGGAAGCAGAGCATACGCGCGCAATATGAAAGGGAAGAATATACAAATTATTCATCAACTGATCTGATCTCGAGAGAACGTGAATGATCATGATCGCTATTGCAGCAAAATGAGGGCTCAGTGGTGTTTCGATTGAGAGAAGTTCAAGGGGGTTTTGATATTTTCTTTTCTCAAGAGGGAGAATCATAGGGTCTATAGGGACTAGGGGTATGATGATGAAGGGCATTTAGGGTTCTAGTCGAAACTTACCGCTGGGCTGGCACCACGACCGACAGAACCGGCACGTCCCTTGGCGCGGAATTTGCTGATGGCCTGCTCGGCCAGATCGGCACGCTCCTCGGCCTCCTCCAGCTCCTGCTGAGCCTTGCGGAATTTGGCCAGGTTGAGGGCGGCGATCTCCTCGGCCTCCTCGATCTGCCTCTTGTATGTCTTGATCTTCTGTTGCAGCTTGTCGACCAGATCCTGCATGCGCTCGTGGTTCTTGCGGTCCTCCTCGGACTGGAAGCTCAGCTCCTTGACGCGACGCTCGGACTTGCGCAGGTTCTTCTGGGCATCGGCGTGCCTCCTCTGCTCACCATCAAGCTCGTTCTCGAGCTCGCGGACGCGCTGCTCCAGCTTCTGGATGGCCTTCTTGCCTCCCTTGAGGGCGTTGGCCTCGGCCTCGTCCAAACGGACCTGCAGTTCCTTGATCTGCTGCTCGAGGGCCTTCCTCAATTTCTCCTGGGTCTGGGCATGATCCTGCTCAGCGCGGAGCTCATCGGCCAAACGGGCGGCATCGACCATGGCCTTCTTGGCCTTCTCCTCGGAGTTCTTGGCTTCGTTGAGGAGCTCGTCCAAGTCGGAGTGCAGGGTCTGCAGCTCGGACTCCAGCTTCCTCTTGGCAGCGGAGATGGAGGCGTTCTGGGCGGACACCTCGTTCAGCTGCTCGTGGGCATCGGCCAGCTCCTGCTCGGCCTGGCGACGGCCGCGGTCGGCCTGCTCCAGCAGAGTGCGGGACTCCTCCAGTTCGTTCTGGAGGGCGTTGGCACGACGCTCGGAGATACCCAGCTGTTCGCGGGCATCGTCGCGGGCGCGCTGCTCCTCCTCGAGGGCAGTCTGGATGTCCTTCAGCTGCTGCTGGTAACGCTTGATGTTCTTCTGGGCCTCGGCGTTAGCCTAGAATAGGAAAGAAAAAATTGATTTAGTTGAAATTCCAATTTGATGAGAGTTCGCCGTATTGCTTTTGGCTCTCTTTTTCTGTTTTGGCGAGTACGCCATCTTGCTTTTTGGTCTCTTTGTTTAGTTCGGAGAGTTCGCCATCTTGCTTTTTGCTCTCGCTCGAAGTAGTTTTTGGCAATATCTCTCCCAAAGAGAGGAAAACCATTTTTTTATTAAACTCACCTTGTTGGCGTGATCCAGAGCAATCTCAAGCTCGTTGATGTCAGCCTCCAGCTTCTTCTTCATGCGCAGGGCCTCAGCCTTGCCCTTGGCCTCGGCTTCGAGGGAAGCCTGCATGGAGTCGAGGGCACGCTGGTGGTTCTTGCGGGTGTTCTCGAACTCCTCCTCCTTCTCCTGGATGCGGCGGTCGATCTCCTGGCGGACCTGGGACAGCTCCAGCTGGGCGCGCAGCACCTTGTTCTCCTCCTGCTCGAGAGCAGCCTCAGCCTCCTCAAGGGCGGCCTGGAGCTCGTCCTTCTCAGCCTCCAGGCGCTTGCGGGCCTTCTCGATCTCATGGATGTTGCGGCCACCCTCACCGATCTGGTCGAGCAGATCCTTGACCTCATCAGCCAGGTTCTTGTTCTCACGACGCACAGCCTCCAGCTGCTCCTGGCCCTCCTCGTAGGCGCCCTTAAGACGGAACAACTCGGTGGAGTAGTTGCGGCACTCCTTCTGGGAGGCATCCAGCTCGGCGGCCAGATCGTCGACCTTGAGCTTCCACTCGCCGATGATCTTGTCGAAGGCCTTCTGCTTCTTCTCGGCGGCGTTGGCAATGGCGTTGGCGCGGTCGACCTCCAGCTGGAGATCCTCCACCTCGGTGGACAGACGCTGCTTGGTCTTCTCCAGGCCAATGCACTTCTGGTTGAGGGACTCGATGGTCTCCTCAGCCTCGGCGAGACGGGCCTGCAGCTTCCTCTTGGCCTCCTCCAGCTCCTCGGAGCGGGCAACGCCATCGGACTCGTACTTGCTACGCCAGACCTGGGCCTCAGCGTTGGCCTTGCTCAGCTGGCGCTGCAGATCGGCCTTGCCCTCAGCCTCCTCCTCAACCTGCTCGCGCAGATTGTCCAGGTCGTGCTCCAGGTTGCGGAACTTGCCCAAAAGGGTGGCACGCTCGCGCGACTCCTCGTCGGCCAGACGCTTGGTATCCTCCAACTGGGTGGTCAGGGAGATCTTGATCTTGGACAGCTGGGACACCTGGGACTCAGCCTCCTCCAGCTGGCGGAGCAGGTCGGAGTTCTCAATGGACAGCTTCTTCTTGCTGGCATCGAAGTCGTTCAGAGTCCTGTTGGTCTCATCCAGTTTCGACTGCACCTCGTTGAGGGTGTGCTGCAGCTGCTTGGCGATCTTCTCCTGGGCAGCCTGTTTGGGTTTGAAATTGGTATAGATCGATTAGTTTCGGAATTGGATTAGTTTCTCCTTCATTGGTTGTGAGTGTGTTGGCATTTTGGTTTCGTGTCCAGTGCTGTACAAGGCATTGGGGGTTTAGTAGATCAAGCTTGGAGGTTACTCAAGGGGGTCGTTTTAGTTTTTACATAATTTTCTTTTTTTTTTCTTTTTCTAGGGGTTGTCGGTGTGGTTGCACTGCAACTACGTTGATACTATACACAGATGTAGACGTGGCAAGAACTAGAAATTTCAGCATTTTAATTTACAGCATCGCGTTGAGAGAGCATTTAACGCTTATATAGTGAGATAGATCAATTGTAATACCTTCTCGTTGGTAATGTGGTCGACACCGGCGCGCAGATCGTTCAACTGGCCGTAGTACTCGTTCTTCTCCTTCTCAGCCCTGGTTTAGACATAGATAGATAGACACAGAGGATCGTATTTCACGGGTTAGTTCATGTTTTGTGGGGGGATAGAAAGACAGAGACAGATACAGAGGCGAGAAGCGAGCGACTTGCAAATATCCTTGCGTTGAACCCTTTTCAAGAAACCTTTTTATCACTTTGATTAGACAGAGAGAGATGGTCATTTAGAGGATGTCACACGGACGTAGTTTAATTGTACGTAGTTGTGTGATTGCTTTATTTGGTTGGAACATGCGTGTTCAGTGTCATTCTGTATATGTGTGGATCGCTGGGCGTCCCTTTTTGGGCGCCAGTTATCACGACATATTACCTTATCGCGACCCAACTGATCGCAGGCGGTACGAGTCTGATTCAGCTCATTGTGGCAAGTCTGGCGATCGTGCTCGGCCCTGGATTAGCAAAAGTGGGTGAAAGAAAGATCACATATCTATTAGCTATGGGGGTTCGTTAACCAAGATCTTCGAAAAAGTGGGGTGTATATCACTCCCAGATTCTTCTCTCTGTTTTGATAGTTTCGCTGATGCACCTGAAAAAGCTAGCAAGTGGTCTAATACTATCGAAAGGTACTCACTTAGCCTTCAGCTTGTTGAGCTGGTCAACCTGCTCGGCCATCTCGGCGACGGCATCGTTGTGCTTCTTGCGCAGGTTAGCCAGGGTGGACTCGTGCTGGATGTTGGCCTCCTCAAGATCGCGACGCAGCTTGCTCAGCTCAGCCTCGCGCTTCTTGTTGAGCTCGATCTGGGCAGAGGTGGCACCGCCAGCCTCCTCCAGACGCTCGCCCAGCTCCTCCAGCTCGCGGGCCAGATCGGCGCGCTGCTTCTCAGCCTTGGCGCGGGCCTGGCGCTCAGCCTCGACCTCCTCCTCCAGCTCTTCGATGCGGGCCTGCAGCTCCTTGATCTGGCGCTGGTGCTTCAGCACAACGACCTGCTCGTCCTCGAGCTTGGCGGTGATGGAGGACAGCTCCTTGTCCTTGCGCTGGATGGTCTGCTCCAGCTCCTTCTTGTTGCGCTCCAGATCGGCGACAGCCTCCTGGGTGAGCTTGAGGTCGCCCTCAACCTTGCGCTTGGACTTCTCAACATCGCCGCGCACCTTCTTCTCGCGCTCGAGGGAGTCCTCCAGCTCGTCGAGGGTCTGCTCGAGCTTGGCCTTAACCTTGTTCAAGTGGTTGATCTTGTCCTCGGCGGCCTGCAGTTCCTCACCGGTCTTCTGGTTGGACTCGCCCTGCATCTTCTTCTCCTTGTTCAACTTGTTGATGAGCTCATCCTGGTGGGCGATCTCGTCGTTCAAGTTGCGGATCTGGTGATCCTTGGTGGCCTTGTCCTGCTCGGCCTTCTGGACGTTCAATTCCAGATCCTCGATGTCCTTCTTCAGGCCAGAGATCTCCTGGTCGGCCTTCTTCTTCTGCTGGAACAGCTGGTTGCGGGCATCCTCCTCCTGAGTCAGGCGCTCTTGGATATCCTATTGAAAACGAGATAGGGGGAGGGGTTCATGTTAATTGGCTGAGTACCTAGGTGATTGGTCACTCCTAAATTTAGCGCAAAACAGCGCAAATGGCCAGAAATAGCCGAGCAACTTTCATGCTCGATTGCCTCTGATCAATTTCGCTGCTTCCACTTGGATTGATGCCATCGCATAAATGGCCGTTTTTAATAGTTCCAATATTAATGGGATACTTACGCGCAGCTGGTTCTCGAGGTCGTTCTTCTGGGCGGTCAACTTGGCGTTGCGCTCCTGGTAGTCCTGCAGGGCACCCTTCTCACCGGACAGGGAGTCGAGCAGAGCGGTCTTCTCAGCCAACAGCTTGGCGTTGAGGGCCTCCAGCTCCTTGCGCACTTTCACTTCAGCGGCATGCAGTTCCTCAGCCTTCTTGGCCTTCTCCTCCAGACGCTGCAAGTCATTAGAGGCATTCGATGGGTTAGTAAAGGATGTGCCCGAGGAGCTGACCTCCTCAGCTGGGGGCTGGGCTTTTGGTGGTTCGACGGCGGCAGGCTCGGGCTGGGGAGCAGCCTCCGGTGGAGCAGCTTCTGCCGGTGGGGCAGCCTCAGCCGGAGCGGCTTCCTCGGTGGCACTGGGTGTGGTTGCTTCGGTGGATTTTTTCGTTTTCTTGGCTTTCTTTTCATCCGCCATGGCGCTAAATCACTTTCTCTAAGCTCTTTCTAAAAGGGCTAGTCACTTCTTAAATAACTCCTATCCGCCTAGATAAGCTAGCTAGCTAAGGGATCTCCTCAGTTCGTTTGGTTCTTCGTTGGGGGTTCGATTTTTTGTGTGTGGTACCCGTTACCGCGACGGCGACTGGTCAAATACAACTGGAATGGCTGCTGCAAATGCACTGGGCCACTTTGGCTATAAAATTAGCAAAAACGCCCCGATGCGAGCAGAACTGAACAGAACTGAACCAATGAATGGCACCAGAGCAGAGCAGCGATATATGGCAGCTGCTGCCATGCCCATGCCCATGCCACTTGGCATCTGTGTAATCGCCTTGCTCAGGAGGTATAGCCATCATAATTCACGAATCGCCATGGTATGGGGCTATACTGCCCTGGTATGGGGCCTATCAAGTCGCACTTGTGCGGCGCTACCAGCAGGTGTACCATCTTAAGTATTCTGCTTATATATAGATCCCTGTGCGTATTGGTATATGCATGTTAAATTACTCATCGCGGATCGGAACTATACGTGGGCATCTTCTCGAGGCATTTTTTATTATTTAATTAGCAAGCTAATTGGCAAACTAATTGTGGCTCTTAAAAAAACCAAATCCCCAGCTATGTGGCAGGGCCAAGAATAGAAGCACTCATAATTTTTGCAAAACTATTTGCAAGCAGGCACATTGTATGTGCCACGTACACTTGGGAATGTGAGAGGTGAAGAGCTGTTGGCTGTTGCTTGTTGGATTCCAGCGAAAACAGAGGCCACATTTGGCCCGAAAGTGCGGGGAGATTATGACAGCATCTATTTTTGGCTACCCCGGCGATTGGAATCAGATCGTATCGATATGTTCGAGCAGCTGCCAGTGGGTGGGTGGCTCTTGGGTTATTCAAAAAGGATGGGGGGGAGGTTGCTCGAATGGGTATGCAGCTCATGCTGCAGGTATTAAGATGTGTGCTTAATTAAGCGCAAGAATTTCGCATCGAAACAATGTTTATGGGTATTGGCTAAAATAAGATTGAGTTGGCTGTGCAGCTGCTTTGACTCATCCAATTACCCCAGACAATGATCAAATGGAATGGACACCCCAGGGCTACACTGCGTCCGAATGGATGATTGTCACCGGCAACTGGTCCTGTCCAAGTTCACCGCCGCCGAACCGAAACCAAAACCATAAATACCCGAGACTATACTCACGGCAATCTCATCCTCGATACGGCTGACGTTGAGGAGGGGCTTGACCTTCTGCCACAGTTTGTACCAGGGCCAGGTACGGAGCTGCAGGTACTTGCGCAGGTTGCGCTGGACAACCTTGAGGGCGACGCGCTGCTCCTGGAGCTTCTTGAAGCCCTTACGGGCCAGGTAACCACGGGCCCAGGCCTGCATCCAGGACATGATCTTGCCCAGACGCTCATCACGGAACTCCTCCATCTGACCCAGGACACCGGCGCGGAAGAACACCTGTTTTTTTCGTGTTTGGAGGTGGTTTTTGGGTAGGGAAAAGAAAGTATAAGTTAGCATTCTGTTGGTGCCGTCTACTGAAGAGCGCGTGCACTAAGCGGAACCAGCACATTCTGGGAGCTTCTGGGGGAAACTCATTCAGAGAGTAGAGGTTCGTTCTTTTTTTTTGCTTCGCTTAAGCGGTTCTTCAAAAACACTTTTGGACAGGTTGAACTGGGATAGATAGAGGTTGGATGGTACAAACAAGAACACAGAAAGGTACATAGAATCACAGACCAAGAACAATAACATATAGATGGTGTCAGTAAAGGGATGCAAATGGGGTTTAGGTGCAGGCAGATGATAACACTCAGATGAGACTAAGATAGGCGAGATAAAGTCTCCAGACCCAAACGATCCCTAACCCAATCCTTGACAAAAGCCGTGTACTAGCAGCTGGAAATGTTGTCATGATTGGTTTAGGAAAAGCCGATCCGGAAAATGTATCTTCGAAGGTGTGCAGATGATGTGGTGTGAGAAAGAAGAAGTGCGGATTGCATAGTATTGTGAATGAATGTTTAAGATATATTGTCGGTCATATACCTTTGTGTTACCCAAACGGTACTGATCTTCGGGCAAATCGATAAACTTAATGATTATTTCAGTGGCCTTTTTGTCTTTATCAACGCCCTTCAATTGCTTGGGGCACATGATCTTGTAGCTGTATGGGGGTTTTGTAGTTTGAAGGTATTGTATTAATTTGTTTCAAACGATTGGGTTAGTATAAGATTGCATACGTACTAACTAAATTTGTATTGGTTTTAGGTGGGGGTTAGATTAATTAACTAATGACTAGGGAGTAGTAGAGTTACGTCTAGGTACGTTACTACTAAAATAAAAGGTTGACACCAATTAGGGGGGTTTTGGAAGGGTGGGGTTGTGGTTTCCTTTTTGCAAAGGTTTTTGTTGTGAGGCTTGGATTTTGGTAAGGATCTGGTTTGCTGTATGTCGGGTAAGTCCTTCTAATCGCAGGCCAACTTATAGAGAAAGAGAAAAAGGACATGCGAACAGAGTGTTCCCGGCCCGAGACTCTAGGCTTTTTGCTTAGTTTGCATCTCGACAGGGTCCGACTCCATGAGTGTTTACTGTTTTCAAAGTGCAACGTGTAAATGAGAGTCTGGACATCAGTTTCGGAGCCATAGACAAAAGGAGTTTTTGAAGTATTTCAGGGGAAGAAAATATGATTGGTTGTGCGTGCCTTTGTGTTACCCAAACGGTACTGATCATCGTTCAGTTCGGTGGACTCGATCAGAATTTTCGTGCATTTCTTGGGACAGTCGAGGCCCTTAATGCCCTTGGGGTTCAGGATTTGGTAGCTATATGTTCACATATATATGATGATAATCAACATTAAATGATACTACAGAATTTCAAGTATCTAATTATGGTTTAGTACGTCTAGCTTAAGGTCTAGTGTTAGTTACAGTTGATCTGAACTCTTAACAATAAAGACTCAAAGAGGAACAAAGGTACGATAATACGTTCGAACCCATGCTTGGGATTATACGAGTGTATCGGTGTTCGTGTCTACATGTTTGTGTGTGTGTGTGTGCATGTTGAAGTGGGATTTCATATCATATCATTTCCGGGAGTATGGATAGAAGTGCTGAATTTGAACTGAGCGCCCTTAGTAGGGTTATGTTGCTGTTTACCTAAAGGGCGCCTGAAATCTTTTGGATTCTGTTTTTGTATATTGTATTTCTTGTGGATGCTTTGGGCTCGTATTGCCTCTGAACGGCGTTTGAGATACGAGTGAAGTTCAGACAAGTTTATTGGATTCGAATACGAGCTGTGTGGTATTCGTCGAGTGTGAAGGGGATAGATTTCAAAAACTACTAGTTGAGGGGGTGGAGCAGAAAGAAAGAAATAAGTTCAAAATGCATGAAACTTCGAAACGGATTGGAACGGTTATCTGCCTTGGTGTGTCCAATGCGGTACATATCGGGATCCAAGGAGGTGGATTCCAAAATGAGGGATCCACACTTTTTGGGATCTTCGACGCCAACAATGCCACCCGGGTTCAGGATTTGATAGCTGCAATATGGAAATATTTATACCATCGTACCCACTCGGTACAGTTGTGACTTGCCAACCATGTCTTTTCGGGTGTGTGAAGTGTAAAGTATGTTGTGAATTTTCATATTGGGTAGCTCTCCCGTTGAGGTTTTCTCGAGCACCGTATCAAGATATTATTGACTACATAAAACTACTACTGAGCCATCCACTCATAAGTGTCTGTGATGATAAACAATTTTGAAGTTGCTTTGCCAGATTAAGCTTAGGTAATAAAAGATCATTTCATGCCTTGGTGTGACCCAGACGGTAAAGGTCCTCGTTCAGCTCGGTGGACTCGATCAGAACCTTGGAGGCTTTCTTTGGACAATCGAGGTCCTTAATGCCACGGGGGTTCAGGATCTGGTACCTGTCAGGATGTATAGTTCGTTTTTGATTCCATATTCAGAACAAATCGTGATACACACAGTGAGACTTAAGACGGAGATACACCTAACACAGCACTGGAACTGGAACTGGAACTGGAGTTGATTTGCTAATACATGGTACATATGGTACATACAACGAGGAGAAACAAGTGGGGATTCAATCGAAAGATACACTAGTCATACAATTGGAGTGAGGACATTCGCTTGCAAGACGAAAGGTGAATATTAAAAAAGGAAAGCGTGCCTTGGTGTGACCAATGCGGTACATATCGGGGTCCAGTCCGACGGCTTCCAAGCACTTTGCGGCAGCATTCTTGGCCACCTTTTCGGCCGCCATGATGGCAGGTGCCAGAATCATGTAACTATAGTTGAGTATTACAATTGACAAGTTAATAATCGATCGATACTTAATGTCTTACACCTAGGTGCTAGCTAACTGGTGAATGTACAAGATACCAAAAGTGCTCAACTGTATTCGATTCTAAGTCTAGGTGCGCTAGTGTAATAACTATGTTCTAAAATTTAAGTATAAAGTTCGAAATTTGAAAAGTAGAGACCTAAGACCCCCCGGAACCCATACGTACCGCATCTTGAAGTCGGGGTACACCATCCTGTTGGGGAAGCCCTTACGGCAAATACGGATACCTTCAAGCACACCGTTACAGGTCAGCTGGTGCATGACCAAGTGGGCATCAACCACACCAGGCTGCTTCATCTCGTTGGGAATGATGCAACGGACGAAGTGAGGCTGAGTCGAACGCAGGGTGGTCATCAAGCTGTTCAACTGCTCCTTGTAGGCCGACGAGACGGTAGCGAAGCCACCGCCCTTCTTGCCACGACCTCCCTTGGCCTGCTCACCGCCGCCCGACTGTCCGGGGTGATCGGCGAAGATCTCGATCAGCAGCTTGTTCTGCGACTTCTTGAACTGGTCGACAACGGTGTCGTTCAGGGGATCCTTGTTCTTCTCCAACCAACCGGTGATGTTGTAGGACACACAACCGGCGTAATGGCCGATGGCGAAGTGGGCAGCCTGCTGGCCGGGCTTTGGAGGCTTGGGCTTCTGGAATGGAGCCGACTTGCCCAAATGGGTGTTGGTCAGCTTCTCCGAGAAGGTCTGATCGGTGGCCTTGGGGAACATAGACTCTTCCTCCAGGATGGACAGGATACCCATGGGCTAGAGATTGAGAGAAAGCAAAGTTCCTTCGATTAGTCTTCTGTCGCTGATTCTCTGGGTCTTCTGAAATTTGTTGTTCTAGTAAAAGCACGCAATTAAACTAAAGTAGTACTCAGTTTTTAAAAGACAATACTTATATAAGCGGCATAACGCTCGACTAATATACGACTTACAGAACACATTAGTACATAGAACTTACCCCTTACAAGTTTAGTGGTGAGTCGTAAAGTTGCAAATGCATTAACTGTTGGTGCTTGTTTAGCTTTAGGCGATCTTACAACTAAGTTAATGGAAATTAATATCGATTAGATTGCATTACTGATTAGATCATTCTTCGGGGTGCACTTTAATCGCAAGTGTGTATTATTGTTTTATGGTCAGCTTGGGCTATCTGCTCTGATAGATAGTTGTGGCCGCGTCTGTACCTTTTCGATCAGATCAATACACATTTGCAGATCCATGCCGAAATCAATGAAGGTCCATTCGATCCCTTCGCGTTGGTATTCTTCTTGTTCCAAAACGAACATGTGATGATTGAAGAATTGTTGTAGTTTTTCGTTAGTGAAATTGATGCACAATTGTTCGAAACCGTTGTACTAGATCGTGGAACGGAACAATATGTAACGTAATAATAAAGCGGTGTTAATTTGGATGTTGTTTTCAATGTCTGATTTTCGTTGGGTTAGTTACTTTCTGTTTTCCCTCGAACTCTTTCTGGGGGTTCTTCATTCTGCATAAAAATGACATGGATGTGTGGGTGGGTGCTTATAACATATATATATGGAGCTAGAAAACGCTTATGGGCGCACTTCTCCGCATGACTGTAACAATAAATATATATATAGAGGCTAGCCCCCTCTGGGATCATCAGTTTTAGATGATTTGCCATCGAGGGATTCGCCAAACACTTTAAAAATAAACATATTTATACATATGTGAGATAGAAATACGAGCGAGGGCGGATAATTTTGGAGGTTTGGTTGCGAGGAGACGAACCTTTTCAATCAGATCGATACAGGCCAACAAGTCCATACCGAAATCGATGAAGGCCCAGTCAATGCCTTCCCTCTTGTATTCTTCTTGCTCCAAAACGAACATGTGATGGTTGAAGAATTGTTGCAACTTCTCGTTGGTGAAGTTAATACACAGTTGCTCGAAACCGTTGTACTAGATATCATATTTTTGGGGGGAAATGGCGTGGATTGATGGGATGAGTACATATTCAACACATAAATAACCAGTGCTTGGGTGGGGCATGCCGACAAGATTCCCTGACATTCAGAACACACTCATTCTATAGTTTACGGTTTACCTGAGATCACTCTGGCGGATACCCATCCGCAGACTAGGCTCATATCTAAAGGATCGATTGAAAGTGCTATAACATGACATAACAAACAGAAAATACTTTGGTGCGTTTTTTTCAAGAACACACAAAATAAGGTACACATATCAAGGAGATAAACATGGTTGGAGTTGAAACTATTAAGCACCTTTTCAATCAGATCGATACAGGCCAGCAAGTCCATACCGAAATCGATAAAGTCCCAGTTAATACCCTCCTTCTTGTATTCCTCTTGCTCCATGACGAACATGATATGGTTAAAGAACTGCTGCAGTTTCTCATTGGTGAAGTTAATACACAATTGCTCGAAGCCGTTGTACTACATTTGGAGTTATTCAAGAATATTTACACGGTAAAATATGCAGATCATATAAGGTATCTACGCATAGTGCTAAGGTGTATCTTTGTGTGGTTTTTGTGGGCGTTCAAGTGCGAAGATAGGTTGCACCTATGGAGGTCCCCCGAGTGATTCTGATTCTGATTCTGAGTCCCTAGCTAAACTTTAAAAGACGTGTTAGCAGGTCAGCTGGAGATGATATCAGCTCAATCATTAAGATGACTTGAACTAGATCATCATCAGCTAGGACAGACTAGAATCCCACAAGGAGAACACAAAAGTGATCTCCTTGAGAAGATTGAAGCCCGACCAAGTCCCCCGATCCGTCCGATACTCACGTCGAAGATCTCAAAACCAGCAATATCCAGTACACCAATGAAGTGCTGACGCTTCTGCTGGGTATCCAGAGTCTCGTTACACTTCTTCACCAGCCACTTGAACAGACGATCGAACACACCCTTGCAGAGGGCACCGATCGAGTTGGTGACCTGCTGGACGTTACGGCCCTGGGTGACGAACTCGTTTCCGACCTTGATGCGGGGCTTCAGCAAGTTCTTGTAGAGCTCGGCGGTGTCGCAGCCGAACAGCTTGGACACACGGCCACCCTCCTCCTCACCGTCCTGCTCAGCCTGCTCCTCACGACCACGTTGCTTGAACTTCATGCCACCCATGTGCATGACAGCGGCGGTGATCCTGTACACATCCTCCTTCTCCTGCTTGGTGAAGCCCAGGATGTCGAAGGCTTGCTATAGGTCGAAAAGTTGGTTGGGGGTGGCAAAGAAATGTGGTACTTTAGTATGGGAAAACCTCTTAAATGATTACTTTTTGTTAACTGGCTTTTATTGGCGTTATTTGGGTTTGTTCTTGAGCATTTTTTCTGTGGTTGAGTGTAGCTTACATCTAGTAAATCATGCTTGACATGCTCGAAACAATTTCACTACAAGTTACCAAAAGTTCTTACGAGCAGCTGGGTTAGTAGTCCTACAGAACTGGTTCTATAGCTAGGTTTACCAGGGTGGTGGCTTAAGTATTCCGGAATCATTGGGAAACACGTGATTTGCCGGGTTGCTTACACACTAACAAGACACATGAAAAAATAGGAATATTCTTAATGATTTCGTAGGAGGTTTGCGTGCTTAACTATCAACCAGTTTTGGTAAAGCCGGCTCTCGAGTCAGTCAGTGGCCGTTATACACAAAAAGTTTCATTATAAAGGATTCAACTTGAATTTGTACATAGTGTCCTTGCCAGGTACAATTCAGGGAGTATTCACACACACTTTTTGATCTATAACTATGAATTTCTTAGGATAACATGATGCAGTTTCATTCCAATCGATCTTGTCGGGCCATTCGTATTAGGTACAGGTACAGACAAAGAAATTGACAGAGCATCGGCTCAGAGACCGATCCCTAGGATGCTTTTTCGGGCAGGGGTTGCGACATTCGCCATTCCATCATTCTTACTCTCTATGTGATCCCTTGTGGGAACCGAAAATTGGGTAACAATTAGGAAAAAAACATGTAGAAAAAATGGATAATCACAGAACACACAAAATATATCTGTTTTGGTTTTGGTGTGGTTGGTATAGCTCATCGGTTCGTGGGTTCCTTGTCGTTCAGACGTTACCGATATCGGATGCACATATCTTGCGGGAAGTATCTATGTGTCTGCGAGTGTGGGTGTGTGTGTGTGCTTGGGTGAGGTGTGTAGGTTCTGGTGTGCGTGTCTTTGGTTTGGCGACCACTTACATCTGCAAGCTGGAATTCCTCACCGTCATCCATGTTGGGTACAGTGACTTTACCCTGGGATACGTTATAGTAGTCGTAAATGTTATCGGAGAGGAAGCACATGTCTACATACACATAGTCGGAAGAGAGGTTTTCTTTGGTTTAGCAAGAAGAACAGAACTTATGCTCTAAGCCTAGGGTATCTCATATTCGATGCACATGTGCTTTATGCTTTATGCTGTGTGTGTTTTTGGAGTGTTTTCTGGTGTGAATGTTTATAGTATCTTCGATTCGGGCATTATCCTTGTGCATTCTTTCCCAGCCAGGAGCAGGCTTTCATCTCTCTCAATGGCAATTCAAGTACAACCCGGTGTCAAGCGAGAAGTCGAAAGTAAATCAACTGTATGGATTCGGTGTTCGGTCAACAGAGATACTCATTCCTGCTCCCAGCTGCGGGATTTTTGGGACTATTTGGTGGCTTTTGTGTATGGTACAAGCGGAATTCGGGATTGTGGTGCAAGACTACGTGGGAAACTGGAAAAACTGGTAGAAGAAATACGGAGAAAGTGATAGAGAGAGAGAGAGCGCAGTAACTCAAGATAATTCCGGAATAACATTTGAAAGTTAACCATATGTACACAGAGATCATAGCCGTCACTACATAGAGCGAGAGATCGATAAGATCGTGCTCGGATCATTGTCAAACATCATCAGTGGAGTTGATAAAAAAAGAGAAAAAAAGGTAATACGTAACACTGATAGAGAAGATATCTTTTTACAAAAGTTTCGAGTTGGAGTTGGGTTTTGGTTGGGAAACACTGGACCTGCACCACAACTTACGTCAGTTAACTCAAATTCTTCCCCATCGTTGACACCGGGTATCCGCGTTTTGCCCTGGCAAATGCCTGGATAATCGCCAATATGTTGGCCCAGAAATACCATCTCTACGTTACGCGAACAAAAAGACTCGATCATATAGCGTTTAAAACAAAATGTACGTATGTGTAATGGTAAGTTCCTACACCCTACCTACCTAACAGTTACTATTCTGTTCAAGTTGATTAGGTTTTATATTAGGATTAGAGCTATATTATGCTTTGGGCTGTGGCTAGCTTGATAGGCATTATGAATTTCGATCATGACCAGGACATGGAGTTTAGGACACGGAGATGCGTACATACATATATGTACAATAGTAGGCGGATTGAGCGACATTGAGGGCACAACACATAGGGAAGTTAGGAGTTATGGACTGGGGGTTATGTTTTCGTGGGTAGTACGGAAATGCAGACAAGTAACCATGTTCTGTATGGCCTTACATCCACGGCGACCCATTCCTCGCCATCGTTGACGCTTGGTATGGTGGTTTTGCCTTGCGAGACAATGCGGTAATCGTAAATGTTGTTCGAAAGCAGGCAGTATTCTTTAGAGATACATATGCGGTATATATGCGAACAACAGAGTACGATAGTTATGAGAGAAGTGGTTGTGTGTTGTTGGTATTTGGTGGGAGGTATGTGGAAGAGGTAGAAACAAAAATATGTTCAATAGTGGTCTTCTTGAAGGGTTCTGAAGGGTTAGTTGGGTGTGAAATGTGTTAGGACCTTTGTGGATGTGGACGGGGCAGGGGGCGGGGGTCTAAGTGAAAGCTTTCTACTATGAACTCCAATTATCCGATCCTCGGGATGTTTCTTGGCATAGTATTGGGGTCTACAGCTAAGCGGATAGGGGGTTGGCCTAATCCATTTACGATACGATAGCGGTACGCAATAATATAGTTAACCAACTAGCCATAAGTTGCTCTAAAATTGATTGCAATATTTCAATAGTAGTAGTTTAGCCAAATAAGTAATAAGTATCTAAGTGTCAATATCAACAATATAAAACGAAATTTAGATTCAAATAAGGATAGGGCAATTACATCGGTGAGGGAGAACTCCTCAGCATCATCGATACTGGCTACAGTGACCTTGCCCTGGGAGACAATGTGGTAATCGTAGATGTTATCGGTCAACAGACAAATGTCTAGACAGATAATGTGTATATAGAAAGTACATTGATTAATCTATGGTATCAATATCGAATTGGTATGTGTGTGTGTGTGGGTGTGTGTGTGTTGTGTTTTGTGTTCATTTGTGTGTGTGTATTGAACCTAAACAACAACTAGAAGAGATTTAAGAAGAACTATAGATAGTTCGATGATTCTCTGGATGAGGGATGTCTGGATGGGTGAGTGAGGCGATTGTATACCTTTAACACCGGGAACGGAGCCAGACATGATCTGGTAGAAGATGTGGTAGGAACGCTCCAGGGACTGCTGGGAGATGACACGGGCCTTCTCCAGCAGATCTGTAAGGGTAAGGATGTCAGGTTAGAATCCAAGTCATAGAGGTTCTCCAAGGGTAAGTGGAAACTCACAGGTCTCAATATCAGCACCAGCCAGTTTACCAGTGGGGCCGAAGTGGATACGGATGAATTTACCCTGGGTTATTGGGGGAAGATATATTTTATTAAGATAAGATCTCATTTCAATAGGTGAGTGGTACTTACGAAACGAGACGAGTTATCGTTACGCACGGTCTTGGCGTTACCGAAAGCCTCAAGCACAGGGTTGGTCTGCACAACCTGATCTTCCAGGGAGCCCTTGTTCTTGGCGGCCTCATCGGTCTTCTTGGAGGCACCGACGGTGGCGAAGTACGCAATGACCTTCTTGGTGTTCTCAGTCTTTCCGGCACCAGACTCACCGGTGATCAACATAGATTGATTCACGTGGTTGGTCAACATGTCGACGTAGGCACCGTCAGAGATGGCGAAAATATGGGGGGGCACCTCATTACGGCGCTTGCCACGGTACATCTTAGCGCAACGGTTGGTATACACGGGGTAGCGCTTGTAAGGGTTGATGGCAACGCAGAAAAGACCGGAGTAGGTCTGTGTTTCGGAGATTTGAAAGAGTTCGGTGGTTAATACGGTGAAGAATTCTTCTGACGATCATCTTGGTTAGCTTTTTTGGAAAGTTAGTTTTGGAGTAGTTGGATTTAGAGCCTCTTCAGTTCTCTGTTTTTCAAAGAGCTCTTAAACCCTCCTTAGACAGAGGTAACGTTAGAAAGAGTTTTTCGTAAAAATACAACTTTTAGTAACAGTTTCGGTTGTCTTTTGGTCTACCAGTTTTTGGTGTTCGGTTTTGGTTATAAGTAAGAACTAACTACGATGTTTGGCAGGATACTTGTTTAAAGTTTTTCTGTTTTGATTGGGGTAATGTGGTTGATGGATCTGTTTAGGGGAGTTTTTCAGCTCGGCTTTCTTTGTATGTTGAGGACCAATTCTTGTGGCTTTGCTTGTGTGGTGTTTGTGGTGCTGTGTGTAGAACCGTTTGGTTTCCAGTTGTGCGGTTCATCCGACTGGACGGCCAAGATTGATTTTTAATAGAGGCTTGGTTAGTGCGCACGTCACAGGAAATGAGGGTTTAGCTGGGATTAGAATTTTCCAGGGCTTTAATGATCAGTTTGATGGGTGTGGTAATTTCGAAAAGGGAGCCAATGATAGGGTTAGCAGTCTACTCGATTGCGTTAGGTATTGTCAGGCTTGGATTAGAGACTAGTTGCTGTAGAGCTCTAATGCAATTTTGAATAATTTGGAGATGTCTTTCTGAGGTTCTACCAAATGTGAGTGTGGGTAAGCGGCTGGGTAAAAACATAGAACGCATATTGGTGTGCCACCCTGGTTCGGCATTTACTTACGTAGATCAGCTTGTTGTAGTACCGCTGTCTCAAGTTATGGAGCACAGAGGCGTCGTTAAGGTATGTCAAGTTGGACATATCCTCGGCTTTTTCGTATTTCGGAGGGTTCACTTGCTGGAGCAGATCTTTCTTTAAGTCTCGTGTCTGTGTCGTTTTCGATTGTCATATTCGTTCGATTCGTCGGATTCAGTTCGATTGGTTATGTTTAGTTTTTGTACAATTTTTGGTTGGTTAGACGTTGGGGTTAGCAGTTCGATTTTGTGTGAGGTTGAGAGAGAGAAGAAGAGATACCCAAATATTAGTGAGTTTCTGGCAGTACAGCACTTACGTAGATGAGCTTAGCATAGTAACGCTGGCGCAGATTGTGCAACACACAAGGAGTGTTCAGCACGGTCATGTCGGCCATATCTTCGATTTTTTCGAATTTTGGTGGATTCACTTTTTCCACCTTCTCGGATTTAATATCTCGTACCTAATCGTATATGATGGGTGGAATCTATAGTTTCTTTTCTGGTTTTCTTGGCTACATAGGGGGGTTATTGAAGTTTCTCGGGTGACTTTCAAGCTGCCGCTCATTGCTACCCATTGATAAACCCTTTTTTTAGTACCAAAAAGAATTTGTCCAGAGATAACAAGGGACGACCTCTTTGGAAAGACCCTTTAGAGGCTTACTCCAATAACCGATTTTGATGAATCGTTCTTTGATGATGTCTCCTCCCATAGACGATGTTATTACCTCTCCACCCTGCAGACCGACGGAGACGATATCGCCCTTGGTGGCCTTGATCTCACCAAGGAGATAACCCTCCTTCTCGTCGGGAATCCAGCACGACTTCTTGGAGTCATAGGGTTTCGATTGATCGATACGCCTCTGCTCCAGAGACACGAACAAGTAGGGGGTGGGATCCTCATCCTCCTGATTTGGGATTGGCTTCGGCATCTTGATTAAATTTCGTTTAGAAACTTAAAAACTCGTGAAATAATATTATTGGGACTTTTCAAAATTTCTTAGTTAATCGCGTCGTGAGCCCAAAACTTCCCTGCAAAGATACACAAAACAAAATCAGCATTATTATTTCGTTCCATTTCTTCTTTTTTCGAAGTCTGATATTTTGGTTTTTATGCTTTTGACCCATTTTGACAGCGGCAGCAAGAGCAGACACAACAAAAGTTGTACGTGTGTGTGTGATTGAGATTTCGAAATTTCATTTCGATTTCCAAATATGAGCATATTTCCCGATTCGCGTTTTCGAAATTCCCGCTAGCGTAACCGGATATTTATGTGTGAGCGCCTATTCAAATGCTTCGATTGTATCTCACACCTCAAAGTTAATTAGGCCTCGTCGGTGTTTGTGTTGTTGTTTCTGTTATAAACAGACAACAAGTGAATTGTGTGGGTTGTCGCCTAAATATAGATCACGGATCCGATACGGATTTGTATATATACATCAGGAATATATGTAGGCAGTTGTATATGTACGAATTTGCGGGGCGTTGGTTTTCGTTACGTAACGTTCGATTTTCAATCAAATTTCGGCGTATTTTCCTCCAGGTTTTTTGTGAATAAAATCGAACCGGTTATTGAACCGTTGAGTATTTTCTAAAAATTTTGAATTTTTTTTTCTCAGGTCTTGAACTGTCACCACAACTCACTCACTCTACCAGGACCAGGAAAAGTTCTATTACCGGTTTGGGTTTCGAAACGCGTGTTCGGATTAGTTTAACCGCTAACTCGATAAGGTGGCGTGTTCTAGTACGACCGATTTACGAGATCGCAATGATTCCTTGTGCTTAACCTCGGCTGGCCAACGATTTTCGACAATCCACACGAAATCGCCTATCGACAATCTGATTCGATTCGATTCGACGCTAACTTTCAACGAATGCGTTATTTTTAAAATTCTCGAAATTATTTCGAAACTGTGTATATGTATTTGGTTGATTCGAGAGCTTTCGGCTCATGCTACCGCATGGCACACATATGTAGATATAAAGTATATGTACTGGCGATCTCTTTCTAATGTCTTTGGTTATTTTTAAAACATATTCGAAATATTTTCGCCCATGTATATGAGTCGACAACGAAT
Source organism: Drosophila biarmipes (assembly GCF_025231255.1). Classification (NCBI taxonomy): domain Eukaryota; kingdom Metazoa; phylum Arthropoda; class Insecta; order Diptera; family Drosophilidae; genus Drosophila; species Drosophila biarmipes. The sequence goes on along the minus strand of NC_066612.1, from coordinate 5,393,803 downwards.
TCGAACAGTCTAATTCTATTTTCTATTTAATAGCTTGCCACGCATATGTCTCGGCCACAAAGGTATTTGTGTATGAAATCATTTGGCCAGTAATTCGAAATGGCTATTACAGCATTTCGAAGACACAAGGAAAAACAAATTTTCACTTTTGATGAAGTAACAGCTGGCTGTCTCTGTCTGACATTTGACTGATCTATAGGTTCTGGATTTTGAAACATATGACATATGATATTTTGAAGGACAACTACTTTTTATCATAAGAAGACAGAGCTTAACTAAGTACTAGTTATATTTCTTAGAGGTATTTAATTCAAATCCTTGTTACTTCACTTTGTATCTCTTTTGAGATACTTTTCGTTGCTCTGTTACACAAGAAGCTGAAGACAGAGTTGCTTGCTTTTCACGAAACTATCTTGTGGTTGGCAATTTGCACCTATAGGTTAGGTTAAGTAACTGAAGTAGTTCCTAAGGTAAGATGGGCAACTGTAATCCATTTCGATTCGATAATCCGAGGTAGGTAATCCGGGTCACTGCTCTTATTGTCACATAGTTTTCATAGATCCTTTTTCGCCAGGATCGTAGTTATCGCACACACACATACACTGTTCTGGCTTTTCTCGATATTTCCCGAATATACATATAGATGTAGTAATAATTATTTCAGGTTTATGCTTTCTTTTTGACAAAAAGGTCAAAATTGCTGCTGCTGCCGCTGGCGCTGCTGGGTGGTAATATCCAAAAATCAGAGGTCGCACATCAAAGGTGTTGCACTTACGCGCTCGAAAGCCGTTCTGAACCGTGCAACCGGTAAACTTGCCTTTTATACGGGGCAACTTGATACCCATGGATCCCGTAAGACCCCGAAAGCTTTCCGATCCGAGCGATCGGTGTGCGTGGCGCTGTTTCTGTTTCGGTTTTTCTTGCTCCCTTTTTCGGTCTAGCACTTGGCTGCTCTGGTTCCTCCTCTCCGGCAAGTGGGCATTTCTTGGGGGGATTGGGATGGCATGGGGGGCATGTGTGTGAGCATATGATGCAATCAGGATCGTTGCGGAATCGCGAGAGGAAAGCTCTGCTCCGACGATTGCGTGAGCTGTCTCTCGCGCATATATCGCTCCCATGAGTCAAGTGGGTATAGTAAAATCCATTTCAATGACAACTTTTCCGCCGCGAAGCAATTCTTCTCCGCCAGAGTCCCTCGCTCTCTCTGCGCGCGAGCTTTCTTTTTACTTATTTCACATATCATTTCTAGACGCACACATGTGCACGCCTGGTTTTCGGGGGATCTTTATTTGTTTTTCTCGGTGATCATTTTTCGCTTTTTGTTCTGGTTTTGGCTTTTGGTCACCTCAATGCCAATTCGATCTGGCACCAATGTGGGTGGGAAACGGAGATCAGGCGGCGCTAGGTGGGCTTCCTTCTAAACGCCGATCACTTTGCGATCAGTGGCCAAACAGCTGTTCGAGAGGATCGATCGAATACGGATCAATAAACATCCATCTGGATCATGCTTATAGGGCACCCAAATCCTGCGACCCAATGATCGATGATCTCTCATCCTAGCATAGACAAGCATTTGCGTCTGCCAAAAATAAAGATGTGAACTTCAAGAAAACATCGTCGGGCCAGAGAATGCAAGCAGCCGCAAGGCACACAAAAAAGATACAGATACTCGCACTCTAGATATAGATAGATAGCCAGAGAAACGCCACATCAAATCAATGTAGTCGGCGTCCTTCGGAGCAACGCAAAGCGAAAATCTTTGGCGTTCAATGCTAAAACCCAATACAAATACCTCTGCAAATACGAGTGCATTCTGAAATCCGTGTTCTGGCGATTTGTCGGGAATTTATCATATCCATAATGCTGACAAAGACAATTATGACAAATGCCAACAGCACTGGCATCCCCTCCCCTCCCACAGTTGTGTCAAATTCCGACACAAAAATTATTCATAATTCTCAACCAATTACAAAATTACAGATGCAATATTTTTGGCAGAAAAATATGTGAAATGAAATCACACGAAATATTCATATACACCCACTGCAAGGGATCCGACAAATACTTTTCATAATGACTTGAAGCGCTTAAAATATTTGAGATTTAACAAAGCAACAAATTGTGGCGGAAAAAGAATACGCGAAATAGCAACAACGCATAAATTCAGCCAAAAACAACTTTCAAACATTTTTTTTGGGAATATTTATAGTTTTAAAAAGTCTCTATTCTCATTCGAGTGTGAGTGTTTTTTGGGCTCGGGGATGCTGCTCTCAATTCTTTTCTCACATATAAAATTATCATAATTTCTGTTGGTTTTCTGAAACAAAATCTGCGACATTGTCGACAAGAGTTGTGGGCAAAATGGGAGGACAACATAAACTAGACATTTGAAACAAACAAAAACAACAATTTAGTTAAAGTGCCAAACTCATTTTAGGATTTATTTTTCGTTTTTGCAAGGCAAAAAGTTGCGATGCTGTATAGTCTTCAGCTAAAAATCCCACATACATTTGTTTATTAGTATTTATAAAGAATAAACATTTAGTGATCATAAAATATGGCTGTCCCAGGGGGAGGTTTAACTTGTTCTAGATGCTTCCCCTGCATCCTTGCAAAAGTACAAACCCATTTTTCTGTTCCCAATTTTTTAATGAAAAGCAAAAACACATTTTCTTTTTGAGTCATTGACGCAAAGCAATTTTTGCATTTTAGTGTCAAGATAGTGATGCTTTTTCTGTGTATCTTGGCACTGGCGGCCTCCCTCGAATTTTTCAGGGCGGTCGAGGGGGCGTGTAGGGAGGCATTTTGGCTGTCTACACGAGGCAGCAACAATTATTGCTTGCAATGGGCTATTTCAAAGCTGCCGCCCCACTGCGATGTGCGAGGTCCTCCCCCCCACCTGCACCACCAGCGCCGCCAGAGTCAGCACCACCCATAGTCGATGCCAAAAAGAAGGCACTTTGAAAGGCATTTTTATTTGGGGGGCAGATACGAGGGTTGCTTGCGACAGAAACGCAGATCTGGGGGAAGGCCCAAAGCCCCAACCAGATGCGTAGTGGGTATACCTGAGCCCCCAAGTCGGTTAGTGGATCACTCGCCAATGGCTTTTCTATAGGGGATCTGCTCCTCTGCCCGACGCATCATAAATCATCATCAACGATGGCAAGCTCAAAAGTTAATTACTCGGGAATTATCACAAGTGTTGACCTATATTTGTCAAAGTATCCAGGAACGCATTCCATTGCCAATGTTTTGCCATCAATGGAAACGGCTATAACGACTAGCGTTATAAAATGTTTTCTAAGAAAACCAAGTATTTATGAAGTTCGAATCAAATATTAACACCCAGCAACAAAAATATGAAGATGAACAAAATTTAATATAGACACAATAAAAGAGATAAACAAAATTGCACGCCGCAAAAATAATGTAAGATTAAAAAAAATTTAAAAACTTTTCCCAGTATACTAAAAACTAATTTTCAAACTCACATTGAAGCTTGTTAACTTGTTTAAGCGTAAATTAGATATAATATTTTTTTCATTATTTTATAATTCTAAAATTCAAATAAATTAAACATTTTAAAACTTGGTATTAGTACAAAAAACATTATTGTGCCTTTAATAATATTATTTTGTTGCTTATAGCCATAAAAAGAGAAGAAAAAGGGAAAATACTAGTATACTGCTCTCATGTATTGTATTTAAATGTTCTTAATTTACCAGGTCGAACTGCCTAAGCTTTTCGCACAGATATGGGTGAAATTGCACCCTGTTTAAATAACACTCCGCCCAATTGGTTTCATTTAAAGATATCAGTAACCCTGCCCGAAATTTTTCTCTAATGGTATTCCCTAAAAATTCTGCACAACCAATTGGTTCACAGAATGAAAATATTTTAAAAACGCCAACCGTGACCAAAATACATGCATAGTCTATAGATAACTCTCGTCTAAATGCATTGGAACCCATCCAAATTGTCGATATAAAAATATCCATCGTCGGTCGGTTGCTCCGCAATCCCCAAGTCCCAGCCCCCCACACCCAAACCGCAGTCCGTAATCCTCGAACGCCGATCGTCGGTCAACGTTGTGCACTCGGCGGCATCTGCATCGCATCTCTGGTGCACCGATCCCATGCCCACATCCACAGCCACATCCATTACCCGAGAGATCTCTCTTAATTTCGCAAATGATTTAGCCCGCTGGGGGAGGCAGGAGGAGGCACGTTGCCAGGTAGCACATGGCATGACAGATGAAGGAATACTTCCTGCATTACGTGTGGGTTATGCAACAGGGGCTCTGGCCGTCCTACGAAATATCTGGTAATTGTACGTCTTGCCAAAATCTTCTCCCAGTGGAACGATGAACTGAAACTTTGACATTTGCAGTTGCAACTGTCAGTCCTAGAGTTAAGATACTAGTATACTTATACGTTCCAACTATGGATATTTGTTCTTTGATTGAGCACTAAACTGGGAAAATCAAATAAAACCAAAATATACTGAAAATTTATTTAAAAGAAATATTCCTTAAAGCTGAGAATAAAAATCTATATTACGATCCAGTTCCATAATTTAATTTTCTTAACAAATCTTGACTTAAAAAGTCAAAACGATAGGACATACATTTTGAGCTTTGTTTAAGACATCCAATATTAACTGTCAAAAGAAAAATCATCCCTAATACAGATTTAATTATCTCATATTAATACTAAACACTCAAAAGTAATGATGATCTCTAGGAAAAAACGCGTAATTTGATGATTTTAGTTTAGAAGTTTTTATTCATAAGTTTTCCTAACAAAACATTTTTTTAAATCATAAAATAGATTATTTAAAACATCCAATATTAACTGTCAAAAGAAAAATTATCCCCTATTACAGATTAAATTTTCTCAGATTAAAAATAAAAACTAAAACATGATGATCTTGAAAAAACCAGTAAGCAAATGATTTTCTATAGTGCAATATATAAACAAGTATTTGTTTTTAAAATTAATTCAAGTTCTGTTAAGTTTTTCTAACGACTTTAATGAATATAGTACTGTCTAGGTAGTATTTAAAACCATTAAATAAAAATACTTGTTACTATGATATCATTTTGGTAAAACCATCTCCCCCATGGTCGTTGAGGTTTCTGGCCAAAGCGAATCCCAACTTGTTTATTTTTCCAATACACAAATGTGTTTAGATATTTATGCAATCTATAAAGCGGAAAACGTTTTCCAGCCCTCCGCTGGGTGTTGATGTGGACCCGTGTGGTCCGAAATGATTAATTGCCCGGGCTCAATTGAAAATCGCACACGCATAATGCAAAACCGATCCGCCGAAGACGTCTCTACTCGCAGGCGAACCCCTACTGCTAATTAATTAGGCAATCCAATCGAATCATTTAGTATTAGTCACTGATGTGTGGAGCATTAAAAATTATTTCTGTAAGCATTTGTCACCCAATTAAACCGACTGCAGCCAAGTACGCCAGGCAGCCAGCCGCAGAATCGACTACATAGCCCAGTGCCATGCCGCAGAACTCAAGTGCAGCGAATTGCAATAATCGAAGTCTATATGGCGTCGAGACTTTTATTAATGATGAGTGAAAATGGGAAATGAAAATATTTTCCACCTCCACCCCCCTGTTGGACGCCTCTGCGCGTAGTGTGTGTATGCGGTCTGATTAATCATGTACCACCATAGCCACATAGCCGTAAAGACGGCATGGAAATGAGTCAGTACCGCGCCGAATGTAAAAGTATTTTTCGATTTTGTTTTTAGAAATTTATGAGCGACAAGCAAAGTGTATTTTTAAAGCATATTTCATACTCATACTCCACCAAAAGCCAGGGGAGGAACATAATGTATTTGGGTCGGATCGAATATAGTAGGTTTAGAAAGTTCTAAGGGGGCAGATAGTATAGAATAATGAAACGGCAGGTAGAGTTCTTCGTACAAGCGTCGGGTGTAGGACCTCGTACTACTTGAATACGCCTATGGTATATGTGGTGGACTCTTTATATACCTTGCCAGCAGCATACCTACTGAATCTAAAAAACATTTCATATGCGTTTAATATAGCCGCCGCTGTGTTCTAAATTTAAAGCAAAAGCTATTTAGTTGCGAAGAAGTTCCACACAAGCGCACGTCCGCTCTACTCGGCTCTGCAGTTCTCTATGTGTTCGGGCGAGAGTATCTAGAATTTAGAATTTACTATGTAGAGATACACACTCGCACACACAGGGACTGCGTCCTGGGCACTAACTATGCGGATCCAACGATCCGCGGGCGCAGAACGCATACGCCGTGTGGTACGCCGACCGACCAAGTCCGTCAACATATCTCACGGATACGCCAGATACACAGGTCCGATGCGATCGTATCTGCAGCTGTATGCGTATCTCTATCTGTAAAGAAACGCTCTTCTTTTTTCTTTCCTTCATTTTTTTGCCCGTGCTCGTCAGCACGTCCATGTCCACGTTGTGTTGGTGTTTTCATCTCATGAAATGTTTCAATTTGTCTATTTTTAGTAGCAAGTTTCTTTTTGTTTATTAGTTCCTCTTTTTTTCTTTTCTTTCTTGACTTTCCCAGCATTGTACATAGGTGCGATGTATATAGGGGCTTGGATATATAGCAGTGGGTCGGTTGGGGTTGGGATGTTGCTGCCGCTCTGATTTAACGTCACAACTGAGGAATGTCTTCTGCCCGATCTAGCTGGATCCACCACGCATTGTTTGTTTGTGCCCCGAAAGCTCGGGCCATATATCCCGATCTGTTTATATGGCTACCATATACATATATAGCTAATGGCTAGGTGTTTGCATAGATTTCGCTTCGGCTGTCTATAAGGTCAAACTATGCCCGTGCGAGGTGCCTCGATGATAGGCTAAGGTATCGCAAAGAGGTCTTTACATAAGGCATGCGTTTGGATCGGATTTGTTTTGCAAATCCTCTAAGTCTATGAATGTCTGTCGAATTTGACCAAACAAACTAAAGAACTGTTATCATTTATTAAGGTATTTTTATTTAAAGTCTTGGTTATCCCAAATACATTTTTATATAAAGATTTCTTGTGGAATGGGTTTGGTTTTAGCCATTTTTAAATACAAAGAATGATCATTATATCAGCAAAACTTTAATCATTAAAAGGTTCTATGAAAATAGGACAAATTGTTCTCTATATAAGGCATTCCTTTAAGATGGACTATGAGTACTTTTTGTGCAGATCAAATACGAAGAATGTGTTTTGTATTTAAGCATATCCTAAAGTACGATCCCCTAATGATATATACATGACATGAGATTTATTTTGCAAATGATATTATATATAACAGGCTAAGGTGTCTCAAGTGGATCTTTCCATAAGGTCTTAATTTGAAATAAGATACGAAGTCTGGGCCTTGTTTTGAGCATACTATCGCTGGCCCCTTATCATTCATTAGTTAATTATGGGTAATGTTACGCCTAGATTAGCAGTACTAAGCGTTTTGTAAACAACTGGGATAAACACGGCCACACACATATGTGCTGCTATAAAGTCGCGATCGATGGGTGAATGGAGCTTATCGCCACCACGGCGCGTAAATCAATATTAGTCTTATCTTGACCAACTGTGAGAATTTGCACAAGCCGCACAATAGGCCAAAGATATTGGCCCTCAGCCATGACAGAAACGTGTATCCATAACCAGCGAACTCACTCGAGTTTCACTTGCCGCACGCCATGGGTTACTGGTCGGAGACTCGGGCCTGGATCTTCCGCGATCCGGCCAAGCTCATCCGTTACCTGGTCCTCTTCGCCTGCTGCATCGTGGTCATTGTCCAGTTGTACGAGTGCTTCGGCAAGCTCTACGACCCGCCCATCTCGACGCACTCCTACTACAACCTCAACGAAACCATCGAAATGCCGGCGGTCACCATATGTCGGGAGCCGCCTTATAAGGAGGACACGCTAACGGTTAGTGTACCAAGAATATATTAGAATATTAAGGATACTGTCTTAAGAACTATACTTTTGCAGCGCCTTTCTGGCGGAGCCTGTCCCCACCCGAAATACGCCACCTGCTGGATGAACTATCCTTTCGGAGAAATATCTCTGGAAGAGTTCTTTGAAAATAGCACTCATGATATGGGCGACACTTTTGTTTTCTATGGTCTAAACGAAAATTCAAATAGTATGTTAAATAGACTTCTAATATATTAACCTCATATATCGTAAAACTATTTCCCCTAGATGTGGTGATGAACAGCAGTCTACATTTTTACATGGGTCGCTGCTATACCCTCAGGCCCAAGGAGCCCGCCAAGAGAGTGTCGAAGGCCGTGGGTTACTCCCTGATGCTAGAACATTCCATGCTGACCACTTCCACCAGCGATGTGGACACAGGTGGCGTGGGCTGGCATGTCTTTATACACGATAAGAAGGAGAATTTCACAGGTGAGCTTAGCATTCATGAAAAACTCAAAAGTTATGAGACCTATTCCCATCCAGAAATCAACATGAAGGGTTCTGGGCGTGTGGAGTACGTTTTTGTGAGGGTCAATGAGGAAATCGAGATCAAACTTCAGACGCAATACTTCTCCAATGTGCAGACGCGTCAGGAGGCTTGCTCCCACGACGAGGACTACAGTGACTTGAAGGTAGGTTCATAGACCCTTATTTTGAAAGGTTAATATTTGGGAGTCCTTTCAGTGTGGTGAGCAGTGCATCTGGCAGGATCTGGCTGACAATATGCAGTGTTCGGGACCTTGGATGCATGAAATTGCAAGTGAGCCCTGCAATGACTCTGTCTCGATGCGAAAACTAATATCGGATTATAAGGAGTAAGGATATAAACTTATTTAGACTTCTTAAAATAATAATTTCATCTCTCAGTGTATATGAAAACGAGGATGACTTCGACTGCGACTGCATTCAGCCCTGCCAATCGAGAATCTACACAACCTTCATTCAGAACCGCAAGACCTTCATTCAACCAGAGCCCCGCACCCAAATCTATATATACTACACAACGAAACTGATATCGGTAGGGGTCCCAAATGATATGATGCATGGAACTTTTCCCGAACTAACCCTCATATGTTCCATTTGCAGATGATTGAAGAGCGTCCCAGCTACGACACCACACAGTTCATAGCGGATGTGGGTGGTTCCCTGGGATTTCTGCTGGGCCTGTCTGTCCTGGGGCTGATTGGAATACTAGAACACGTAGGACTAGCTACGCTCCAACCCTTCATATTATTTACTAATAATCTTTCGTTTCAGATGACTCTCTTCTTCTGTGGCGGCTTTATCAAGAGGATGCAGCAGAAGGAGCAGGCCAGGAAGGAGCAGGCGCTTTCAGAGGATGGTCAGTCGCAAACCAGCGATGAGACCATCGACATAGCCATTGCTTATAAGAAGAAGGACAATAAGCAAACTAAATATTGAGTCAAGAACCAAGCTGGCTTGGTTTTGCCTTAGAACTAGGAAGTATAAAGAAAACTATTCCAATACACTTCTTACATTTAATCAACATCACGAATAAGGTTACAGTTTTCTTAGCCTATAACTAAACATAATACAGATGCACTCAAATAAAAATATTTCGTACGTGTAAGAAAACAGAAATGTTTTTAAAACCAAGAGCCTGCAGACTTCGGTCCTAAAAAACACTTTGCATTACTAAAAATCCGAAAATACTGCATTTGAGTGTGCAAGATACTTTTGTACGTCTATCCAAATCTAGATCCTAAAGCTCATCAGGAAACACAGACCAACCATCATCAGGGACCTCAGGCTTCCCAGGGATTCCGCAGAATTTGTCTTCACCTTGATATTCGTGTTTAGGATATCCCCAAGTTTGTTGATCACATCCGGCAGGGGGGAAGTTCTGATTTCGCAGGCAGTGTTCTCGATGGCATCCTTAACACTGGCCGTTAAGATGCGGAAATTAATGGAACCGGGATACAGCTCATCGTAGATGAAGACGGGCAGCTGGTTGGAGAGCACCCACAGACGTTGCTGGTCATCCACCTTGATGTCACTGGGGAACACCAAGCTGTCGTTGCTCATGAAGATGCGACTCTGGGAACTGTGCTTGAATTCAGTGGCAGTGCGCCAGCAGGCGACTTCATTCAGATTGGGCAGGGCGTAGAAAAGGACACCGCTGGCAGGGTCCAAGAACTCGGCTCCAGCCTGGGTGTTTGGGCCCCTCGAGCCCAACACCTTGAACTCCCTGTAAATCATCGTTGAGGTGGCCAAGGTCTTGTTTCGCAATATCGCCGTATCCACCGAGAATTCCGTGGTGGAGCAAAGGGGATGGAAGTACAATGTGGAGTAGCCGGATTCCAAGGGTTTCGACAGAGCCAGACCATATAGACCATCATCCCACTGGAACTCGATGCCGTTGATGCTGAAGTTACCGGCCAAGGGATCGGGGTGGAAGAAATGGTGCTGCACGCGCCACGACTCCTGGTCCTTCCACGAGTAAACCAGCAGGCTGGGGTTGCCCAAATCGGCCGCATAGGCAAAGGTGTTCTCGCAATCAGAGTCCTCCACGGCGAGATTGGCCAACAGGGATCCCTGCTTCAGTTGGCCCAAGGGAAATACATGTCTTCGCAGCAGGTCGTCATTGTGCAGGTCGTAGACCAGCAGTTGGGCTGCTCCGTAGATCTTGGTCTGCTCTAGGACCCCAGAAATTCGAGAGTCCAGGACCCAGAGGCGGCCACATCGGTCGGCTCGCACGCGGAATGGAGAGACCAGCTCCGCGTCGTCTTCTTGGAAATTGTGGGCCTGCCAGCTGGGGAAGGGCTTCAGGACCGGACTCTTGCTGGAGGTATCTTTGGGTGAAGATAAAATTTGTTAAAATATTTAAAATACATTAAACAGTAATATAAATACTTTAAAAGTTTAAACAAAAAAAATAATATAAAAAAAAATATATATACAAAATAAAATATTATATAAAAACCTATTATGCTTTATAACACAATGGTGTTTTAAATATTTTAGATTATTTAAAAAAAAACAGAATAAGTAAATCCTTATTTACTAAATTATAATTTTTAAAATGCGTCATATAACGATAAAGTTTTCTGATTTATAGAAACTATTTTATTTATTATTAAAAGAAGGAGTTTAAGTTAAAAAGCCTTTTTACAAAAAATGTTTTTCGTTTCAATATATATAATTTTAAATTTTACTACAATGTAAATTCAAATGAATATAACTTTTTAATTATTATTTATGTATGTATCAATAAGTTGACTGCTTCACCTGTTGTGTTGTATTTTAATTTGGGGATTTGCATTTGCTTGTTTGTTTTGGATGCCGCTAATTAGCCGACTCAAATAATTTTGGTGAGTGTTTGTTGACTGTTGGTGAGTAATCAGCACTGATGCTTTTCAAATTTGCACATGTCCAAGTTGATTAACTGGCCAATAAGCCGAGATTGAGTTGTGGCTAAGGCAACTGGCCCACTCACCTTGCAGTGAGGCGGAAAAAGGTAAAGTAACTTTATTGATGTACTTGGAATGGAACACAATTTATACGGGAATATTCTAATTAGCACAGTCTATTATTTTGTAAAAAATATGTAAATTTATTATAAAGAATGTTAAATATTTTCAGTGTTTATAAATAAAATAAAAGTTCAATATATTTTAAATGAAAATTCCAAATCTAGATCTAAACTTGAAAAAAGCATTTTCAAATTAAAACTAAATCCACTTGCTACTACTCTGAGCTATTAGAACTGAGAGTATCTCAAGATTATAAGTATAATTTTAAGTATAACTTGTGCACTTGCCATGACCAAGTGTGTACTTCAGAGCCCCCGCACTAAACCGCAGACGAACCCCAGCTGAACCCCATCATATACACAATGTATATAACCAGTATGCACCGATTTATGGTGTGCGGCTTAGTGTCAGACAGCTAATGCCGCCAGCGAGCGGATTATCATGCTAATTGCCGCGAGTGCGAAAGGAAACGGAATTGTTTGGATGGTCAAGTTGATCAGACAGACAATTGCCGAGCTGTGAGATCCGCGGCATGAGATTTCAGATTTGAGAACCCAGATCAGTTCTTGGCACACTTAGTGCAATTGCAGCGGGCAATTATATTCAAATTTAACTGCAGATTCGAGTGCTGTGGCAGCTGCAACCATGCAACCCATGCGCTTACCATTAAGATCAAGGTAGGCCAACGAGGCCGGCACTCCGGACCGCCAGCGGGGCAGGGTGACGAAGAGTCGGTGGCCGGCGACCTCCAGGCCAAAGGGTATCACATTGGCCGGCTTGAACTCGCCGCGCTCGATGGCCGACCACCTCTGGTCCGGACTGGCGTACTCGAAGTCCATTTCCCGCCACTCGTAGGCCACGCGCAGATTGTCGTTTCCCAGGGCAGAAGCCGCCCACAGGAGGAGCAGTCCGTGGGTGAAACGCAGCATGGTCCAATTTATCTACTGCAAATACAAGAAAATCAATTAATACTATACGATCTACTCATTTGAGCTTCCCTTAAGCCGCATTGGCCTTGGCCAAGCCATAAACTCAACCAGATCAGACACTCGGGAAAAGCAAACACGGATTCATTTAGTAAGGTACACTGGTAAAAAAAACTCAAAAAATGTTGTTCTTTTATGATCACTGTACATATTATCTGGTGTTTTTCCTAACCATCTAGGTTTTTATTTAATTTCATTTTAAAAATATGTAATTTACCATTTATTTATTATGAAATTATTATTTTTAATGACGTAAAACATTATGAGTAAAGTGCTAACAAATATAAAATTATTTAATTTAACGTTTTTAGTTAATTTGAAGATTTAAATTTGATTTTAATATGAAATTACTTTTTTTAAGGACGTGAAATATTTAAGGTGAGTGTGGCCAAATCAAAAAATTTATATTTATCCATAATTATTATCTAATTAAGTATAGTTTAAAATTTTTGGTATTTTATTAATTTATTTAAAAATAAATTTTGAATTCAATGTGAAGTTTATTGAAGATTAACATTTTTAGTTAATTTAAAGATTTAAATTTGATATTAATATGAAATTACTTTTTTTAACGACGTGAAATATTTAAGGTGATTGTGGCCAAATCAAAAAATTTATTATTTATCAATAGTTATTAACTAATTAATTAAGTATTAAACTATACTTAATTAATTTATTTATTTAAAAATAAATTTTGAATTCAATAGGATGGCACTAATTTTTATGATTCCATTTTTTTGTTAGTGTATGTTTCATGAATGGAATTTGGCACAAACACAGTGGTTGCTAAAAAATATTTGTTTTCTATTTAATTTGTTGATTCTTAAGAATTCGTCTCTTTAAATTGGTTTCTTATAAACTTCATAACCATTCAATTTGTCACTGGGACCAGCCTCCATCGCCATACTTCTTGGCCTTCTTGGTTCCCCATGTGAGTCACACTTTGTTTTGTCTCTGGTTCACTTGGTTATTTGAAAGTTGCCTGTGGTCTGCTCCGAGTCGGCCAAATTCTACCAAAGTTGCCAAGCCACAAATGATTTTTCGCTGCCCAAAAGCGAGTCTTGGAGAACATTATCTAACCACGAGATCAGAAGGTTTTCAGGGAACTTTAGCGATGTTTTGTATATTCTTTTCGCAGGGAATATCTGAAACCTCTTAACCAGCTGAACCTTTCTCCCTCTTCAGCACATCATCCAATACTCATTTTTAGAGTATCTCAACCATCACTGTATCTGCGTGTCTCGAACACTCGACCTCATCATCAAAATTCAAGTTGAGTCTCGCAATTCAGGCATTAGCATTTCAATGGGCGCACTGCGACTGACCGCCACTCGATTGTTCCATCTAATAAAAATATTGCTGATATGGACTTTTTCCCTGCTGAACAATTTGTGCACGCATTTTCTATAGTTTTTTGGGTGATTCAGCTTTAAAGTACCCATACTTTCCTAGCCCTTTGCCTTTCCTATTTGGATTGTGGGCGTGTCTGGACACAGCATGTAATTAACCATTGAGTTTCGTTATTAATGGCTTTTAATCAGGTTTAACTTTCATCTCCACTTAACTCGTTATTTTTGTTTGTTTTATTTTGTTACAGTATTTTGGTTTTCTTTGTCAGTATCTTTTAGGCAAACCCTATTTAACGCCACTCGAAGTTTGTGTCTTGGATCTTTCGTTTGGCCCTGGCTTCGGTTTTATGACCACCGAGTCTGTTTGATCTGCTGGACAAATCTTTGGCAAATGTCACAAGCTCGGGTCGGCACTTAACACACCTTTTTAAGTTCACAAAACTCGCAGTTAATGCGGAAACACAACCGCCAACGTCGAGACTCGAAACGAAACTAAAAGTCAAGTGAGCCGCCAGTCAAGTCGACTTTTGAAGACCGGTCTGCGTGAGTGGTTCCCGCTCCACGAGGCTCTCTTGGAATTCGACTGAACTTGAATTAGTCAGCCGCTCAGGCGGCTTAGCACGTTGGTAATGAATTAAACTCATTTTCGGCACGCTCCCTCGGCTATCCCGCAGATAGAGTACGTTATAGCATATCTCCCACGCCACGCCGATATTAATCTAGTCATTAAAATCTCCAGCTGGGCGCCCAGTGATTGACAAGCCCCTGAAAAAAGTCCCACACTGCTCACAGCCATCACAGGCCTACTGTTTTTCCATGATTGACCCATAAATGTGACAAGATATCAGACAAGCCCCACGCCCAAGTAATCTATATTTGAGAGTAAAATTTAACTAATTTGTTTGGTATTCATCATGGAAAGTTCCTGACTTCTGGTTGTCTCATAGGCAGGGTGAGTGTGTGGGGATAGCCCAATGAATCACTGTAGTTGGGTGTGATTTCCCATCAAGGTAAGATAAAATATAAAAAGATATGTAATAAAAAAGTATGAGCAAAAGTATAAACTTCTCAAGTATGCCCTTTTGTATATCCCAACGCCAATCCCCAAGAAAACTCATCACAGCTTCATTTTTATTCGATTTATTAAAATTTCAATAAATTAATTTCAAAAGAATAGGGAACAATCGAAACTTTAAACTAGATATATTCTTAGTATGCATTCTTCTTTTCCTAATGGTAATTTTACCTTTATATTTAGTTTAAAAGAATTTAAACAATTGCTTATATAACTCGCTGCTTGTATACTTTCTTTTTTTCATTTTGGTAAAAACAGTTTACGTACAAGAATGCTAAATCTATATTTTTTGTTTTTGCTTCTGGTTTTTGCATCTTTTCATTTACAATACAACATTAAAAATGATTTAACATAGGCAAATTTGTAGGTTTTGATTTTATGCATTTGCTTTAGATATAGTATGGGCATTAGCTAAGTTTTGTGTGATTATACTTGTTGAACGAACAGAAATGGATAAGGAAAAATTGATTTGTTAATTCCGTAAGCCAGAGTTAAAAGTAAATGCAACAAAAATGTTTTAAAGCTTATGAAAAAAGTATAAACATGGTTAACATTTATATTTACTCAGAGATTAATTAATAAAAAAAAACTTTGGTCGAAAGCTTCAAAGATCTTTGGCAAAACAAATTCTTATGGTTGATTGGTTCGAAAATTGTTCGATCTTGAAATACTTTCCCAAAAAAAGTAGTTGCAACCATCAAAGCATTATTGATTAATTCGATACTGACAAAATGAGTAGGTCAACACTAAACAAAATGTGTGAACAAACATTATCGCAAAGCGTATCTCGCGGATCCATCTCTGGAGGCTCTGAGAAATGGTGTGGTCGATGTGGTGGTTGGTGGTGCTTCGGCCGACGGGTGGTGTAGATAGTACAAGACGCACAGTATGCAAGTTCGGTACGTCTGGTACCCATATGTATGCATATGGTTAAAGTTGTGGTGTTATGCGGTGTGGATACAACGACTGCGGGGTCGCAAGACAAGGACCGAAAAGTCCAACAGTTAGCTCAACAACTGTGATGTGCCCTCGCCCCAGAGTTACGATACACAAGAGTATATCTCCTGACTAGACTCCGGCACATCGCCTGCGTCCGATTCGAACTTGTACTTGTTGTGGTCGGAGGCATACTCTTCAGGGCATGCAAAACGTAATCCAAAGATAGACATAACCACTTACTTTACAGATACATTAGATAGATAGCAGGGGGAGGACGGACGCAGGGGACTTTTCGCTCAGCAAAATTAATGTGACACGCTTTCGCCTGGACGCGGCAGACATTTACGCCTGGGATCGGTTGTGTGGGGATTAGTATTGCAGGGACTGCCATGTGCCCAGCTACTCGCGTGTCGCCCAGCGCAGGGACAGACGAAGATCGGTGGTCTAATTGGTAAATTTGCAACTTTAATTCTTAGTTCCTAGGGCTCCTCGCCTCTCGCAAAACACCTAAAGCCCATTAAATGTTAAACAAAACTTGTAGCCTTTAGCCGTACTCTTGTCAAATGAACGCGTGCATTGCATGGATAGAATTGAATGGTTAAAGTATTAATTTGTAATATGAAATTATCGTAATTCGAAGGACCACCACCAAAAATAATACTAAAACTGGACTACGGACGGGAAATGCAAGCGAAACTTAAACATAAACTAAGGCAAATCGAATTCCATTTGACTCTATTCAAAAATCTCAATTAACTAACATAACACAGCCTCGAATTGGCAATTAAAAAGCGTATTTAAACAAATGTAAAACTTTTATAACAAAAATAATATAAATACCTAATTTGTTTGGTTTTTTATTGCCGCATAAAATTTACACTAATGTAGAAATCAACAATGAAAATATAACAAATTTTAAAAGATTAAAAAAACAATTTTTAAGCCTTCAAAAACTTAGAAGTTGATAAAAGATTTTGCTTATAATATTTTTAGATAACTATACAGACATATTATTAATTTAGAAATAATAAAAAAACACCTTCCAAGGTTTTCCAAATCTTAGACCTTAGTTATACTTTTAGAAACCTTTAAGAAAACTTTTGATTTGAACAAGATATATCTTAGCTGAACAAAAAAGTCAAGTTTATTTGCATTCCCGACAAAATAAAGCATAAGTGATAAGTAAAGCAACTCTACAAAATGAAATGCGTCCATCAAAAGTATTTACAATCTTCGCAATACAGTTACCAGAGAGATAGAGAGATATATGCTACGAGTACGAGTACTGTGTACAGATGCGATTTTAGTCGGGGGAAAGTGTGTGAATCGTATACGAGTAGTGCCACCGGATCTCGGATATTGTCTGTCCCGCATTGAGGTACTCCCGTCTGAAGCACGCCGTTCTAACACCGCAGAACCATCGAACCGGGCCAACGAAATGTTGATAGGGCCGGCCGGCGATGTCCCGATGGCGGTGCGGCTGATTTGCCAGACCCGGGAGTCCAACATCAATTTTGCGCCGAACTGGCCCGAGTGAGGGGACTGTGTGCCCCCAACTCACTCCCTTTTCCTTCTGGGCTCCAGTTCGCTTCACTTGTCATTGCTTATGATTAGGTTACACGGTATTGTTACATTAATACATAGAATATATAGTATTATATGGTTGGGTTAGAGGTGTTTACTCTAGGTGTACTCAAACAATGGTGAGTGTTAGTTGGTGTGACGACGTGTGGTGCTCTCCGGGATTCTGAGTGCCAAGCTAAACTACCCTAGGCTACACTGGGTTAGGAGTATTCGAAGATCTGCCCGGGGCATGGAGAACAATCTGACTCATGCTGCTTTCCATAAAAAAACGTAACAAAACAATATGGATACGACTAGGACTCTTTAACTCTCAGTCGACTACTTATGCTAGCTACTTTTTCACAGGTTTACCATCGGATTAACAAAAGACTGAGCTGAGGGTCAAGCTATCGAGTATTGGTTTTAGTAGGTTCAATAACTATTTGAAGTTGTGGAGAGGAAGCTAGATAATGACTGGGACTTTTGGAAGATCACTACGGTAACAACAAAACAAATCATCAAGATCAATGTATCGAGTGTACTTACTAACACGTGAGAAGTTCCTAACTAGTTGCCCTCTGTGGGCCACTCTATAAGCTATTTAGCGACTTTACGGGGGATGTAGTGGTTTCTGTTGTTGCTGTTGTTTAGTACCAACCATACCGTTACCAAATGACTTAGGATAGATAGTATTGAATATGCATATATAGTTATTAAAAAAGAAAAACAAATTGAAGGTAGATACCTGCTCTGATCTGTTGTCTCGCGATGACACACACCAAATATATAGATATTTTACATACCAAAAGAACAGAAACGATACAGAGAAATGTTGAATATTTGTTTATAAACATGTTCGTATGTATATAGTTAAATACACTATGTAAAGAAAGATAGGACTTACTTTTGGTCTGAACGAAGGTATAGACAACATGGGGCCTGAACAGAAGTAGTTGTATGAATTGTATAACATTGTAACATTGTTGGCAGAGCATTTCACATGGACAGAAAGAATCGAAAGTATAAATTACGCACGAATAACACAAAAACAACACAAAAATGCTGCTTATGGCAATTGTCAACATACCCAGAGCTTTGAGCGTTCAGGTTTTTTTGGTTTTTCGGTTTTTGTGTGATTTTCGAAGATTTTCGGATTTTTCTTTTCGGATTTCATTTGTTTTGGAGGAGATATAATTAAACAACTTGAGTGTGTTTGTGTGTAGGAGGATGTGTTTAAAATATATGCTCACTAAATGAAACTAAAAAAAAGAAAGAGAATGTTAAAAAACAACATTTCGTATAGATAATGTCAACGATTAATTTGTTGATTATACAGATATAGATACAGATAAAAGATAGAGATCTACAGCACAGCAAAGTAGCTTCAGATGTTTGGGGTTAGTGTGTTGTGTTTGTGGTACATTGTGTGTTATACAAAGAGAGCACGAATAATATATATCTAAAAGATGTATTTAGGCACGCACATCGAGAAGGTTGGATTGGGGGAAATTAAACAATTTGGATTGGAACAAAAGCTAGAATGGAGTGCTTTGGATGAACGAAAGTTATATATATATATATATATAGATGACATCGACTGGTTTTTACTAGGCATAACCGCTGATTAGTGGGTAGCGTGGGGCCAAGAAGTGTGTGTGTCGGGTGTGTGGGGTGTTGTGTCTCAAAAACTGTTATACATTGAAAAAGAACTGACTTTGGTTGGAGTTTTCAAAACAACTTGCTTGCTGAGTGCGCGCGCTGTTTGCTGTTCGCAACTATAAGCATGATCGATCATCGGCTTGCCTCACTCGTGGAAAAGCAGTGGCAGCGGCAGGCTCAACAGCGGCGGCTGAGCGTGAGCCTGCAGAGCGGCCGTCGTCCTGGAGAAGGGCCGTCCAGGATGCGGCTGCGGTTGCAGGTGCGCTGGCGGCTGGCCTGCTGGCGCCTGCAACAGGCCCGGCGCAGCGGGCAGACATCATCTGAAGCGCGGCTGCATCATCTGCAGCATGTTGGGGTGTCCCTGCAGCATCACGCCCATGCCCGGCATCGCCATCGCTCCAGCGGGCAAGGCGCCCGGCATTCCCGGCAGTCCTATCTGCATGGGCAGCAGGCCTAAGTGGGGAGAGTAACATATTAATACCCATTGATTTCCGTATCTTTGATCCACCCACCTGCAGGTATTCCATTGAATCCGGGTGCACCGGCTGCTCTTAGCATGTTCCCGCCGATCAGAGCTCCATGGGGGCCGATGGCCATGGCCGGTCTCAGCATCGGCTGCATCAGCTGCATGTGGCCAGGAATCGGCATCTGGAGGTGACGGATCGGACGAGGAGAGAAAGATATAGAAGAGCATGGAAACGAGAGCTCGGATTAATACTCTTGAGGGCACTTTAGCCGGGTCTATATTGAAGCCATTGTACACAAAATTAGCTAAGTTGTTATTAATTATGTTTGTATTTTTTTTGTTTTTTTTTCATTTAAAATATTAATAAGTTGGTTTTGCGTACTTATTCAATAAATGGATAAGAGGTGTGTGTATGTGTTTTGTTTTTTTTTTTTTTTGTGGGTGGAAAACATTTTTGCATCGCATTACAAATGTATGATAGAGCAGAGACAAGATATATAGAGTAGAATATTGAGTAGAGCGGGGAGAAGAGGCGAGACGACTTCTTCTCTTCTCACCATGGCAAAAACAATATTATTTTTTTGTTCGTTTGTAATTAAATAGTTGTTGATTTAAAAAGAAAAGTACTTACAATTCGGAAACTGAACTGACGACGACGATGGTGTGGAAGAAGGTGTGAGGGGATTGCATTGCAAACCATTAAGGTTTTGTATCTTAATATTGCTTTTGTATCTTAATATTGCACTTCAAATGGAGCAACGTTAATAAATTAATCGTATTCGCACTTAGGAGAGAGTAATAGTAATTTGATTTACTAACCGGAGGCATGGGGTCGAGTTCAAGTTCCAATTTCTTTCAGTTAGAAGTTAGTTTTCAAACTGGGCTAAGTTGGGAGTTGGATGAGGGTGAGATGGGGTTAGGAGGGTGGGAACTATAGCAAGCTCATCGGTTGAAAGTGAAACGGAAGGGATCTTCGACCGACGGTCCTCTACCTTGATAAGCATTTGTACTGCGCATAAAACCAGATGAGTGATGGAGTGTGTTAATCGGGCAGGAATCGAAGGGAAACTGAGTGTACGGGGGAGGTGGGGCGACAGAGATGCATGATCTTTAGAACACAAAACATTGATTTGGTAGTACAATTTACAGATCAAAGAACATTTAGATATTATGCTTATGAGATACAGTTCGGATTGTTTGTATTTTTTGGATGGATGAAGTTATCGAGGCAATAGAGATAGAGAGACATATCATATGCGGCGTGTAGTCTTACTTAATTCATGTGTATATTTTGTGGATATGAATTAATCAATCAACCAGTCAATCAATCATCAATCAATGAAACCAACCAACGCAGCAACCATTACGACAAATTCAAAGTATTTTGGTTTTTTTTTTGTTTTTGGTAATAGAAATTATTGAAATGTACTTACATGGCTTGCAAAATAGTTTATAAACATAACTCACGACTGTTCTCTCATTCATTATCATAATTGTAAGTTCATTCTGTTCTGTTTTACTTGCAAGGCAGTACGTACTAGAAACTTTCTTGGGGACGGGGTTGATCTTGTGGATTATATACGCATGGGGGGTGAGTGATTGAGAGAGATAGAGGAGAGTAGGTACTTGCTTAGACTACATAATTACTTGCATAAGTACGACTAGGTAAGATTATAATTGAGTTGTTGGCTTTACTTATCTTGTTGCATTGCGCACTTTGCATTTCACATATCATATTGCGGGGTGTGAGTTTCATTAGGTGGGAGTGATTAGGTTTGGGTTTGGTGGGGGAAGATAAACTTGTTGTTGTTGTACAAAAACGATACATACTGTAAAACTGTTCGGGCCCTGCGCAACACTTTTGCAACTCTTTATCGTTTATCAACACTGAACTCCTGCTCTGTACTGCAATTGTAACGATAACTTTTACACATTTTTGAGTTTACAAGCTTAATACTGATTAGAATTTTAGATGGTGTGAGACATATTAGTTGAAACTGCCGAAATCCGTTGTTGGATAAGCTGGATAAAAGTGATGTGTTCAAAGAGTAAAGGAAATCATAAGCTCTAGTGTTGGTAAGCGGTTATGGTGAGCTAAATGGATTCATTTACAAATGATCGGAAATTTATTTAAAGCTCAGGGCGAGAACTATAATTGGCTGATAAAATACAAAGTGGTTTAAAGGTACTTTTCACCCAGAAAAATAAAGATCGAATAGTTAAAGAACGAATGTTCTTAAAATGTACCGAATGCACGAAACTTCCGCTATCGCTCGCACTGATTTAGGCTACTAAGTACTAAGTTATGGAAATACAAACACTGTTCCTGGACTTATCTGGAAAAATATTTGCTAGTAGGTGATTAGCATGATGATGAGGGCGAAGCTCTATACTAAATCAGTTTAACCCACTGGAAAATGCTGTCGTTGGCTTTTTGGTACCACCCTGGGACACAAGATCGGTATTTGTTTCGTTTCTTTTGCTTTTTGGTCTTTTACAGATTGAGATTCTCAGCACTTGGAATTCGATTTTGTTAAGTCAAGTTCATTCTTTTGATTGGTTGTTCGCGTTGCATACGCAGCACCGCAGGACTAGAGACTTACCATGCCGACGGCTGCGGCCGCCGCAGCCGCTGCCGCAGCGCCAGGGTTTGCCGGCTGCCGGGCAGCCTGAAAGCGCTGGAGCATCACAGCCCGATTCAGTTCCTCCAGTTGCTTGACCTGCTGCTGCTGAGCCGCATGCTGTTGCTGCGCCACGGCCTGTTGTTGCTGTTGCTGCTGCTGCGCCACCGTCTGCTGCTGCTGCTGCGCCGCTTGCTGCTGCTGCTGTTGCTGCTGCTGCACCGCCTGCTGCTGGGCTGCCACAGCGTGGGCCACTTGGACGGCCTGCACCTGGGCCTGGACCACGGCCTGAGCTTGGGCTTGAGCCTGCGCCTGAGCCTGAGCCTGGGCTTGGGCTGCATGGACGTGGGCCTGGGCTTGAGCCTGTGCCACGGCTACTAGAGCGGCGGTCTGTAAGAAAATGTTGGGAATCGATTGAATTCATCTCACATGCCACTGGGAGTTGTTTTTCAATTGGGACAGCCCAGATTTCCCGATTAAATATTCTTTAGCCTATTTCACTGAGACAAACTGTTGATTTTTCATTCCCTTATTTAAGAAAAAAAAGAGCAATACCATCTATTAGACATCCTCACTAATCAGTAAGGAAAAAAAAAATAAACTGACATTTTAAAATCAATTATTAAATTCGTTATTGAATGAAATTATTTTTCTAACAGTTTTATATATTGTGTAAATATTTTTTTTCAACTAACAGCAGCTCGTAAAAAGGTCCTTAAAAACGAAAGAAAAGTGCTTGGCCCTAAGACTTTCCTTAAGAATTTTTAAATAGTTTAAAGTTCAAACCTATCAAACCAATCAAATCGACCCACCCCAAAAATAATGTTCAAGCTGTTGTTGCTATACATCCCTTAAACTGGCAGCTTGATTGACAATTAGATTTTGGTTTGGGGATTAAAGTGGGGGGACAAAATTAAACCTTACATTTCCCTTCTTTCGAATTCCCTAGGTTTCGTGGAAAGGTGCTTTAAATCACAGAACCTTAATTGGTTAAATTGAAAACCGCCGTTTCGTTTGTTTTGTTGCCATTAATTTCTTTGTTTAATTAAAAAATTGTACAGACATATATCATACTATATGCTAAAAAAGTTATTCTTTTTTTTGTAATTCTGTTTTGTTTTGTGTAATTCTGTTTGTCGTGTAAACGTATCTTCCGCCATTGCACCAAAACGAAAATTACAACGTTGACGTATAGTAACCAAAATTGGTATCAGTAATGTGTAAAAAAAACGTGTCCAGTTTGGAAAAATGGAATTCTCTTAGAACGCAAAATGCAGTCAAAATTCAAATGTGAGTCAAGTTTTGTATGTGCAATTGTATATTTTATTTTAATTTATTTGCTGAGGAAATTGTCTTTTTTACACGTCCGCGTTTCAGTCCGTTGCGTTTTGTTAATTCCTGTTTATCTGTTGGAAGTCGTTTCCGTCGCGGTCTGTTTATTTATATTGACTATGGTTTCTATAACTATGATAAGAACTCACTTCCTGGGCCTTCGACATGGCTGTGGAGACGGCAATCGCGTTAGCCATGCCACTGCTGCTGTTGCTGCCCGTGGGCGAGATCCCGGCCAGCGACGGGGGCGGTGGGGTGGCGGGCATCGATGACTGGGCACCGCCATTGTTGCTGGGACTCTTGCGGTTCTGTGGATTCGCCAGGGCAGCCATTGCGGCCGCCAGACGCGACTGTATCTTCGGTTGCCGGGCGCGCAACTCTTCCAGACTTATGTCCTCCTGCGGATGCATGATCTTGGTGGTCACAGCTGCGGTGGCAGCTGCGCCCGCAGCTGGCGGAGCTGGCGGGCGCTGCTGATGTTGCTGGCCATCGGGCGGACCACTTGGTGGTGCGCTGGATGCGCCACCAGCATGATTGGTGGTGGGCGGAGCACTTATGGTAGCATTACTTTGTCGAGAAGACAAAAACAAGGGTTAACGTTAGTGGAAATTGTCTTGAATTTGGCCAAGAAGTAAGTCGATCGACTTGCTTCAGTGGCTGAACGTAAAGTGGAGAAAACCAACTAGAAAATGCCTCTATAAGGGCAATAAAGGAACTGCTATACTTTGCAGTCAAGAAAACGAAATAGGCATTATTCTAAAATGTTTTTCCCCGCTATCGATGCCCACCTGTACGCTGGAAATGTTGGCTTTTGCTGGGCCATGGCGGCGGCGTGGTGATGGGCCGCAGCCGCAGCAGCTGCCGCCGAGGTGGTGGCCATGGCGGCTGGAAACAGGGGACGCGGCGGCATCATGTGCGGCATCATGGGCACTGGATACGGAGGCAGCGGCGGCATGTGCTGCATCATGCCCATGCCATATTGTCCCAGCATGTGTGGAGGCATCATGTTCGGAGGCATCATCATGGGCGGCGGTACACTCATGGCATCTGCAAACGAATGTGTGGCGTATAGGTTTTCGGAGATTATAATGGATGGGCGGTTGGAGACTTACATTCCACCTTCTTCTTGGCCACCGGCTCATCATCGTCCGAGTCCGACTTGCCGCCATTCTTCTGTCGCTCGTGATCCCTGAGGTCCTCGGCGGGAATGCCGTCCATGCCGAAGATTTCGATTTCAATGTTTGAGCGATTGGGCAGCGAGTTGGGCACCTTGTCGACCGTCTCCTTGTGCACCTGCATACAGTGGATGGACAGGCCCGGTCCGGTGTACAACTTCTTGTGGCAGATGTGGCACTTGAAGTGCTTGGCCTTCTGGTGCTGCACCAGGATCTTCTCGTCGTCGAACTCTCGGTTGCAGTACCTAGATTTTCAGTTAAGAGTCAAGGAAAATTTCTCGAGGAGATGTGGCCTCTATCCCCCTTCCCCTCCCTCCCTCTCACTATCCTTTTGGAGCACCCCAACACCATTATATAAATTTGTGTGTATGTATGTGGAGATACAGCCAGCGGCACATGCCGTGGAGGAAAAAAGTTTGTTGTTTGTTTTGCGAAAAGGATACCAGCACCAGGGTTTGGAGGCCTTCTTCTTCTTGCGTCCCATGGCTTGAAGGTTGCTTTAAAACACTTAAATTTAAACAAACGCTCGAGTAATCGGTGTAAAAATGCAATCTGATGTAGCAAAAAAGGTTCCGCCGTGGAAAACAAAATGGAGAGCGAGTCAGAGTGGCCAGGTGGTGCGAAAACGTCACGACCGCGGAACTGTCGATAAATTACACTGTTTGGCTGTATGAATGTACCTTTCGTACAATTTTTATTTATTTCAACGGACCGTTTTAGAATAATTTAACTATTTTAGATGACTTGTTGTTTTGTAAAACCTTCTTACTGGTACTAGGGTATTTACATATAGTGTTTTTTCGCCCTTTTTAAATAATTATCTGCATTACATCTAACAAAAATCTCGATGCAATCGATATCGATGGTTTTAAAGTTCTACCAGCGCCCCCTGTCGGTGGGTAGCAGTTCATTTTAGTGGCATTTCCTGGCACACCAATCAACGGTCACTCTAAACCAGCCGGCTTTTATTTTTACCCAAAAAACAGAATAATGGCAGATAAAAAGGTAAACTAAATAAATGCATAAACATTCAGGGGCTAATCACATGCGTTACCCGGCAGGTGGGCGGCGGCAACAACGACGGCAAGGAGAAGCGCCGCAAGGAGTCGATTCTGGACCTCTCCAAGTACCTGGAGAAGCAGATCCGCGTGAAGTTCGCGGGCGGCCGCGAGGCATCCGGAATCCTCAAGGGCTACGACGCCCTGCTCAACCTGGTGCTGGACAACACGGTGGAGTACCTGCGCGACTCCGACGAGCCCTACAAGCTGACTGAGACGAACCGGAGCCTGGGACTGGTGGTGTGTCGCGGCACAGCTCTGGTCCTCATCTGTCCGCAGGACGGAGTCGAGAGCATCGCCAATCCGTTCATAACGCAATAATCGGAGGATCAGGATCACCGGGATCTGTATCTGTAACTGTGGACCTTCGGTTCCAGGTCTAGACTAAGTACAAAGCGCTTTTATGGAATCGGTTTAAATATATTTAGCGGAGACATACGTATAAATTAGTTCTTAAATCTACTTAGGCCACAAATTACAACTTCTGCAGGCCCTCAGGAAGAGGATTTCGGACTCCATAATATTGCGACTGTCTAGGAAATTAAGTTTATACATGTTCTGTATACCAGGCAAGCTAAAAATTTCTTTTATAATTCTGCTACATTTGAATTTTTAACACGTTAATATTTGATCCAACTAAACTCTAATAAATCCAATTTATAAATATTAAACTCCTAAAATTGCGTGAAAACTCTTTAAGTGAATTCTTTAGACAACTAACTAGCACCTTTAAATAACCTTGTAGGTAATATAATAATATTGTCCAAGTTTTCTTTAAAAATCCAACTTTAAATCGAATTCCTCAGCAAGCCTGTATAATAATTGTATATATCACCAACTGGTATTTACCTGTACCACCAGAAATGCTGATAAATGCAATCTTGTTGAACGAAAGGCCTTCTATGACTTGCTTTCAGGACAGCCAAATATTATGGATAACCAGAACCCCTCCTGAGGCCCCGTTGAGTGTCGTGCGGGCTATCACCTTAGTCCAAACCGAACTCGTTGCGAATCCAGGGATACTGGGCCGGACACTCCATGCACGTGTAGAAGAAGCGATCCTCCTGCAGCACCCGACTCCGCACCTTGCACACATTCGGCAGGTTGCAGACGCGCTCGTGGGGATCCAGATCCTTGGGCTGGCAGTGCCAGGACTCGAACTGATGCAGCTGATTGCTGGGCGTGGGATGGCGCATCCACTGAATGGCCTGCTGATTGGTCACAAAGTGCACATCCGGCAGCTTTTGCAGATCGTCGAGGAATTTCTAAGCCAACAACCAGACATTGAAACCCCATTCTATGTGCTGCCTTCAACACTCACCAGAAAGGCATTCAGATAGTCGATTTTCTTGAACCAAGTGGAGTGGAAATACAGGCCAAAGGGCGCCCTATTGCTGAGGTAGTGCCTCTTGAAGTTGTGCGTCAGCATCCGGTACACATCCTCGCCGCTCAAGTGCGGCGGACAACTGTCCACCATGCCGCACATATACTCACCCGCCTCCAGTTGGTTCATCACCAGTTCCCAAATGCCCGGGTAGCTCCTCGATGGACAGTTCTGATTCACGCCCGTGCAGGTGTGCGGCATCTTGTAGTCCAGGGTGTAGGGCCAGAGGGGAGGATTCGAGTGCGGCGCCACCATGGAGGAGTCGTACACGAAGCCGAACTCCTTCATCATGAGGAACTGCCGATTCCAGCCGACGCGCAGGAAGGGCACCCGCATGCCCCGGATCTCCTCCATTCGAACGGCGGCAAACTTGTTGATGATGTTCGCCTGGCCAACCATCTCGTCGAACCAGTCCTCGATGGTGGCGTTCTTGGACCACCACATCTCAGGACCGCGATGTCTATGGTAGGGGAATAAAAAATAGATAATATTATATATTTAATAGTTGATTTGATTTTAGGCTAATCAACTTACGTGACCGAGTGCACGGCTATCTCGTGACCATCGTTCCACAGCTTCTGCACGTACTGATAGTTGGTGAACGGATGCGAGACGTAGAAGGTGCCCTTGATGGGACAGCCGTTCGGATTGCGCCTGTTCTGTGTGAACAAAACCTTGGAGAAGAGCTCCCAATTGTCGTGGTTGATGGCATCGTCGAAGGTCAGCAGGATCATCTGCGGCACACTCTGGGCAGGAATGCCGCCGGGTATCTGGGTGCCATCCTTGGAGCAGAAGCACTGGGGCAACTGGCACTTGCGCGGATCACAGGCACCCGCCGCATTCGGATCGTGCTCCACATCGCACCAACCCTCGTCGGAGCCGTCGGGACAGTCCACTGACCCATCGCAGAAGTACTCCTGCGGCAGGCAGGTGCCATCGGCGCAGCCCAACTGGTACTCATCCGCGCAGTCGGCCATCTCCAGGAGGGGCTTCGGAGCCGGCGTCTCCGCGCTCACATCGCAGTTATCCACATTCGCCTTGAAGTCGCAGATCTGACGCACCACATCGAAGAGCAGGCCCTCAGAGCACTTGAACTCGAAGACCTCGCCGTCCAGGCAGAGGAAATACTTGGCGCACTCGCTGTTCGTCCAGATCTTGTGCACCGGCCGGTTGGGATTGCGGTAGAAACGTGCATCTTGCATGCAGCTGGCCGGCGATGCTCCCCCTCCGGAGGTCGAGCGCCGTTGCCGGGTGTGGTTGCTGGTGATTATACCATTTCCAGCATTGTCTGCAAAGCAGGCACACATTTGTTAGCTGGCTGTGAGATAGCCGCGTGTAATTAACAAGGAGACTAATTAATGCGGCTGACCCAAAAACGAAACCGCTCACGTCAACCCAAATTATCCACTGCCGATTGCAGCAATATTTCTTCTGGTTTTTTTCGTACTCGGCTGGCTACCAATCACGCACAGAAATGGGAGGCAGTTGCAAATGGCCAACTGTAGTGGAAAACAAACACCACATAGGCCCACGTTCGCCATTCGCCACTTGAGGCGAATCAAATTGGAAAATTTGACAAATTTCAAGGAAATATTTATTTGGCTTAGTAGTTTTGGAGAGCTTAAAGTAATGAGCTGGCCTCTGATGACCTTTCTGATATGCTGGAGACCTCGATTAACACTTGGCTTATTTTATCTCAGATGATCTTTCTTCATGGCAACTGAGAAATGTGATTTATATGGCCAGTAGTCACGAAAATTGGAAATTGTAGTTGCTTGCCATTTGAATATGTTTCATAAATTTCAACTAGCCTAAAGAAGAGAACTCTAAGGTAACCTTGAAATTTAATTATTTTAGATTGCAATGGATTATTTTTAACGAGTTAATGATGGCTTTTATTATACACGAAATTACACGATGCTTGACAGTTAAGCTAAAAACATAGATGTTGGCACAAATTATAGAAGCTTTTTTGGAAATATCACATCAAATATCTTTTATAATTTGCTTTATCAATTTAATTCTAAAATCCAGGAGTCCCAAAGCTATATGGAAATGGGATTCTTTAGGAAAATTGTTAGGTATTTGTAATCACATCTGAGCTCTTTTTGAAAATCCATTTAGTTTAGTGTTCCCTCCCCAATCAATTTAAATATTTTCTAGAAAAAAACCTCAAAATCCTTCTAAAAAAAAGTTTTTGCAGTGAAATAACCTTAATTAAAGAATTTTTCATACTATGATAGACATTCCATTTTCTTCCAGAAACTCTCGAAGACCTCTTGGAGTACCCAATCCCTGGAACCTCCCCCGGCACCACCCACTTGAAGAAACGCCCCAGCCGTGGGCCACAATGCGGCGGATAGATCGAAATGCGTTTGCATCATGGATTGGCAGCAATGGCCCGTAGCCGTGCCGCACCAGATCGTAGCTCAGGCAGAGATTGGGCAACAGCGACGCGTGTTGGCCAAATGCAAGATGCGATCTCGAGACCAGAGATATGCGCGGCTACAACAGACAGTCCAACTGACTGGCTGTCTGGGCCGTCCATGTGTGTATCTGATCCTCAATCTCAATCTCAATCTGCGGCTCTAGCTGGAGCAGCTGGGCAGTGGCAGCATTTAGAAAGTAAATTTACCATCTTGCGCGCTTGGCGAGGCCAAGGCAGCGGGTCAGGAAAATTTCAGCAACTGAACTGTCGTGGGGTTCAATGCACACGCTCTTTTTTTGCTTTTTGGGTGGGTATGGGGACAACTCGAACCCAGTTGGCGCCCCGTTTGTGGTTATATAACTCGGCGATCCGATCGACAACTTTCACACCCAATGCGCGCGCGCATGCGCATGCCAAAAAATAAAGGCAAGACACGCACCCAGTCAAAATCAAAGACGGAACAAAAGGGGAGAAATTACCAATGACCAGGGCATCCAGCGAAGACGACATAATCATAATCACCATTATCGAGCTGGCTAATAAGCGGGCGTTGAAGTGGGGCGGTGCTAGCCGCCCAAGGCGTCGCTGGGCGGAAGCGACGACCTTGACTGTGAAACCCGTTTGGCAATTTACATTTTCCCCCGGGCAGAGCATTTTCAGCCTGCTTTCTTCCACTTTGTGTCGTGTGTCCAATATTTATCCGTTTCGGTTCGCGGCGAGCGCCTGAGTTTTCCTTCTGCTGCGCTGGAAAAATTGGGAAAGCCGCGAGTGGCACCGCACCGAGCCAGAGACGAATTGCGACTGAAGTCGAGCCAGATGCAGCCTAGGCATTATATATTTGGGCATTTCTCTTGCAAGAGGGTGGTGGAGAGCCGGCCAGAGAAAGCTCTTAGCAGTGGGTGATATGTTTATGTTTGGGAGTCGCAGAGAGCATTTATCAAATATTATTTAGCTGAATTATTTATAAGTTTGAGCGGTATCAACATATTACTCAATAGCGGGTTTGATACCGATTGAAAAATATTAAATGTTTGATCAATCATACTAAAAGGTGTTTCAGTTCTATTAATTAAATATGTATTAATGGAATTTTACATATTTCCTAAAGTATATTGTTTCGATATTAAAAACTTGCGATGAATTAATACGGTTTTAAGGTGATTTATAGATCATTTTATTATACTTTATTATACTAGAAACTAAAGCAAACAATGTTACATAATAAATCTAATTCGTTAAACATTTAATTAGGTTATTTCCTAGAAAATAAATGTTGAAAAGATAATCTTTTCTTCCTTTTGAAGCTAGCCTAACGGTCTTTTTAAATTTCAGCGGTAGAGCTGCCAACTTACTTCACCTTTCCTGATTTGAAGTGGCTTGGTGGTATTTTAAGGCTAAGCGAC
This sequence comes from Drosophila biarmipes, assembly GCF_025231255.1. Classification (NCBI taxonomy): domain Eukaryota; kingdom Metazoa; phylum Arthropoda; class Insecta; order Diptera; family Drosophilidae; genus Drosophila; species Drosophila biarmipes. The sequence continues at coordinate 5,362,873 of NC_066612.1, read as the reverse complement.
CACGGTCACACTGCAATTAGCGTCCTATTTTTTGTTGGCGCCCGAAAAAAGTTATTTGTAATTGGCGGCCTCGGCTTGGTTCAATCCACTCCTGGTTTTCTCCACAAAGGACACAAGATGCAGAAGGCGCGTCCCAGCAAGGGCACGCCCAAGGCGGTGGGCGGCGGACGCCAGAGCGGCCAGTTCCGGGTGCCGCAGCTAACTGCCCAGCAATTGCGGGCACAGCAACAGCAGCAGGAGGAGGAGGACGCGGGCATGGACGCCCTGGACGATGCCCTGATCTTCGACGACGAGGAGGGCGGCACCCGCATCGGCGACATATACATCCCGCCGCCGGTGCCGCCACATTGCTCCATGGAGAGCGTGGGGCCGCGACTGATCATCGCCAAGATCGTGAATCGGAATTTCAAGAGCTACGCCGGCGAGGTGGAGCTGGGTCCCTTCCATCAGAGCTTCACGGCCATCATTGGGCCGAATGGCAGTGGCAAGAGCAACGTCATCGACTCCATGATGTTCGTCTTCGGCTGCCGCGCCAATCGCATCCGCTGTAAGCGCGTCTCCACGCTCATCCACTCCTCCTCGAGATTCCCCAATCTGCGCAGTTGCTCGGTGGCCGTGCACTTCAAGCAGATCGTGGACAAGGGCGATGGCACCTGCGAGGATGTACCCGACTCCAGCATTGTCATCGAACGCACTGCCATGGCGGACAACTCGTCCTACTACACGGTCAACGACAAGCGGGCCCAGCTCAAGGATGTGGCCAAGCTGCTGAAGAAACACCATGTGGATCTGGAGCACAATCGATTCCTCATCCTCCAGGGCGAGGTGGAGTCGATTGCCATGATGAAGCCCAAGGGGCAGACGGAGAACGAAACGGGAATGCTGGAGTATCTGGAGGACATTGTGGGCACCCAACGCTACATTCGCCCACTGCAGCAGATAAACCAGAGGGTCGATCAGCTCACCGACGATCGAACCGAGAAGCACAACCGCTGTAAGCTAGCCGAGCGCGAAATGAAGGACCTGGAGCAGCCGTTCAACGAGGCCGTCGACTATCTGAAGAAGGAGAACGAGCTGGTGCGGACCAAGTCCTTCCACATCCAGAAGATCGTCAGCATCAAGAAGAGCAAGCTGGAGCAGTACACCCAGGAGCATGAGGCCTGTGTGGAGGAGATGAAAGCCCACGACGAGGGAACTGCTGCCCTGAAACAAGAACGCGCCGAGAAGGAGACCATCATTCGGAAGGAAATTGAGTAAGTAAATGTCGACTAATAAATATATCCACTACAAATGTATTCTGCCCACCTTTCAGAGCCTACGAATCTCTGGTGAAGAAGCGCGAACAAATCAAGAAGAGGCTGGTGACCGTCGAGAGTGCTCACACCGAGATTCAAAGCACCATGGAGAACACTAACAAACAGCGCAAGAAGGACAAGGCCCAGATAGAGAAGAACGAGAAGGAGCTGGAGGATCTGCACAAGTTGCCGGAGAAAAATCAGCGAGAGATCGAAGATTGTAACAAAAAACTGGAGGAGCTGGAGAAGAGTAAGGCGGCGCTGAGTGAGGAGCTCGAAAAAAAACAGGCCGAGCTGACGGAAACCACGGCCCCATTGACCGAGAAGCGGCTGAAGCTCAGTGATGAGCTGGTGGGGCTCAAGGAGAAGGTCAACACGGCCAAGGGAGAGCTGCAGGTGATCGAGTCGCAGCTCAAGATTCTCAAACAGGCCGAGACCACCGAGACTAGGAAGTATGAGACCCTGAAGAGCTCCTACGAACAGTCGCAGAAGAGTCTGGAGGAGAAGGTGACCAGGGTGGACGAGCTGAAGGAGAGCATTCCACGCATGAAGAGCGAAATAGCCAACAAGACAGCGGAAGTGGATAAAATGGTCAAGGAGGAGCGCAACCTGTCCATGCAGTGCAACAAGCTCAGGACGGAGGTGAGGATTAGCTTGCATACCCCCGTGGTTGTTTTACTAATCAATTGTAATCCATTTAGATCAACGAGCGTTCGCGGGTCATGCAGGCCCAGCGCTCTAACAACAAAGTCCTTGACTTCCTCATGCGCATGAAGACGGAGGGAAAAATCCCAGGCATTCTGGGCAGGCTGGGCGACTTGGGCGGCATAGATGCCAAGTACGATGTGGCCATTTCAACCGCCTGTGGCCGCTTGGACAACATTGTCACGGACAACTATGACACTGCCTCGGCGGCCATTGGTGCCCTGAAGGAGTACAATGTGGGCAGAGCCACTTTCATTACACTGGACAAGATTGAGCACCTTCGTCGCGAGGCCAATTCCAGGATAAATACGTACGTGGTGGCAGTAGTAAATTGAATTTTTGGCTAATCGCTCTTTTGTTTATTACAGACCAGAGAACGTTTCTAGGCTCTATGATCTGGTCAAGGTTGAGGACGACCGGGTAAGAACCGCCTTCTATTTCTCCCTGCGGAACACACTGGTGGCCGACGAACTGGAGCAGGGCACCCGCATTGCCTACGGCCGAGAACGGTTCCGCGTGGTAACCCTAAAGGGTGAGATGATCGAGATGACGGGCGCCATGTCTGGTGGCGGCAACCGCCCCATTCGCGGCAAAATGGGCACCCAGGTGCGCACGAAGACGGCCGAATCGGCGGATAGCTCGCAAATGTCGCAGAAGGCTCTGGAGGACATGCAGATTCAGGCAGAGGAGCTGCAGACGCGTGTCAACTACTGCCAGGAGCAGCAGGGTAGTCTGGAGCGCGAGATTCAAACCCTTAGAAACACCCAGCAGCGAGACGAGGCGGAGTACAAGCGGCTGGTGGTGAGCATTACCTCGCTAGAGCAACAGATGGCCAGCAATCTGAAGCAGTGCGAGGCGCAGCGCCAGCGGATGCTCAAAAAGACAACGGACGAGGGGGCCGTCAGAGAGCGGGAGGAGCAAATAGAAGCAGCGAAGCAAGAGCTGGAGCAGGCACAGTTCGCCGAGCAGGCTGTCTCCAGCCAAATCGACGAGATCCAGACGCAGTACGAGACCATGAGAAACGAAAATGTCAAGCCTGTGCAGGCCAAGATCAAGAAGGTGGGCAACCAGATCGAGAAGCTGGCCGCCAATGTGCGCTCTCTGAATGTGGCCCTGGCCTCTGCGGATCGTAACATACAAAAAATCACCGGAAACAATAATAATCTGCGGGAAAACATAAAAGCGGCGGAGGAAAAGTTAAAAGCATTGTGCGAGGACCGCCAGAAATGTCAGGAAAAACAGGAGGAGCTGGAGAAGGAAGCCGAGGAAGCGGAAGCAGCCATAGAAGGGGCCAAATCCCAATCTTCGGATATCAAAAAACAAATAGATGAGCTCACCAAGGAGGAAAACAAAAGAAATTTAGAGCGCGTTGAAATAGATACAAAGCTACAGGCGGCTGCGGTGAAGATGAACAAGGTCAAATCCGACATTCCCGGCTGGCAGGCTCAACTGGGTCCTCTGAAGCTCAACGAGATTCCCGGCGAAACAGAACCACAAGCGCCGCTCAAAGAACTCAGTGAAGAGGAGCTGGAGGCAGAGACCTTGGAAGCCTTGCAGTATAAGCAAACCATGCTGGAGGAGGATCTGAAAACCAAGAAGCCCAACCTGAGTTGCATCAAGGAGTTCAACGAGAAGCGCATAGTCTACCTGGATCGCGTCCGTGTCCTGGAGGACATCACCTCCAAGCGAAACGAGATGCGCGACAAGTATGAGGAGGTGCGAAAGCGTCGCTACAAGGAGTTCATGGATGGGTTCAGCATCATCACGAGAAAGCTCAAGGAGATGTACCAGATGATCACGCTGGGCGGCGATGCCGAGCTTGAGCTGGTGGACTCCATGGATCCCTTCACGGAGGGTGTGAACTTCACGGTGCGACCACCGAAGAAAAGCTGGAAATACATCTCGAATCTCTCAGGCGGTGAGAAGACGCTGTCCTCGCTGGCCCTGGTCTTTGCTCTTCACTACTACAAGCCTTCCCCGCTGTACTTCATGGATGAAATCGATGCGGCGCTGGATTTCAAGAATGTCTCTATTGTAGGACACTACATTAAGGTGAGTTTACTTCGTCCCTTGCTCTTGCCTTCTAACATCTATGTAATAACCTTTTAGGAGCGCACGAAGAACGCCCAGTTCATCATTGTTTCACTCCGCGTCAACATGTTCGAGCTGGCCAACTTCTTGGTGGGCATATACAAGGTCAGCGACTGCACGGACTCCATCACCATGCTAAACTATCCGCCTGCGCTGCCCAGTCAGCAGACCGCGATCCCCAACAGTCAGTATGTGGGCGGGACCATCGAGCAGGATGTTACCATGCAGCCCGACGAGACTCAAACTCAGGATAGCCAAGCCAGGGCTTCAGAGCAGATAGTCAGCTTGATAAGTCAGTTGGGGGGCAGGGAAACCACCTTTGCTCCGCCCTTGGAGAGCACAGGAAGGGACACCACCTTTGCGCAAACTGTGGAGCGAGCCGTCATCGCGGAGGCCGCGGGCAGAATAACCACGGATGTCTCCCTAGACAGTCCGCCCTGCTCCCCACCGCTGGTTAATGCATAACTTTAAATCGAAGACATATTTTAATATTAGACTACTTAGGCCTGTTCCCTCATCTTGTAAAGCTCCATGTTGTAAACTGCTTATTTTCCTTATAATTTGATTATTTAAACGCTAAAATGGACCCAGCGGAATTGTTTTTTCACATAATTTAAGAAAATGATGTACCAGCGACAAACCTTTCTTACATGTTAACATCGTTTTGTCAATGTTTTTGTATTATTAAACAAAATTTGTATATTATAACATTTACATCCTTAACTAAAGCTAGCCATAATCTTTGAACAAATCCCCTCCAGCGCCTCGGTAGTGGGGTTCTTAATCTCCGTTATATCCTCGCCAGAGTCGCAGGCCCTCGCCACGTGGGGATCCAGGGGCAGGGAGCCCAGCAGCGGCACTCCCATCTCGGCGCACATGGCAGCAGCTCCTCCGGTTTTGGCCGGAAAGATCTCCGAGCTATTTCCACAGTTGCCGCAACGGAAACTGCTCATGTTCTCGATTACGCCCACAATGGGTATATTTAGCTTCTTGCAAAAGTTGATCTCCTTGCGCACATCCAGCAGAGCGACCTCCTGGGGAGTGGTCACCAAGATGGCGCGCATGGATTCCGGCTTAGTGTCGTCCTTCAGGTAGGTTACGACGGACATGTGCTCATCGGAGGTGCCGGGCGGAGTGTCCAGCAGCAGCAGATCCAGATTGCCCCAGTCCACCTCGCTCAGGAACTGCCGAATCATGCCATTCTTTTTGGGACCCCGCCAAATTATGGCATCGTCCACGGAGCCGAGCAGAAAGCCGATGGACATCAGGCACACGTTGTCGTCTACTCCCACGGGTGACCAGCCGGAACCGGACTGATGGACACTCTCGCCCACGGCGCCCATCATACGGGGCTGCGATGGACCGCAGATGTCGATGTCCAGGACGCCGAAGTTGCTGTCCGGAGAACTCCTGGCCAGGTAGCGGGTGAGTAAAGTGGTCACCGTGCTCTTGCCCACGCCGCCTTTGCCGGACAGGACCAGCAGCTTGTTGCGCACATCCTGGAGCGACTCGGCCACCAGAGCCTTGCCGGGATCCTCCAGTTTCTTGTTGGGATCGCTGCAAATGCCCTGGTTGGGGCAGCCGGCGCAGGCGTTTCCCTTGCCCGCATCCTCGCTCTCCACGCCAGGACAGTGTTCCGGAGGAGGGGCCTGCATGGCTTTAGGTTTAATAGCTAATATTTAAAAAGTTAATTGTGAAATTAAAAATGATAGCAATGGCCAGTGTGGCCAACTAAAAAAAGTACCTGAAGCATGACGGTTGAAAACAATATTATTAAATATAAAAAAATATATAAACAGTTTTTATCAAATAAACAAATATTACTTTACAATTACATGTCAATCAAAAATAGATAATTATTTTATTTACTTGATAAACAATTAAAAAAACATAACTTATAAGTTTCTTGTTTTTGTACATATTTTTAGTATTTGAAAAGAATTAGATCATAATTTTACGTATTTTATAAACTTCTTTTATATATAAACGATTTTTAGTTTTATACATTTTTTAAATTGATAATATCTAATTTTAATTACCTATTTCAAAGATAAAAAATAAATACCCTTTAGTAACACTTTTTTGTTAGTATTTTATCTGTGGCGGTATTTTATCGCTCCCACGGTCACACCCTGCTCCTAACTATTGCTTGTCATCGCATTTCGGCAACTCACAAACAAGTTGAAAATTTCCCCGAAAGCACCGAAAGTATATAAATAATAGCGACATGGAGACTCTGCTGGGTATCAAGGGCCCCGACTTCGTGATGCTGGCCGCGGACACCACCCACGCCCGCTCCATAATCGTGATGAAAGAGGGTAAGCCCGGGGCTCTGGACTTTCTTGGCGGCTTGGGCCTCATGCGGTGACTTCTTCGCTTCGAACCCCTTGCAGATCAGAACAAAATCCACAAGGTGTCGGATAACCTGCTTATTTCGACCGTTGGCGAGTCGGGCGACACGGAGCAGTTCACCGAGTTCATTGCCAAGAACATAGCCCTGTACAAGATGCGCAACGGCTACGATTTGAGTCCACATGCGTCGGCCCATTTCACGCGCAAGAACCTGGCCGAATATCTCCGCAGTCGCACGCCCTACCAGGTCTACATGTTTGTAGCGGGGTAAGAGTCGAGGATTAGGTCCATCCTTTCCAAGTCTAAGCCGATTTCTATCATCCAGCTACGATCCCATCGAGGGCCCCGAGCTCAACTTCATTGACTACCTGGCCAATGCCATGCCCGTAAATTATGCCGGTCATGGCTATGGTGCCGTCTTCGCGTCCAGCATCTACGATCGCTACTGGCACCCTAACATCACCCAGGACGAGGCCTACGAGGTCTTCAAGAAGTGCATTGTCGAGATCCAGAAGCGTCTGGTCGTCAACCTCAAGAACTTCACCGTCGCCGTGGTGGACAAGGATGGCGTGCGGAATTTGGAACCCATCAGCTCCTCCAGCCTGGCCGCCTAGTTAGGTTTCGATTTAAGCATTATAAATGCACAGTTTTCTAATAAAATGCGTCTGGATTTTGGTACGAATCGGAGAATAATATTCCATAACTTGCTTTAACATATTTTATATTTGGCCTGGTCAAGTTGTATTTTCTCGCTCCGTCATCGCATATTATAATTGTTATATTTTTCTTTTGCTTTTGATGAAATTCATATTATTAGCTAAACTCTTTTGTATAAGGTAATACAAAATAGAGGTAAACATTTTAATTTTTGCAGAATTATACCGCATATTTTCGGTATTTTTAGGTACAGAGCATTTTCCATGGTACCCTTAGCAGCCACACTAAAAGTTGTTACACAAAGTAAATAGTATTTTTAACACAAAATGAGCCTGGAACAACAGACAACCGCAGACCCCCATAATCCCCATGGACTTGGTGAGTCGTCGGAATAAACAACAAAACCAGATTACTAATAATCCTCCCGCTAGGTGACCCCAACGACACCAGGTTGCGCAAGGTAGAGCGGGAAGTGCTGATACCCAAGATAATGCGGGATCGTGCCAAAGCGGAATTCTGCTCCAAGGAAGTGGCCGACTTCCAGGAGTGCTGCAAGGCCAGCAGCATATTGATGGTGGCCACCTGCCGGAAGCAGAACTCAGCCCTCAAGGAGTGCCTCACCCAGTGGTACCAGAACGAGGCCTTCAAGGAGGAGTGCAAGCAGATATACCTCCAGGAGCGGGCCGACTATCGCAGCACCGGCATACCCAAGAAGCATCGCCTGGAGAAGTTGTAGTATCATCGCCACATGGAGTTCCTTATTGTTGTTTGCTTTGTACAAAAGTTAAGTAATTGAAACGCCGCACAATTGTCTCTGTCACTGTGGTCGCCTGCAAGTCCCTGGGATGGGCTACGTCCTTAGGTGGGTAGACAGTTAGCAGCAGCACATCCTTGTCCGAAGTTTCAGCCACACGTTGAACGCCCTTCAAGTTCTTTGATTGATAGTAATCAGCATCACAGGTAGTTTGGACTATAACTAAGAAGCTGGCGTGGTACAAGCGAGGGCTTTGCTTGTAAATGACTGAAATTCGAATCTTATTATATGATTATTTTGACATTCTCGGGATACAGGCTTACGAAAATCACCGCCAAACTTGATGCCACTCTTGATCACCCAATTTTTGGACTTCAAACACAAGTAGCAGGCCAGGCTCTCCACAAATCTTTCATTTAGCTGCTGGGCCGCCTCTATAAACGCCTGGAAGTCCATGGAACTGCCGGCCAAGTCGCTTATCTCTAGGGTGTTTAAGTAGTAGGCCAGGAAGCAGGACTCCTCCAAGCCCAAGAGCAGCGTTTCATCCTCGTCTCCAGACGCCGGTCCGCCGCGGGATTTGCTTCCCTTGCCAAAACAGCCGCTGTCGTACAGCGATTTGGCCTGGTCTGGATCTATAATCTCCACCGAGAGGCCTGTGAATCTTCCCTGATGGCGTTCTCCATCCACGCAACTCGGAAAAGGCGTGAAATTCACATTTTTGTTAGAGCAGCGCTTTCTTTTGCAGGGAAATGAGAACTGCATTTTGTTTTATTTCCATAAAATATTGATGGAACATAAAAATACCAGAAAATATCTCTCGTGGTGAAGTGAATATTTGAATATCCAACTTACGGTTACACTGGCATAATGGTAAACAAATAAATATCGCTATTAAGAGTAGGTAAGTTAAATATAATGTTAAAGACCTTTTCTAATCGCTGGCTTTTAGAAAATGGAGGAGGAGGAAGTATGCCGGGTTTGCCTGCAACAGGACGGCGATATGATCAACATATTCGAGGGTATGCAGGGCCTGGAGATGTCCATTCCGGATATGATTGCCCAGTGGTCCGGCTACCAGGTTGAGAAAGGGGATTCCCTTCCGGAAACCATATGTCCCACCTGCTTGCAGGATGCCCGAGCGGCATTTGGCATTATCCAAAAGCTGCAGAAGGCGGAAGGCAGAACGGAAAACCCTTTGGGCCGTACAGATGGAGGAGAATCGAATAAAGCCCAGGAATACCAGGTTAAGAACGAGCCTGTTGACGAGGACATATTTCTGGAGGCAGCCTGTAAAGCAATGGATAGCCAACTATTCGAGCAAGATGTCTGCAAGATTGAAGTCGTTGAAACGGATCTATCCAATAGGCACAACTACATATTATCTGCCTTAGATCTGGATCTGGATAATATAACCAAGACAACGGACTTGCCGTCCCGTGTGAAACGGCGTTACAAGTGTTCCCTGTGCCCCAAATCTTTTGCGGATGCCTCGCAGTTTAGTCAACACATTGTGACCCATTCGGAGGAAAACGGCGATGGTCAGAAGTCTGACATTACTGAATCAGATTTCAGCACCACTGAGTTCGAAGGCGACAATTATTATCCCGATTCGGAGGCAGACGTGCCATCCGAAAAGCCTCAAATAAAACGGAGCCGAAAGACTTCTGCATCCCCCGCCAAATGCAAGAAGAACAACCCAACCCATTTGCATGATACAACTGATAAAACGACTCCGGATTTGCCTGCATCGGAACGTATACCCACGCTTTACATGCCCTACAAATGTAATTACTGCTCGCAAACGTTTCAGGACAAGGATTCCTATAGATCGCATGAACTAAATCATGGCAAGCGGTTCCGCTGTTCCGATTGCTCAAAGACTTTTGCCGAGGCCTATCAGTTAAAGCGACATATTCTGAGCCATTCCGAGCATCAAGCCGAGAAGCCAAAGGCTCCTTCGTCAGATCCACCGGGTCGAGTGTTCAAGTGCCCCAAGTGTCCCAAGGCGTTTCCGTATGCCTCCAGTTGCAGTCGTCATCTGCTAAGTCACTCGGAGATACGGCCGTTCAAGTGCCCCCAGTGTCCGAACTCCTTTGCCCGTCCCTATGCCCTCAGAGACCACTTTACTATCCATTCCGGGGAGCGGCTGTACAAGTGCGATCAGTGTCCGAAGGCCTACATGAAGGCCCACCACCTCAAGCACCACCTGTTGACACATGCCAGTGAAAATAATGAAAAGAAAGAAAAGCCGCACAAGTGCTCCCAATGCCACTGGTCCTTCCTGTCCAAATCGTCTCTAAACCGACACATCCGGTCGCACTCCTCCGAAAAGGCCCACAAGTGTGACGACTGCTCAAGGGCTTTTCATCGAGCTTGCGATCTGAAAGTCCATATCCGTACCCACACTGGCGAAAAACCCTACAAGTGCGGCTGCTGTTCGAGGTCTTTTTCGCATAGAACCAATATGCTGAAGCACCAAAGGCAGTGCCAACTTTAAAAGACAATTTGGTTTGTGTACAGAATTCTTTAGATTAATTAGGAACATTAAAAAAAACATTGTAATCAAAGCAAAACTGACTAGTTACGTTTAAAGCGAATTATGTTTTTTATATGTATGTAGGCCTTTGTATTCCCCGGCAATATTCAATAATTCCCTTATCTGAAATCGTCTATAAACGAAGATCAAAGATCAGTGGCCGAATTTATATATAGGAATTTGGAATTTCAAACAACCTTTTTCCGAGAAACCAAAAAAACCCCATATCGTCAGGCGGTCAGATGCAAATCCATATAAATAGGGGAGCTGGAGCGCCAAAACTTTAGTAGATTCCACGAGCTGATCGTACAAGAAATGTATAAGCTCACACCCATTCTGGTCATCAGTTTAATTGCTGTACATCTAAATGGATCCCTGGCAGGACCGGGGGACATTCAAAGTCCTCGACGTCAGTCACAGGACTTGGAAACCAGCTGCAGTGCTTTCTTCTTCTCCAGGCTGCGACCAGTAATGGATTTATTGGCTGAGCACCAGGAAAGTGTAAACCAAACACGTGCTGAGCAGCGTGAAATGCAAATCCAGTTGGCATCCGTACAAGAAGCTATTACCAGCGTTAAGGCCTCTCTGGCATCTATGCAGACCCAGATGGACACCGATCTCTCTGCCCTGAAGGAGACACAACAGGCAGAAGCCAGGGATAAAAGGTGGCAGGGGATCGAAGAGTCTTTAAAGGACACAATCTCAAGTACACTGCAAAGTGTACAGATCAACTTGGAAGGGCAGTTGAAAAACATTATGCACAATTTCAGATTAAGTATGAACTATCGAAAAATCAATTCAAAATATTTCTACATCAGCGATACTGAGAAAACTTGGAGTGATGCTGAAAAGTATTGTGTAGACAAGGGGGGACATTTGGCGACGTTCGAAAGTGAAGAGGAGCTGATCGCCATTAGCTCGATGCTCAATCGTGGTAGCCGATACTGGTTGGGCGTCAGTGATAAGGACAAATGGGGGGAGTTTGTAAGTGTAGCCTCCGGCAAGAAAGTTTCTTATCTAAAGTGGAGTCCCGGTGAACCCGATTATTGGAACGAGCTAATGCACTGCGTTGTCTTGTTTGAGGGTGCCATGAGGATGAACGAATGTAACCATTCAAGACCTATAATTTGTCAAGCAGACGACATGTAAAAATAAAAGCAATATATCAGATTAACTGATGTCAATACATATAATGCACGAATTTTGTACTTGATTGGAAAATAAAACCGAAATGTTCTCAAACAACTCAAACTGTTTGGTGTTTTGAATTCCTGTTCTCAGTTTCTTTAAGTACAAGCAATGACTTTCAGAAAAGCATTGTCATTTTTATATTGTAACGAGTCTTAAGATGGTCGGTCATATCTCATACAGAAAAATCAGATTTCTGACCATCGGCGTTATTTTTCATTTTATTTAAAAAAATAGAAGTTATGAGGTTAATTTTATTTGTTTTAAGAAACATATTCCACGATTGTTCTGAATTTCTAACGAATATTCTAGTACCTTGTTTGGGGAATAGGCTACCACCATTTAAATGGTTTAGTAAAACTGGTTATTGAAATTAAAATCTAGAAAAATTGGTCTCGAAATAGCGAAAAGTTGGCAGCCCCAAACCGTCGATGACTTTCGACTGTCGCCCGCCTATCGATGCGCGCCAATCGACTATTCGATCAACGCCTGCAGAAAAGTCACAAGACCAGTCAGCTGAATTTCGGTCGTGTCGCAGTAGTGTGAAAAACACTGGGTAATTTTGATAGATTTTCATAAATTCTGTGCTTGAATTTGTGTGTGCCGAGCGTCGTCGCAAGAAAGCCCTCAAAATGACTACCGCCTTGTATTTGCCCGAGGAGAACATTGGTGAGTTATCCCCCGCGCCGCACCGCCCCCCAATTCGCACTCGACCTCTGGTGAAAAATCGAAGTGCGAGTGTGTGGGTGTGTGGGGTGGTCCGGTGGTCCGGTGGTCGGGCTGTCCAGCGCAGCACCCCATTAACCCGGTCTATTGGCTCGCCCCGCAGATATGATTGCTGCCACCTCGGTGCTGCAGCAGCAGGCGGCCGACATCCGCACCAGGACCATCAACTGGGCCTCGTACATGCAGTCGCAGATGATCAGCGAGGAGGACTACAAGGCGATCAGCGCTCTGGACAAGTCACGTGCCAGCTACCTGGCCCAGAACTCCAGCCAGGTGGTCAAGACCCTGCTGAATCTGGTCTCGCATCTGTCCAAGGACTCCACCATTCAGTACATACTCGTGCTGCTCGACGATCTGCTGCAGGAGGACCGCTCCCGGGTGGACCTGTTCCACGAGACGGCCGGCAAGCTGAAGCAGTGCATCTGGGGACCGTTCCTCAACCTGCTGAACCGCCAGGATGGCTTCATTGTCAACATGTCGTCGCGCATCCTCGCCAAGTTCGCCTGCTGGGGCCACGAGACCATGCCCAAGTCCGACCTGAACTTCTATCTGCAGTTCCTGAAGGATCAGCTGGCCAGCAACGTGAGTCTGCATGTGTGTCCTGAGGATGGGAACTCCGCGAGCATGTTTATGTTGTCCGTGATCTGTAAATGAAGCTAGGAGAGCATGTGGAGAATGTTTCAGTATATACATATCACATTTTTTTTTGCGATTCTTGCACTGACTTAAAGTTCTTCAAGGGTATTAATGCCACTTGTATATTCTGACACCCAGTGCCAGCTTTTTTGTTCTTGTATATAGTCGAAAATTGCTAGTTTGCAAAACAATTTTTGATTTGATTATTACTAGGTTAATCCCTGCACTACTGGTTGAAATATTAATTAAGTATGTGAAGATTTTGCAAATAGTAATGCATATTGACAAAATTCGCAACTTTCCGGAATGATTCATGGGTTCTTAAATCAGGCACTAGCTTATAGCATGTGACGTGTAGTATAGGAGATAGCATGGTTCTTGCTTGATTAATTATAGTCTTTTAATTTTTTTATTGTTTCCTTTCCAATTTGAACTGAAATTTATCCGTAAATATTATTAATAACTTATTTCATGCAGACCTAAATAAAAACTACCTAACTGTACTCAAAGCTAACCTTATAATACCTTCCTGCATGTCTTGTCAGTATTGCCTTTCGTTAATATACCTCTCTTAATTTATTCTAATTAAAACCAAACAAAACTGACCTCGTATAAGACTAAAAGCCACACACAACTGACCTCGTCTTGGTGAAGTATTCGTGAAATCTCTGTAAATGAGGAGTCCAAACAAAGAGTTTGTAACTACATAAAGCCATACATCAGCACTCAAATATCGTGTTCCATCGTCCCCAAACCTTATTTTATCCCGGATATATATTTCGCCACCTCACCCCTCCCGATCATCGAGTGCAGTCGTGTGTCATGTGTCACATATATAGCACCAGAATATAATATTGTTATTTACCTTGTGTTCTTGTCCATCAAACGTATTTATCTGTTTCGCTGCACTTGAACCCTGTGAACAATTTTAATTTATATGCAATTTACCATCTATGAATCGATTGAATCGATGTCTGTGGACGAACCACCCCCACGACCCACGACCTCTGATCCCACCCTAGGGCTTAGCCTATCTGCAAGAGATGGCCCAGCTGGCCAAGCGGACACAAACGATCATTGTGCACACGCATGGACAGCATGGCAAAGACAAAGACCACCATGGCCACCAGTACAGTCCCACTCTGGCCCAGCTGCAGCAGCAGCACCAGCTGGCCGAGGGGGCCAACGAGAGCTATCGGGAGGTGGGCGGTAGCAGTGACCACCAACAGCAGGACGGCAAATGCGTGATACCGGTATTCCAAACAACTAAACCCAAAAAACCAATCTCGCAGAAACCCACTCGCCGAAACAACCAAAACATCCACTTACCCACCCACCAAAAACACACACAAAACACGAATAAACTATCAAATAATTATGAGCAAACGAAAGATCACAGTCGATAAGACCAGTCGTAATATGATCTATAAAAAAAGGTTGATCACTTTCGAACAACTTCGATCCTTACATTCTATATATCAATAATTTATGTTCTAAAAGGACGTTACCTCCATTTTACTAGAGTCGACTGTGATCCGTGTGTTTGTGTGAAATTACTTAGTCTATTTCGTAACTGTTTACTAACCCGACTAATAGCGCGTGAGAAAGCAGAAGGAGAATCCGGCGCGAAGGACCTAGCCACCAGTGTTGTCAAGCAGTGTATGAAAGGCATATCAGTGTGGTGTAACGGTAACTAAAGGTCTAGGTGATGGTTAAGACTACACGACAATCAACCAAAATTACACAAAGATAAACCAATGCCATAAGGTGAACTGTTCGAACCCCCATTGATGTTGCATATAAAACTCTCTTTAAATGTTGTCCTCTCTCTATTCACTATATTTCTCCTATTGTACGTAGCTTATAGTAATTATCGTTGTTGTAGCTAGCCAAAAATAGATTCCAGCTGATATCGTCATAACTAACAAACCTAACCAATGAAAACTAGGATCAAATTCGAAGATAAACTAATGGCCGTTTTTTAACATTGATAGAACAACGAATACATCCAATCGGTGGCCCGCTGCCTGCAGATGATGCTCCGCGTCGATGAGTACCGATTCGCCTTCGTGGGCGTCGACGGCATCAGCACTCTGATCCGTATCCTCTCGACCCGTGTCAACTTCCAGGTGAGTTTGAAATTGAAATGCGTAAATTGTTTGGTACAATTTAAATTCGATTTCTTATTCATAGGTGCAATACCAGCTGATCTTCTGCCTGTGGGTGCTGACCTTCAATCCCCTGCTGGCCGCCAAGATGAACAAGTTCAGCGTGATCCCCATCCTGGCCGACATCCTCAGCGATTGTGCCAAGGAGAAGGTGACCCGCATCATCCTCGCGGTCTTCCGCAATCTGATCGAGAAGCCAGAGGATTCATCGGTGGCCAAGGACCATTGCATCGCCATGGTCCAGTGCAAGGTGCTGAAGCAGCTATCCATTCTGGAGCAGCGTCGCTTCGACGACGAGGACATCACCGCCGATGTGGAGTACCTCAGCGAGAAGCTGCAGAACTCGGTGCAGGACCTGAGCTCCTTCGATGAGTACGCCACTGAGGTGCGCAGCGGTCGCTTGGAATGGTCGCCCGTTCACAAGTCGGCCAAGTTCTGGCGCGAGAATGCCCAGCGCCTGAACGAGAAGAACTACGAGCTGCTGCGCATCCTCGTCCACCTGCTGGAGACCTCCAAGGACGCCATCATCCTCTCCGTCGCCTGCTTTGACATCGGAGAGTATGTGCGTCACTACCCCCGCGGCAAGCAGTGAGTATATAGAATAGATGCAGAGAATGGTGCCCAAAACATAGAGGGAACCATTTGAACTTTGTAGTACTTAGCACCTTATTAATAAACCTCTTTTCCTCAGTGTGCTGGAGCAGCTGGGTGGCAAACAGATCGTGATGCAGCACCTGGGACACGAGGATCCCAATGTGCGATACGAAGCCCTGCTGGCCGTGCAAAAGCTGATGGTACACAACTGGTTAGTATGGCTTCCAAATGCCTATTCTCTCATGCACTCCCCATATCCCACATACAGGTCCTGTGATCCTCATATCATTCCCTTTCAAATCATGACCAATCCTACGATCAAAATTCTCTGTGTACTCAAAATACCCTTTGTTTTTATTATCAGGGAATACCTGGGCAAGCAGCTGGAGAAGGAGAACGAGAACCAGAAACAAGGTGCCGCCCCCATCACCGGCAAGGCCTAAGGTGGTCCAATCAGTCATCCATGCACAGGCACACAACAAATATTCTAGCCAGGCCGCCAGCCTGATACCTTAACTAACAATAAGAGTGGCGAAGGGATCTATATCTCCAGCCTGATCCCTCACCTCTCCATCACACTTACAATGATGTTTGTTCTTGCTACCTTTAAGCGCATGTTTGTTCCCCCGTTTAAACTAAGTTCTTGTTTAGCACATACCTCCGACCACGCCCATCTACGCCCTCGGTCCATAATACGTATTGAGAGAACAATTCGATTTTTGTTGGCATTCCAAAAAAAAAGCAATTCACTGTAATGGCAGAGCAAATACAAACGTCTATCCTCTAGGATTGTTCCGTTCAATTCGATTGTTTATATTTTGTTGTTATTATTATTTGTGTTCTTAATTTTATGTGTGCGCCGCTGTACAGAGTTTTTTCTAAACCAGATGACATGCACTTTTGTATTATAATCGCGTCAGCGCACCCACAACTAAACAAACGAAACAAAAAAAACTAAAGAAAACAAAAATATATTGTATAAACCTATCAAGTATTTCTTTCATTAAAACTAAATCAAATAAGCATAATTGAAACGAAAAATATGTATTGCATAATAAAGTTGTTATTAAAGTGTACGATAAAGTTTTGCGAGTGTAAAAGAAAATATACATAAACTAGCCAAAATTATTCAAAGTTTCCAGTGTATTCTTGTATAATTCCAAGTGTAAGAATTGGCATGTGATTTAAGAGAGACGTTTTCTTTGCAAGAGGGCTCTCTCCTTTGACAATGCTATCTTACTGTGACGCAATATTTGATTAGGTGCGGTGCTCTTTGAGAACGGTTCCATAGTTCAGTTACCAGCTATCGCTTCTTATCTAGGGCACGAGACCTAGGGATATCTCTTTGTGGCCTCTCTTTGTACTGTTATTCAATTGAGGCACGTGATAAGGAGTAGTTAGGTTCCCTGACCTTCTCTTTCGCTTTTCAATGAATGGTTATCAGAGAAAGAATTTTGCCAGTTTATTGTTCTCTTTCCTGATAATGAAAGTAATTTCGCATGACTAAGAGCTGGGGAGTTCCCTTAAATAGAAATCTCTTTAGAGGCAGAATACCAAAAGCTTGAGCTTAGGAGCATGGGATCATAGATCTTTCTAGTTGGTTCTGAAGAATTCGCGTTTCCCCCACTACCCAACAGAACACATATAGCTTCGTTTTTAGTTGTTTTTTTTATTATTTAACTTTTACTGTGGTTGTCACAATTCTCATCGGGTTTAAATTAAATATTCCACTTTGTATTTAAATTAAATAATAAATTGTCCTATTTAAAACTTTATAATTAACATAATTGTAGTTTTTAGGTCTGTACTTTGTTGTTTTGTAGTTGCTGCTGTTTGCTGCCGGACTGTGACTGAACACAATAATACAGTTGGACATCCTGCAGAGATTGTTGGTGAGTTGATGAGGACAGCACCTTACTTGGTGGCCGACTTCAGGTAGGCGATCAGGTCGCCGCGCTCGTTGGGCTTCTTCAGGCCGGCGAAGATCATCTTGGTGCCGGGGATGTACTTCTTGGGGTTCTCCAGGTACTCGAACAGGGTGTCCTCGTTCCAGGTGATGCCCTTGGCCTTGTTGGCGTCCGTGTACGCGAATCCGGCCGCCTGTCCGGTCTTGCGACCGATCAGTCCGTGCAGGTTGGGTCCCACCTTGTGCTTGCCGCCGGCCTCAACGGTGTGGCACTGGGCGCAACGCTGCACGAACAGCTTCTTGCCCTTCTCAACATCACCAGCTGGCACGCCCATTGTGGATTATGTAGATTGATGTGTTAACACGGACTCGACTGTGGGCGAAAAGATAGGGAAAATGGGTAAGTGATCAAAGCAAAACACTTCACAGTACTTAGCAACAAGGGTTTCTTAATAACTATTCTTATCAAAGTTGGTTCCCAAATTCATCATTGGTATTGGTATTGTTAGGCTTAAATGCTTCACCAATTACTTCATTAGCTATATTAAGATTCTTATCATTTTAGATCTATTAAATCGGATAGCACGGGTTTCACTGAAAAAAAAAACGATCTTCTTAAACTTCTTGAACTTAATTTTTGTACTTAATTATTCCAAAGTACACTGGCACAAATATTTAAATATTTTAAAAAACTTTCCATAAACTAATTATCATTAAAACATGTATATTTCCATAGTATTGCTGTGACTTGACACATTTCCTTCAATTTCTCTGTGTGTAGGGGCCGTGAAAAATATGTGCCCCTTGCCCCGTTATGTAAACAATTGATAAGCTGGCTGCGGAAACGGAATTATTATAATCGCTCATGCTAAGTGCATTAGTCGGCTGTTGCTTCTGATAAGGCTCTAATTTTGTATTATCTAACTGAGTCTGCATGCCCATTGCCATTGCCCTTCCACTCCCCCTTTCTCTTATATTCACGCGCGTGTGGGGCAACGTCATCAAAAACACAGACTTTAAAAAGCTTCAGACGCTGGTCACATGTTGTTGCCCCCACTCTCCCGCCCCTTCGCCAATCGTCGAACAACTATTGCGTCAGAACGGAGTCGCACAGCAACAGGCTAACGAGTTCTACAGGAAGCATCATATGAAAAACGTTAGTTTATATAACTAGTTAGAATCTATGTAGTTAGAATTCCCAGGGTCTGTGCTAATTGCCGGCTAATAAGTTGCATGCAGCCATTTGAACTTGGGAGAGCAAGGTGCCGTTGCAACGAGTAGGTCACCTACACAGGCACGCCACTACACTGGGAGAAATCAAACGAGGTCAAACAAACAGATATTTAGCCATATCTAGGAATATATATAATTTTCACTTGTTTATACGTAAAAACTGGTTTACAATTTTATACTTGTAAAGTAATAAAAATCTGTTATATCATAACCCAAATTTCTCTCTGTGTACAAAGCATGCACTTGGAGAGTGAGTGATGGCAGAGCAACAACAATGTCAACATCCGATTTGGCCTTGATGAGAACTTTTCAGTTAGTCTCAGGGTGCGAGTGCGTGTGTGAGAGGGAGAGAAAGTGCAATTGGAAAATTGGAAGCAGGCCAAAGGCAGCTGTTTTGGCTTTTGTGTGGGTGTGGGAGAGTGAGAACAAAGAGATGACTGCAAATGGGGCCAACATCCAAGTTTCCCTAGGAAAGCGAACGTTACATAAGCCTCCTAGCAAGGGTGAAAACTACGTTTTTTGCCATACAGAAAATGGCACACTGCGGGAAAAAAACCTGCTTAGCAACCACGTGGCGCGCTTTTGAACTCCAAAGCTACAGCAAAAGCAAAGGCAAGCAAAAAGATTCCACGAATTGATATGTTTTTTTGCCAGACAGCGCGAGCGAGACAGACGATGATCGGGTTCTACTCTCTCTTTGCTCATGTAATCAACGCTCTCTCGCGATTTTTTCAATGGCAATGTGACTTTGGATTGCTATTTTTACCATGCCACTAATAATTAACTGCTAAATTTGGCATTCATAACTAAAAATCTAACAAAAAACCAGTAAACAACTTGGGGATAAGTCGGAAACCGCACTATTATACACACACACAAGGACGCGTTTATGTAACCTGAATCATCCCCCAAAAAAATTAAATTTGCATGCGAATAATTTTCACAGCATTTCACGGCTGTACATTATGCAATCTTAGCCACACGGAAGTGCTTTCCTTATTATCTGTCTGAGAACTCGCTAATCAATAACTACTCAAGGTATTATTTACGTCACTTGCACATCCGAAAGGTCCACCCACTACTTACATTGAACACAAACGTCGAGCGTTGCCGATTTTTCACGAATGACCGCTATTTTTGGTGGTCTCTTTTTTTGAAATTAGAATGCGACCGTTTTTAGCCTAAAAATAAATACCAGTATATACCATGCTTTTTAAAAATACCAGAAATATTTCGTTTATTTAAAAATGATTTCTTTTTATAAAATAAATATAAAATATACATGTTCAATGAGTACTAAGCTTGGCTAAGAGTTTCATTTGTCGAAATATCGTTTTCTTTGTAATGTACCAAAGTTTTAAAATTTAAGCCGCAATGCCTGTAGCATTATGTTATTCTTTGAGCCTGCCGCTCATATATATTTAATTTTTTTCTGATATTTCTTTACCAGATGAGGTTTTGCCACTACTATGAATTTGTTTTACCTTTAAATACACAATAATTAATATTAATCTATTTGCTAGTAATAAAAAACTGGCAAGATTGTAGACCTAAAAGTGTGACCATATAACCGCATCTGTTGAAAGCTGGCTGCTTTAAAACTCCTACAAACCAATTTTCCCGCGCAATTCCAATTCAAAATCGAAATCTTAGTTTCATCCACTTTAATTGAATAAAGAAGAAGAAAACAACTTTTAAATATTATTGGGAATGGGTTTGCTGCCGGCTTAAAATAAACTAAAGCGACAGCGAAAGCTTTTGAATGACTTATTTAGCGCAGTGTTCCTGATATTACGCCACCGATCTTGTTGCTTCGCAGGCTTTATCTTTTACTTGTTCGTCTTGAGGAAGGCGATCAGATCGGCGCGTTCTTCAGCCTTCTTGAGACCGGCGAAGACCATCTTGGTGCCGGGTATGAACTTCTTGGGGTCCTTGAGGTACTCGTCCAGGTTGCCCTCCGTCCAGGTGACGCCCTTCTTCATATTGGCCTCCGTGTACTTGTAGCCCGCGGCGGTGCCGCTCTTGCGGCCCACGATCCCGCCCAGGTTGGGGCCCACCTTGTGCTTGCCACCCACATCGTAGGTGTGGCACTGGGCGCACTTCTGCACGAAGATCTTCTTGCCGTTCTCCGCGTCACCTGCACCCATCCTGGAGCTCTGAAGACGAGAGGAAAGGCTATACGTTAGGGGATACTTTTTAATTTGTAATTGAGATACTTTATCATACTTATTTTGATTATGTTTTCTAAGATTGATAATTATTCGAACCCAATATATTATAATAAGATATTTTATGTCTACTTTACATATATAATCATATTTATTTTTATTCTGTAGCATCAAAGCAAGTTCCTTAATTTTTTTTGGTAAAACGTTAAAAAAGTGCAAGTACCACCCACCTGCGAGAGAGAAAGAGAGCGATTCTCTTGCCCCTCTCCGGGCTGCACAACGTTAGACGGAGACAGCTGCAAATGCACGAAGGCAGAAAACGAAATTGGGTCAGAAAAATAAGAAAACAAAAACTGAATCAAAATGGGTATTAAATGAAAAGCAAACAAGCAGCTCGAGAACTTGGCGGCACTTCTAATGGGAAAAGCAACCGAAAGGTAATTCAATTAGCAGACACAGGCCTGCCGCCCCCTTTCCACCCCTCTTTCGACCAGCAGATGCACATGTGCTTTGAACATTTCCTTTCAATTAAAACGCATTTTACGCACTCCCCTCGGCTGTTCCCCGCTTTTCCCGTGCTTCTCCTGTGGCAAAAACAGATGCCACCGCAAAACAAAACCAAGAAAACAATATAGGGGTGATATACGCGTACGCATGGTTAGTACTCCACTAAAAATTGGTTAGTCCAACTCTATGGTTTGGTACAATAAATATTCATAGGAGTATGTTCAATATACCAAAAATGTACCCTATAAAAGGAAAGGTTTTCCAGTTGAACATCTTAAATCTTTTGTAAGCTTGTACCTTAATTACTTTAATAGACATCTCCTATACTAAATCATAAATCATGAACGAGGTAAATATTATTCTGGTAAATGTCGCATTTAGACCAGTGACATTTTCCAGGCGACTCTCCAATGGCGTCAGGTGTATCTGTATCTGCACCCTACCCCATCCATCCACATCCGCATCGCTCCATCCTGGCTGTGAGCTAACCTAATTTACCCCGAGCCATAACTTACCCGCAGGCAAAACTATCCTGGCCGTTGGCCCGGCTTCCTTTGCCTCCTGAACACTATAAATAAATGGCGCAAGAAATTAAATTACGCTTGAACGGGCCCGGCAGAATGTGATAGTGCCCAGGGAGCGGGCCGTGGGGCGGGGACATCATTGTTTACCAGATCTATTGCTGCGGAAGTCCATAAAAAGGTGAGAGGTTGCTCCGCAAAGGGGGTTTACAGAGCACGTCGGGGAGGGGCAACAAAGGACAGTCTGGGGGGGATATCATAGTACTGATAAGTACGGATGTGCCTAGGGAAGTGCGGATATTGTTAGGACACAATAATAAAGTCATAGAAAGAATAGTGAAAAGATAGAATATTGAATGAGCCTCCAAGTAAATCCCCAAATATTTAGAATACCTAATAAAAGATATTAGCTTCCAAAGAAAGTAGAGCAGATACTCTGGGAAAACCTTGAAGTGTTCAACTCGAGTTGTAACCATGGCAAGTCTTATACATAATGTTTATTAGGAATTTCTTCGAGTACTTCAGACTTGACCACTGGAATTCGAGTTTAGCTTTTCAGCCTCCCCTTTGCCTCTCCGCCAAATCCTCGGTCAGCGGGTTACCAAGAACAACGCTTTGGCTGTTGCGCAATTTGGCATGACTTTGATATTCCCGCCAAGCCACACCCCCAAACTACACCCATGAAGAGCCACCTCCCCCACCTCCACAGCCCTGCCTGTTCTGCATGGCAAAAACCCTACATTTCTTTCTCGTTTCCCTTTTGATTGCGCAGTTGAACTTTTGTAACGTGGACTTAGATTGAAATAGATTCAAAAATTGGGTTTAATAGCCTCTATTGAAATTAAAACTAAATATATATGTTTTAATTAAATTTTAAGATGGTAAGGTATTTTCTTTTTAACTGACAGATACATTACTTTTCAAGATATTATTTGTAATATCTTATTAGATCAAGATTTTTTTTAATCCTTAAAGATACCTTTATAAAGATATTACCAGAACCCTTTAGTAACACGATCTTGTTGGGCTATATGAGATACATCTCGAAGATATTTTACTATTCCTATACCATTTATTAGTTTGAGTAGATCTTTTATTATTACTAAAAATCTAAGGATAAGGTAATTTTCTAAAGATAATATTTAACACATTTAATAAAGTGATCTTGTTAGATATTACTGTTTTAAGTAGCATTACAATTTTAAAAAATTCTTTGTTTTAACTATAATGATACATATTTAATCCTTAAAGATACCTTTATAGAGATATTACTTAAGATACATCTCTGAGATATTTTCCTATTCCTTTACCATTTATTAGTTTGAGTAGAGAAGTAGCACTGTATGTGTTACAGCATGTTTATACTACGCGCTTTTCACTGCTCTGGCTGCTCCTCCTGCTTCTTCGGGGCTTTCTTTTGGGGGTGGTGGGGCTGGTGGGGCTGGAGAGATGGCTTCTTTTCTAGAACGAGGTCGCTGACTGCCCTTCAACGCTTTCTGCTTTCTGTGCCTGCGGATGCCCGAAAGTTACATAAGCCCCAGCAAGAACAACAACACCGCTGGTGCGGTGGCTTCGCATTCTATGCTGAGAGCGGAGAGGCCACGGGGCCACAGAGAGCAGGGAGAGAGCAGCCCCAACATAAGTGACACACAGAAAGCAGGAGAGAGCTGCAGCGCTGCGCGAGAGAGCCACGCTGGGAATGTGTGAATGAAAAATGGCTAAAAATTCTCCATTTCAGGCAATTTATAACTGTTCCCTGCTGCAACTGCACTGCTGACGTCGCTGCATCCGTACTCATGGATGTGCCAAAGTGGTAAAGAGGGGGAGGAAAAGGGGTGGTGCAACCTTTGAGATTATTGGATTTTGCAAAGATTCAGAATATGTATCTTATTATTTATTTATATATATTTATATTTATTTATATTTATACTTAGATAAGATTTTTATACTTTTTGGATTTTATGAATCATAAAAATTCTTATTTGGTAAATTAAAAAAATAATTAAATATGAATATACACTTAAATTGATCATACAAAATTGGAAAACACCTAAATTTTTTTAATTTTTCAAGCGCCCACTAAGTGTCATCCCTGTGGAGGGGGCACTAACAATGCAACAAGCTTACCTGCTGGCGCCTCTCTCGCTCTCGATTGCTCTGTCCGCTGCTTGTTGCTCTGTCGCTGCTCTGCCCCCACCGTTTGGAGCTCTCTCCGCCGCGTGCCTCTCTCAAAGAGCGCTGCTTGGGGCAACTGTGGCCGCTGCTCCGCCTGGCGCTTTCATTCAATCAGCTGAGTCCGCGGCGTTCGCTTCTTCTGCTCGACTCCTGTCCACCGTTGCACAGCGATCGAACACACGCGCCTTTCGGGAAAATCGCACAAGTTTTCGAGTTCGGAAAATCCCTTGAAAACAACAAGACTCGGCGAGAACGGAAAATTTGTTGGCTGCTTGTCACCTACGAAAAGTATCTGTGTTCTGGCCACTGCCGTCGACAGTCGAAAGCACTTCAGCCAGGGCCTACTTAGCTGAAGGAGAAAAACCAAACAATTTAAAGGGCGGCCGTCGAAGGAGCTGCCAACCAGCCAACTACGGTGAGTTGGAACGACCGTTACGAGCCAGTGTTGTGTAACGCGCTGCTCTTTTACGCTGCCCGTGTCCTTGCGAAGGCTGCACGTGTCCTTGAAATGCGTCAAGTGGTTCCTACGACGCGCTCTCTCTCGCACTCTCTGCCCCTCTCTCTCTGTTCTTTTTACGCATTTTACGTAATCACGCCTGAAAGTTTTTTGTTTTTGCGTCTTTCCTTTCAAGCGTAAATCTCGACTCGTTTTTCATTTGGTTTTATGGCCCCCCAATCCCAACCCCATTTCCCTTTCCATTTCCCCACCCCCAGTTCTTTGGCGTTTCCCTTGCAAATTCCGATTTGAACCAGAGCTCTGCGACTCATGTGCTTCCTGCCCAAAACCAGATTATCCCTCATAAGGGTCTCGCTTCTATCGGCGAAGGACATCTGCATGGGAAGAGGTTGGACCGCAACTTGAAGGGAAAATCTATTTCTTTATTTATTTTATGCGAAATTGATTAACTTGTGGGCGAAAATTGGCTTGTTACGGGGGTGGGGTAAAATATTATTATAAAAAAAGGGTCCACATGTTAAACTGCTCTAAAAACTCATAAAAATAAATGTTCTAAGTAGGTTAAGTGCCAGTCGAAATAGGAAATGCCATTTTCTAGCCATAAAATATACTTCTGTGAGGTCTTTATATTTTCTTTGCTTATACATTGTAAATTTCTTAAATATTTAATATTTTCTTTGCTTATATATTGTAATTTTTTTTAATATTTAATATTTTCTTTTGCTTCTCTATTGTAAATTTCTTTAATATTTAATATTTTCTTTGCTTATATTTTGTAAATTTCTTAAATATTAAATATTTTCTTTGCTTATATATTGTAAATTTCTTCAATATTCAATATTTTCTTTCTTTATATATTGTAAATTTCTTAAATATTTAATATTTTCTTTGCTTATATATTGTAAATTTCTTAAATATTTAATATTTTCTTTGCTTATATATTGTAAGTTCCTTAAATATTTAATATTTTCTTTGCTTATATATTGTAAATTTCTTAAATATTAAATATTTTCTTTGCTTATATATTGTAAATTTCTTTAATGTAGACATTTTGTTCTGCCGTTTTAATTTGTTTATGGTACATATTCACATAGGTATTTACGCAATGGAGTAGTTTATGGTGTGGTTGAACACATAAAGATTGAGGCAAACGTATGTACACATTCTAGAAATATTTAAAAATATTTTATAAAAAAAATGATTTGTTGGCTTCTACGTTTAATAGAGTATTGTTAGTTTATACTTTTGGAACTTTGATTCAATCTGAACTGTTTTATTTTTCCCTTGAACTTCAATGTTATATGATATGACATGAGCTGCTCGACTGAACTTTATCCACATCTTACCAGTTGAGCCCCATTTTCTGTCCCATTGACTAGGCATAACCCTTCCCGGGACCTTTGAAAGTAGCTCTCATGCGAACTGAACCGCACAATCTCAATTTCTTTTGGGCTTCCATGAGGCGTTGGCTCACTGCCCCTTCTGGAGGCAGCTGATTACTGTTGCCCCATGTGCTCGCCGAGGGGGTTCACACAGAAAGTTCTCAGAGGCTTCCCCGGCCCCACCTCCTGGCCTTCAATTATGTCACTTCATCTGTATTCCACACACCAGTCAGCCAGACATCTGAACCGAGCTGAGGTGCCGCCCCCTTTTTGGCTTCAGTTTATTAATCATCTGCGCCTCTGTTTATGCCTTGGCATGGCACTGGCATTTTATATAGGCCAATGGGCCGAACTGTATGTGCGGCATGGCCTTTTGTCGTGGGCCGCACAGCTAGTTCACATGGCGAGCCCAACACCAATTACAGCATAAATGTTGAGGAATCGCTACGATTTAATTAATTTGCCTTGTCCTGCTGGCAGAGACATTAAACATGAAACTCAATGATTAATATGCATCGTGCCATCGGACACTTGGCCATTTAATCGAGCACTCACTGTTGTCTCCGCATGAAAAGCGAGTGCATAACTCATCTGTACCCTATCTGCCATCGGATTCCCTATGTGGGTCAGCCCCGTTGGTCGTTCGTTTCTTATCATATCGTTAAGTGCACTTGGTGTCCCCCAACCATAACTATAGCCAACATATGGGGCATAAAAACCCCAAAAAAGAAACACAGAAAAACTTATCAAACTTTGGGCCGTTTGTATTGCATTTATAACACTCGGAAACGCGGGGAGGGCGCCACAAAAGAGAAAAGGAAATCAATATTTGCGCTTCAAATAATAAAGCGAGTGGAGGAAAAGCAGGGCAACAAAGGAGATTACAAACATGAATCGCTTTTCCCGGGGGCGTGGGGTCGGGAAATTGGGGCGGACATGAAGTGCTTGCCCGATAAGCAGGGCGAGCTCTACCTAACTACTCCCCCGACTTGCCACTAAGTGCATTTTTATCAACGGGAATCATGCAAATGTCATCGATGACATCAACAAATTTGTGGCCAACTGAAAACCGAGAGATATATTTAGGAAATGAACTGTCAGCGGAAAAAGCGCTCGAAATTGGGTGAAATGTTCTTTTTTAAATGTTGAAAAATTGGGTTTTAGAACTTTTAATTGCTTGAAATGAACAAGAAGTGGTGAGAAATATTTTTAGAATTTGTTTACTCAAACATTTTTCAAATAACACTGGTAAAATCTAAGAGAAAATAATATTTTATGAAGTGAATAATGACGCTAAGACAAGTTTTTATTTTAAAATAAATTTCCTAAAAAGTCGTTGATGAAGCCGGATGTGATAGGCGCAAACCTAAAGCATTTGCTAACCTATTTAAGCCAATTCCAATTAAACCATTTTATTGTCAATTTTCCCAATTTATCTACCAAATTTCAATTACCCACAGCGGAAATGGCCTCGAAAGCCCGAAATGAGCCTTGTCACTCAGATTCCGATAAAAGTTCACAGCTGGGTTATGGATGGGAATGGTTGGGAGGGTTAGGAGGTCTGGGATGGTTAGAACCCAAGTGAATTTTCTCCCTTCCCCTGACTGATTGAGATTAGCTGAAAATTAATGACAAGCCATCAGTCTAGGGCTCACAATGAGCCCGAAAAACAATTTTGCCAACCAAAAAAAGCAAACAAAAATGCTAAGCCAACAACGATGAATGGCATAAATTATTTACAACAGAAGTTGTTGAAAATTCCGAAGCGTGTCAAATGGAAATGGAAAATGGTCAGTGGAAATGAGCAGCGAAATGGGGAAGCTCAAGTTTGACAGGAAAGCAGACAGACAGGGGGCGGAAGTGGGCGTGGTCCGTCATGTCAATTAGATTTAATCGAAAATCGATGCCCTGCTGCTCGAGCTTGCACTGAAAAAGGTCACGAAAAGGTTGATACCATATGCAAAAAGCCGGGGTCAAGCCCAGTGACCCCTGCCCCATCAGTCCGATTTTCCAGCGGGCTAAGTGTGTGTGGTCTTCAAAATTTCCACAGCGTCATCTTTGTTTATTTTATGGCCCCTCGAATAAGTGTTCTGAATTATGCATTGACCACGATTGGAAGCACTTGAGGGGGAAAGACCCAAGGAGAAAACTCATTGCGAAGTGAATTGCTTCGGTCAGCACAGAAAGTTTTAAAGTCATCGAAAAGTGGGGCAATGTGGGCTTGGGAAAACTTCTGAAGATGTTGTGTGGTCTTCGACTTAATTGGAAATCCTGACAGAACAAACTTTGTAGTCCAAAAAAGGGAGTTTTTAAAGTTTTTAAGTAGTTTTTCTAATTTCATTTTTTTGTCGGATGTAGGAACTTAAATATTAAATGTATCCGTTGTTTCTGCTTAGACACACTTAAAAATATATAAAAGGTTTATTTAAAAATTTTAAAATTTGAATTTAATAGGAAACTCTATTTTAGATAACTTAAAATGTTAAAAAAAAATCAGGTAACAACAAAACCAATATTTATTTACTACTTTGATCTCATTATTTTTTAATTAAATCGCACAAATTCTCATGTTTTATATTAAATATTACAATTTTTTAAATTCAAAATGCATGTATTTAAACCTTCATGATTTTATCAGTGTATTTTTCTAAATATATCCAAATAAATAGGAAAAAACCATTAGGAGATTCGCCAACGAAATGTTGGCAGATGTATTGTATTTTGCCATTCATAAATCTTTCGCTTTCAAACAAAGATACTTTTGTACTAATGCGCGAAAATGATTCACTAATTGCTTGTAATTACTTGAATTTCCTAATCAATTAGTACTATTTTATTTACTTTAAAGTTTAAACACGGTGTGTGCCCTTCAATTGAAATTTAATTAGGTATTTTCCTCATTCAGATTTTATGGGTTTCCTATGCACTGCATTGGGTTGCCTTCATTTGAATTTCATTGGGACATTTTCCGTTGTTTCATTAATTTATTTAAAACGACTTAACGAGCCATAAAACGATGCCCCCCATCAGCGAAGCGATCTCTGGCCCAGTCTATACGTATTTTGCCCCATCTATCTGCCTATCTGCCTTTGTGAGCCGCATTTCTTATCAGGGGCATAGAGGTTTTCCCATCATTATGTAAGAGCTTGGTACGGCCATAAAACCATGCTTCAGATCCACTCCCCCTCTTGCCCCAGCCAAGCTAACGAGCTGCCCACAAGGGGCCTTTGGCTTCAGCTAATGACCGACTGGCCCAAGCTGACCGCGCAATTTCTTTTGGCCAACTTTGAACTTCGCACAGCCCGTTCTTCGTAGCTCTTTCCTCTTGCTTCGACTTTATTTTTGGGGGGCCTCTTGTTTATTGGCTTCTCCGTCGCCTTCGTCTGAGGTCTTGGGGCTTATTATTGTTTACGCTGGCATTTCATGCGCAATAATGGTATAATATTTGCATTCGTATTGGCGTACGCGGCGTATGCGTAATGGCCGTGCCAAAAGAACAGGAAATGGAAGTGGCCATTGGCCGTGCTGCACATGGGCACCCTGGGCTCTTCGCACTCCGCGTAATGGTTTGTTTGAAAATGTATTCATCCGTCTGGGGAATGTTTTTGCTACGCTCGAGTGGGGGATACGAAAATATTAAGGTGCGATTTCGCAATGGGTCAGGGTCTGGCTTGTTGATTGCTGAAGAATGTGTGTGTTGGAAACTACAAAAATATACAAATATGTTTAAATATTTAAAACATATTCGGGTATATTCATTAGGCACGCTTCATTTAAATGTAAAGTGTTTCTATAACGACAAAGATATTTTAATCTGACGATCCCGCATGTGAAGTCTTCGCCTACATAGTTTTCAGAATATTTAATAACACTTTAAAAAGACTCTAAATTCAAACTTTCTTTATTAACTCTTACCCGAATTTTGATTAAATAGTTACTATACATTGGGTAATGAATATTTCATAGCTTGTATCTTAACAGTTTAAGCAAACTTAATATTAAAGAGATATATTCCTAGCGATTTCTTTTCCTCCAACCTAAGCGTTTGAAGAGTTTTTTAAGATTACCTTGGGTACATTGACTTAAGGGCCAGCCTAATTGTGTGCCATTATATAGGATTTTGCGGGGCTCAGCCTAAGGTTTTCCCTGCCAAAGTTTTCGCCGAACAGCTGACAACTGGTCTTCGGGCTGCTTGGGGATGTTTCTTCCGCTGGCCCGTGACGTCTAACAATTTTCCATTTAAACGGCTTTGTCTGCGATGTTTGCATCCCAGTCCAGCTGCTCTCCATTGTCAATTATATTTGTCTTTCTCAGGCCGAGGTGGCCTCTCCCGGCCCAGTCTCCCACTGCCGCTGTGTTTGTTCTGTGTATCCGAAAGATACTTGCAGCTTAGCTGCATGTAGCTGGTGTTCCTCAACTAACCCGCAACATGGCAGTTTTTCTTTCTGCTTTTTTCGGTTAATTTACATGACAACACGTTTCGAAAGTCAGTCAACAGAGGGCACAGGAGGTGGAAAGAGGCGGAGGAGAGGGGATAGTGGTGGTGTAGAGTGACTTGTAGATGCAGATACATTCGCTTGTAGGTTGCAAGTTAACTAGACTGTTACAGTGTCGCAGTTGCCAGGGGCAGGGAAAGGGGAAGGGGATGGAAAACGTAGGGCACTTGCCGCCTTTTTTGCGGTTTCCCCCCGTCCCAAAATGCTTGACTGCGGTTCTGGGCCAAAAGACAATGCATCTGCTGGCTACACTTTTCTCCGCAGCTTCGTTTCACTGCAGCGCCTGCAATCGGGGAATTAGCATTCTTATAAATATTTATTCAGGTTTTTCCCATCTCCTCTACGCTGTGTATCTTCGCCTCTTTGAACTCCCATTATCGGCCAGTGTGTGTGTGTGTGCGCTGTTAATATTTATGATTTATACGTGGATCTCTCGAGCACTGCCTTCTAATTCAACTCAAGTTGAACGGGTCCCCAACTTGCCTTGCCACCGTGTGATGTCATTTGTTTGCTGCTTCTTGGTGAGATCACAGCCAGATTTTGTCATGTAATGCCCGCTGTTTGGGGAAAATACAGAGGGAGTTCTCAAGGATTTCGATCTATTATTTAAGCCCCATTGAATCAATCAACCGGCCGACAACCAAGTGTAATATGCGTACTACAGTACGGCCTGACCCAATTAGATATCGTTATCTATTTACAAAGATCTGAGGCTGTAGCTTGGAGTCTAGGCCTCTCTATCGGTGTCTCAATTTCGCTCGGTTTTCAAATTACAATAGCAGCAGCCATGCCAATCAGCTGCACTGAGAGAAAGGGTGACCGTAGATAGAAATAGAGTTTAAAAGAGTTTTTAAATTAAAAACTACAACTAAATACTATGTGAAATATATGAAATAAATTATAAAATATTTAAATTAAGGAAGCAAATATAAGATACGAGGCTAGCAATATAAACTTTAAGTTTTCTACTTTATACAAAAATTTAATTTTATGAAAACAAAGTTAAAATCTTTAAATAAACTTAAAAGTTTGCTAGAATTTTTCCATATTTTAAACTAATAAAACCACAATGGATGAAGAATATTAAAAAAATATTTAAACTAAAATCTTAATATTGGCTTTTACTACGTTTTTAATGAGGTTTTAAATAAAAAACATTTATTAAATTTGATAATTGTAAATTTTGTATTTAATGGGAAACTATTTATCAATCAAATTAAAAATTCTTGATTTAAGCCACAAGTAAATCTTAATGGAAAATGTCTCAATAATATTCATTTTCTCTGCGTGTAGCATGAGTGGCAAGTGATATTGAAGCCTCATTAAGACGGATGTCAAAGTGGGCGGATGGGCGGCCGGGCGGTACAGTGGGTCTCGGTGGGCGTGGCAGTGGGGCGCTGTTTGTTGTGGCATCTGCGGTCGTGGCAGTGTCAGTCAGCGAATCGCTCAAGTGGCACGCGCTTGATAACAACACCAAGTCGAGCTCCCAGCTGCCATGTTTCCCGGTCCCATTTCCCATTCTCCATTCTCCAAGGGGACACAACGCACTGCAAGGCGGGGAGCATTCATTTGAAATGCAATTGAAACCGCCAGAGACAGTCAGTGACATGACAGCAGATAGCGGTATGCGACAGTGGCGACGATAATAATAATAACGATAGTGGGAAAAGTAGTAACCGCCGGTTTCCATTCACAGCAAGTATCTAAAAGTGAGCAGGTTAGTGGTAAACACGGTTCTAATAACACTAAGTGGAGGTAACCAGGTCAGATAGTAAAAAGCTAGTAAAGCAGCAGTAAAAGATTGAACCAGTGTGGGAAAACAAAATATAAACCAATGACACTAGGTGTTAGAAATACACAAGGGATTTTTATGTAAGTAATGTTAATGTTGCTTAACAAATAAAGATTTTGTAATCTTTTAGTAATATTAAATTATATTTTGTAAGGTATTTTGTACAATATCTTAGTTATAAATATATATTAGTGTTGGAAAGGTGTTTATATTTTTTTTGTGATCTAAGGAATACTTTAAATGTGGGTAAAATCTAAGCCAGAATTATTGAATCTAGTAAGAAACCTTCGCTCGTCGGTCCAAGAAAATGTCAACAGCATTTCTGTTTAGCCAATTTACGAAATCGGTTTAACTAGTGTTATCAACGGCGTTTCAGGCATTCGCAGCTGTCATGTTCGCCCAAATGCCAAATGGCAAATGCCAACTCCCTTCTTTGGCTTTCCAACTGCCACTTTTGAAACGAGTGACGGAGGGAAAACTGCGAGTTGCAATGGAAAATGCATGAAAAGCACAAATTGATAATTGAATTTGGCACAGGCTCAAACTGCTGTTTGCTACAATATACTGCTATGTACCGCCAAGTGGGTCAATGTGAGCCGGGGTGACAAGCAACAAATACATGTGTGTATAGCAAAAGTAAAAAATCACACACATCAGCGGCGACACAAAATTGAAGCCAATTAGGAGGAAAATGGAAAATATTTGTCAACCAGCTGGAAACTAAACTGCAACTGTAGGTGTAATAAAAAACCAGGAAATCTATCAAGATTCACATCACATTATTAGCTGTTCCTCGGCCATGATGGGCCCTAAAATATGTCAAGCTGTCTGCGTGGGCGATACAACTTCGGGGCAACACAATGAGGGGCCACAAATTACCGAAAAGACAGCGTCGTCATCGAAGATATTCGATTTCCAACACTCGACACTCGTAAATTTCCCCGGAGCTGGCGCCCAGGATATTGAAATATACTCATGACCCGAGGGGCAGGCACGAAGACCACGAATTCCCGTGGATATACACCAAATCTAAAGTGTGGCATGTTCGCACCCATTTCTCCACTTTCCCCCGGCTTTCGGTTAATTTAACGGCAATAAAAACATCACGCATACGCCCCGCGGTGCCAACCGATGGTGGATGTGGTGGGGTATCCAATAAAACGACCGCCTTGAAAGTGTCATCGATGAGATAGGGAGATAGAGAACAATTTCATTCATTAGTTGGCACACCAACAAGAATTAGCTCGCTTTGGTTGGGTACTGTAAGAATACCCCCATCTCAGTCCATGTATAGTTTATCTACACAGAAAAAATTGTGACGTTCCCATCTGAGCTGGAAAATAGAACGACAATCAAGTAGTATTGAAGGTTTTATAACTTAACAACTAAGCCATTAGTCAAATTGTTATACTAAATCTTTTTAATTCTTCTTTTCTTACCATTTCGTTCCCAAATTGAAAACATAGATACCAAAATTAACTTACACGGCTTTTAAGAACGATCCGAATTCAAGAACAATGTACTTGAATATGAATATTGAATTCTTTTAAATATTGGAAACTGCTCAAAAATAATTATTAATATTTTAATTTATAAATCATTCTTAGTATGTATTTTAGTCTCGTTCTTTGTTTAATTTGATCTATATCTTTTGGAATATCAATCCTCAAATGGAATAATAAAAGTTAAAGCAGGTCCAGCATTTTATTTCTGAGCTCTTTTCTTATTATTATTAATGTTTATCTTTATTTTCTTTTATTTTTAAAATTTATGACAAGCAATTAAATCAATTTATTTGTTTAAATTAGCTTTACATTTTTTACATTTCGAATCGGATTACGCAGGGATTTCGCAAATATAGAAATTACGTTTTGAGCACCTCGCGTCATTCATGTAGAACTCAGCACTTCCTTGCAGTTCCACACAATCTTCTATATAATCTTCTGGGCCTCCATTGTTAGGTTCGCCCTTACTCCACTTCAAGAATTTTGCATCCATGCCTTTAAAGTCGGATTGAAAATCGCCTTCGTCCTCGCTGTCAGTAACATCAATCCAATAGTTATTGTCACTGCTCAAGTGCTCAGCCAGAGCCTTCCACTCCTCTTCATTTTCAAGAGTCGCAAGATGTCCTTTCCTTTCAGCACATGAGTTCTTGGCCTCCTTCCAGGACTCCTCATTGTCCTTCTCAATATAGTAATACTTTTCACCAATCTTCAAATTTGTTTTGATACTCGGGCTGTTGGCAATTTTGTTTTCGATGGCGGTCAGCTTTTCCACTAGTTCCTCGAATTTGGAAGTCAGCTTCCCCAGGGTATCAGCCAACTCCTGCTTGAGCACCACCTCCAGCTTGTCGAATTTCTCACCAATGGCGTTTTCGTTGGCAACAGGCTCGTTCTTCTCCAGAGCCCGCGATATTTCGACTCTCCGCTGGGTGGGCAAGTGGTTTTCCAATCTCCGAATCCTCTCCTCGAAGGCATCACTATCAGCATACTGCCGAGCTTCCAGGGTCACCAGTCTGCGCTCCACGTCACCGGGGAACTGTAGTAAAAAGGTCTAATGACAGCTTTTGGGCAGCAAGTTAAGCCGATTGCCTTACCAATGCTACTCCAAGAGTACTTTGGGCTAGCAGTCCCAAAAGGAAAATTAATATAAAATCACGCATTGCGTAAAGTCAAGATCGACCTAATGGCTTTGTAGGCTAAACTAAAATTCAAGACTGAATCAATTTGCACTGATTCCCGACATTTATAGGCCTCTCATTGTCTAATCATATATAGATTGACCCCAAGAGAGTCCGAATTTGAAATCTGCCAAAAAGCAGTTCAGACTGGCTCCATTATCATCTTATCAGCATCGAATTCAATCCTAAACAAATCGAGGATGCTGCTAGGAACGTATGAAACAACAAGAAGTTAACTCAACTGGATTATTATATGTCGACAATTTATGTGACTAATAAACGGATGATAATATTTTTAATTCTTAAAAATTATGTCTTAATTGTCGTTAATATAAAAGAAATTATTTTTATATGCTTGCAGAGGCTATAACGTATTTATAGCTTTCTTATCGCCTCCCCTATACTTTTCCGAATATTATAAATTTAAATTCCTAATCTAAACAAATGATGTTCCTGGTGGAAGAAGAAATTGCCATCAAAAGCAACGAAGCCTTATAAACCTTAGTGTACAATTTTGGTAGCACAAAAAATAGTATTTTTTGGAGTAAGTCAAATGTATCTGAATACTTGTTTGGCAGCCAAAAAGTGCGGCACGAGTTGTGAAACTTGAAAGGCCATTAGAGTGGGGTCGCGCAGGGGGTACTATACCTATACCTATAGCTATATGTGGGCGAGTGTCGTGCTGGCCCGCTAGCTGGAAGGCGCCCACGCCATCGCGATCTCGCGCCCCATCCCCTCGAACGGACAACACAGCAGCTGCATTCGAAGTATTCCGGAGATTAAAACGAAAACGGAAAATATTTCCCATTCCCGAAATGTTTATGTCACAGCCGAGGAGAAGAAATGGAAACCCGTGCAGAGGCGTCTGTGGAAATGGAGCCCAAAAGGGGGCACTGGGTGGAAATTGGGAAAATTTACGAAAGACTTCCATAGGAAATAGAGTTGGAGACGATCTTGGAAGCCTTTCTATTATGGAAACTGTGGAATTTCAGATGGAACTAATTTGGAGGCACAACGGCTTTTCCCTAAAACAATTTATTTCATAACTTCGGTTAGAAATAGTTCGATATTGCCATATTACGATTGCAAAGTGCAGAGTAAGAGTGG
Organism: Drosophila biarmipes; assembly: GCF_025231255.1. Classification (NCBI taxonomy): domain Eukaryota; kingdom Metazoa; phylum Arthropoda; class Insecta; order Diptera; family Drosophilidae; genus Drosophila; species Drosophila biarmipes. The sequence continues at coordinate 5,326,747 of NC_066612.1, read as the reverse complement.
TTCATGGTTATATTTGGAATGCCTTTGATATCATGAATATAATAAACAAAAGCCTATGCAATTGTGGCATTTGAGTGCTATTTTCCCCATGCCACCCACTGTTCCCCCAAGTGCTCGTCGGCCCGGCTATCTGCATGATCTCAGCATTATAATGAGCCAGGCGAATGCGCAGGCGTATTTTGAGCGGCGACAAGATTGCTTACAAAACACACAAAGTGGAGTGATAATATTTAGCAAGAAGCTGGGAGGAAAAGCGATCCCCCAAATACGAAACGGAAAAACAAAACAATATTTTATGAGGTCGCGTGTTCGCGACAAGCTGCTGTCGCAGTTTTTTATTACTATCTGCTTGATACATGGATCTGTTTTATGGGCGGACTGCACTCTTCGACTGTCGCCACGGATACATGGCCCGGGATTGTAAAACTTGGCTGGGAATTGAAATTAATTTGCTGCCCAAAGGCGGGGAGTGGATGGCACATTGCATAATTACCAGTGACGTAGAACACACACTGTCTTTCGACTATGTAATCTTTTTTACAGGCAAACAAGGCGGGATTTTGTCCAATTAAAACATCAATTTGCAGCTCTTGGTAAACTTTACCTTGCGCACATGCAGTCTCGCTTAAAAAGCTTTACAATCCGCAATGAACATGGCCTCAGCCGGATCTGGAAAAACTGGAGCAGCCAAAGGCGATTTGGGCCCTTCGATTTGGGCCTCTTTTGGCCAAACCACTCACACTCCAGTGCATGTGGGCAAGGTCGTCAGCTCCGGATGGGTGGGCTGCACAATGCCCTGGGTGTGTGGAGCCAATGGAGCATTGCCACTAGAGCTGAGCATGGTTGTTGGGAAAAACTAGTTAGTTTTTATGGCTAGCTGGGAGGGCAACATTCAAAATAGAGTGGGGTAGTGAAAGTATTATTATTATTTGGGGTCTGTTAACCTTAACCTTACTTAATTCGTTTTATTTTTATTTATTTTTAAGTTTTTACAAGCAAAAACCAAGTTCCTATTATCAACAACAAATTTATAATCATATTTTTATTGAAATTTTAATCACATCTTAATTTTCCATAGTTACAGGTTGTAATAAAATGTAATTATATGTATGGTGATATGATAGGATATACAAGATGATAATAAAGTATATCCTAGATTCCGCAGAATGATCCCTAAAAAATCAATGAAAAAATCGTTATAATTAAATTAGATTAAATATATTAAGAAATTAATACTATTTTATCTTAATATTACATTGAATAGATAGATAGTCTTAAAATCACTTTCTCTTTCATCTAATAACCTTTTAACTTTTGGCAATTTTTCAGGATTTGACGATTGTTTCCCTTCTTTTAAATTTAAAAAAAACCAATGCTTATTAAATCAAATCGCATATATTAGGAAATGGATGTTATTTTACAATATACCACATTTTTTTGAGCAGATATAGATTCTGAGGAAGAGCTCTAGAAAGTACTTTGTCATTCACCGCATCATCTATCTATCAGTAAGCTTATCGCTTTGGCTTTTTGGGGCTTACTCACTGTTTTAAATGTCATAATACATGTTTCTGAATATATTAAATAAAAAGTTCTAATTAAATCAAATTTAAAAGAGAATTATATTATGTATGGATTTTACCTACCTTACTTTTTTTTGTGGGGTATGGACACTGAATAGATTGAAAACACCTTCCCATTCCCCACATCAGCCTGCGATGCCCCATTAGTCAGCTTTTCGGTGGGGATTTTTGGGGATTTGCTGACTGCCGCTCAAATGTCACGGCTGCCACTGGACAGAAGCGAAGTGGAGTGATGCTTGAGGACTGAACCATTGACTTTCGATAACACTCGACCCGTACTAATCCCCCGCCTTGTGTCTTCTCCTTGCAGCCCGTGCGTTTCGTCCCGTTCCACGCTTGTGACCCCGTAGCCCACGTCCACTTGTGTGGCGTGTGCACCCAGAAGCCGCCAAGACGACTTACTCGATAATGAAGATGAGCTCGCCCAGGATCATGCAGCAGAAGCGGAGCAGCAAGTCCTCCAACTCGTCGCGGGTCTCGATGACCACCTCGACGGCGGAGGAGAATCTCCTGGAGTCGAAGCTCTTCAGCTGGATGCGCCTCTTCCGCTTCGCCTCGCTGCTCTGCCGCGCCGAGTAACGGAGCTAGTCTATAAGAACGAGGTCCTTCCCATCCCCCCCAATGCAGAAACATAAATGGTTAGGCATATAACAGATACTCGAACTAGTTGCCGCTTTTCAGTCAAGTTTTCCTATATATAATGAGACACCAAGGGAGAAACACCAATCTATATTGTCACCCTAACCTTTCCAGCAACGTAGCGTATGGATACTACCAAATGAGTACTCAAAGATACACCTCCTCCAAGCAGAAATACCATGTTAAGTTTAAGCTGAAAAGCAAGGAATACCACAGAAAATAAATACCCAAGAAAATAATACAACGTTTAATTTAAGCTCCTTTTCGGGAAATCGAAATCGAAACCGACTCCTTCAGTTAGCTCTTCACAATTAAGTCAATTTTTAGTGTAAATTCCGTTGCATCGGAATTTCTCGCGCCTTTCGTACCTTTTGTATTGTAATAAGTGAAATGAAGTATGAGACACTTACAAATCGCAAACTACAAGCAAATAAATATTAAATCATAATCCACTTATTGCGTTTATTCGGGTTTATTAGTGCTTAAGTTTCGAGAACAGCCGACTACAACACGAGGTATATATATATTTTTGTAATTACAACAATGTTTTGCGTGTCACAAACAAAAAAAAAAAAAGAAAACATCAAGAGAAAACGTTTATGCAAGGCTATTAAATAGATAAATATATATTAACTAAAGGAGCGAGCAATTGAGCCAGTACTAACAATAACAAAACAATGTATACACACATGTAGAGGAATATATTTACACATCAAACTCGAATCGGAGTCTTTGCAAATGCGCTTATCCAATAAATATTAACACTAACTCACAATAGTTATCCAAGCCCAGCAATATGAGAAGTGCATTTAACCCAAAGAAGTTGCCAAACAACACATTAGCAATGCAAACAACACAATAACGATGAAAGCATATTCGTTTCCGTACAGCCTCAGACAGTAATAGAGAAATACCAAGGAGAACACTACGAAAAGAAAAAAAGCAAATACATTTATCAGAGATTTTCGAAATTCAAATTTACTTATTAATTAGTTAGTAAGCCAGAATCGGAATGCAACCCTGCAAGCATCAACATAACGGTAACAACGGTAATGCCAAAACAATGAGAAACTGTACTAGAACATAGTAATATCACTGCAGCAGATAATTGTTGAGAAAAATGCAATAAATCGATATCGATCAATAAATAAAGTCTTTAAGCTGTTGAGTGTTCAATGCAAAGCAAGTTTTCAGTTCTTATTTGGGAGGGCTAGAACTTAAACCAAAATAATTAATCAAACATGGAAACTAAAATCAAATTTTTGCATTTTTATGGGGTTAAAGTTCATTTTTTAGTTATAGTATAATCATAAAAGATGGGGTTAACTTATTGGTTTTTTAGCATTACCTAAAAACAGGTTTTTTAAGTTTGTTGTACAGAAATTAGTCGTTTTTTAATTTCCCGCCTAGTCGATAACAATTCGATAGTGCAACATATGTTCAGTTCTTATTTGGAAGGGCTAGAACTTAAACCAAAATAATTAATCAAACATAGAAACTACATTAAAATATTTGCATTTTTACGGGGTTTAAAGTTCATTTTTTAGTTATAGTATAATCATAAAAGATGGGGTTAACTTATTGGTTTTTTAGCATTACCTAAAAACAGGTTTTTTAAGTTTGTTGTACAGAAATTAGTCGTTTTTTAATTTCCCGCCTAGTCGATAACAATTCGATAGTGCAACATATGTTCAGTTCTTATTTGGAAGGGCTAGAACTTAAACCAAAATAATTAATCAAACATAGAAACTACATTAAAATATTTGCATTTTTACGGGGTTTAAAGTTCATTTTTTAGTTATAGTATAATCATAAAAGATGGGGTTAACTTATTGGTTTTTTAGCATTACCTAAAAACAGGTTTTTTAAGTTTGTCGTACAGAAATTAGTCGTTTTTGAATTTCCCGCCTAGTCGATAACAATTCGATAGTGCAACATATGTTTTTTGCGCCTAACAACACACTTTTATGCAACAGGGTGTTTAGAGTACTCGAAGTTGTGGCTGTTAAGTCAATGAAAACAAACACAGGAAGTGTAGTTACACTTTTTATTGTTTATTTCTAATTTTAAATTATTTCTGACCGCGAAAACACTACCGAATCACTTGGAAAAGCGCACCTTCTGGTGCCGAAACTTGGTAACATGTTCCAGGATAACAAGGGCTCTGACATACCACCAATAACATGCGGGCCAAACCCAGCCCCTTCTTTTTATAGATTTTTGGAGGATAACTAAAGGTTGGTTTTTCTTGGTTTCAGAGCGATGGAGGAAATATGCCGAGTTTGCCTGGGCACCTACGATGATATGGTCAACATATTCAAGGACACCGGAACACTGGGACCTACAATTCCGGACATGATTGCCCAGTGGTCGGGCTACCAAGTGGAGAAAGGCGACTCTCTTCCTGAAAACATTTGCTCAAGCTGCTTGCAAGACGCTCAACAGGCGTTCGAGATTCAACACACCTCCGAGACGGGACACCAAGTCTTGGGCCAAGCCAAGGAACTGGAGGACCTGGGGAAAGAGGACGAATCCTACACAATTTCAGACTCTGAGTGCGGGAAAAAACAACAACCAAGAGAGGAAACGAAGGACAAGCTTCTCTTATCCAAGAATGATCAATCAGTTGTTGATTTTAACCAATCCGATTGTGAGTTTCCAGAGGATAGTAAGGACAGTAAGATGTCAGTCGAAGAACTCGATAAATCGGATAACCAGTTGAAAGACGAAGATGACGTCTTGGGAATATCAGACGATGAAAGCAAACAATCCGATTTCCTCGTGGAAGATGATGAACTCAGTGAATCAGTATCAGTCGGTGAAACTACACCCGAGTGTCAACAGGAAGATAGTAATAGTAAACTAGCGAGCGATAACACGGATTCTGGCATTGATCAAACTTTCCAGTGTCCCTTTTGTCCGAAGATTTACCCACGAAAGTATAATTTAAGTTTGCACCTCCGAAGCCACACTGGTGAGCGACCTTACCTGTGCTCCCAGTGTCCCAAGTCCTTTGTGCACAGCCACAGTCTTAAACTTCACATGACCAAGCACACTGGGGAGCTGCCGCACAAATGTGACCAATGTCGCATGGCCTTTCGAACCAAAGCGAATTGTCTTCGTCACAAGCAAAAACACTTGGAGGCTTCTACGGGGTCGTATCACTGTTCCCACTGCTCAGAAACATTTGAAAATCCATCAGATCTGCAGCACCATTTCGCGACTCACAAAAGCAAAACGAATAAGTGTCCCAAATGCCAGGTGGTGTGTGTAGATCAGATACAACTCAAGCAGCACCTCAAGACTCACGATGAGGCAAGGCCCTTTAAGTGCACTCACTGCTCCAAGAGCTATAAGCATCGGAGCGAGTTCAACCGACATGTACGGGGTCACACGGGAGAGAAGCAGTTCACATGTGATCAATGTCCCAAGGCTTATGTGCACAAATTCCAACTGACCCAGCACATGCTTGTTCACTCGACCGCACGTCCAGCTAAATGTGATTTTTGCTCGATGGCCTTTAAGCGAGTGTCCGAACTTAATCAGCACCTAAAGTTCCACAGCGAAGACAGACCATTTAAATGCGACTATTGTCCAAAGGCTTTTAAGTACCATACTTCCATTCAGCTGCACACCCGCATCCACACGGGGGAACGGCCATATAAGTGTTCCGAGTGCCCAAAGAATTTTAAGCAAGCGAGCGACCTGAAGCGACACATTCGAACCCACACGGGAGAAAGGCCGTATAAATGCAGTTTTTGCCCCAGGGCTTTCATAGATCTCACATCGGTTAAGGGGCACATGCGGACGCACACTGGAGAACGACCCTACAAATGCACGTATTGCGACAAGACCTATTCGCAAAGTTCTACTCTTAAAGTTCACATCCTGTGCCACATGGAGGAGTTGAAAGCTGGACCTTCATAGGACTTCTAAAGTTAGGTGTTACTTTGTAAGGAGAGTATTCTTCAATATATATTCTATACTAAATTGAAAAAATACTAAATATGCAATAATATATTTCAAATACAAGGTTGTAAAAGAGTTTTGAATATCTTGGAACTGAAAAAAGTCCGTATATTTTAATTTAACTTAAAATAATTACATAATTGATTGCATTAAATGGTGGGTCAAGATTTACCTAGATTCTATATTTTTTTTATGTACTTAGGATTAATTTTTAGAATTAAGTAACAAAAATAAAAAATTACTAAATACTACCATAATTGATGTATGACATTATAAAACCTCTGCAAGGGTATAAAAGCAAAATCGTCAATTGTTGTTTTAAATAAATTCAGTTTTTCTAAAGATTATGATAGTTTAAATTAACTACGATCTACCTTCAAAAATGCCCAAAATCGATAACAGTTCGATAGCAAAACCGATATATGCGCCTAACAGCACGGTTCACCCGGCACAGGGTGGTCAGGGTACTCAATGTGTGCTCAACTTGTACGTAAACAATCCGCGAAATAGTTTTGTAATTACAGGTACTATAAATTATAATATACGGATTGTGTACAAGGGGTCGCACAAAGGTGAGCAGGTTTATGATGAAGGGGGTTTTTATTAAAGTGCAACCCTCTCTGTTTCAGAGCCATGGAGGAAATATGCCGGGTGTGCCTGGGGCACTACGATGACATGGTCAACATATTCGAGGGAACGCTAGGACTGGTACCTTCTATTCCGGACATGATAGCCGAGTGGTCCGGCTACCGGGTGGAGAAAGGAGACTCGCTGCCCGAAAGCATATGCCTGGGCTGCTTGGAAGACGCCCAGAACGCTTTCGAGATCCAGCAGACCTCCGAGATGGGACACCAACTGCTGTGCCAGGTCAAGGCAGCGGACCGCATCGGGAATGCTCTGCGAAAGGAGGAATACTTCACAATATCAGACTCTGAAAGTGAGGCATCGAGGACTGGCCATCCACTCAAGGACACAGCATTCGCGGCAAACCCACCAAACAAGGAAACAAATGCCCAGCAATTCGATAGCCCTACTGTGGAGCTGAACTCCTTGGAGGATGAGTTGTGCCGCGGCCAACCTGACCCATCCATGTACCAGTTTTCGGAGGACAGCAACAGCAAGATATCAGTTGGTGACGTCGAACCACCAAATGGCTATGTTCAGGATGAAGTCTGTGAAATATCAGACGATGAAACCAAGTCATCAGATTGTCAAATTCAAGAGGACGCCAAGGGTGAAGTATCAGTCAAGAAAGATGAGTCTCCCCATAGTAAAGTTGGCAATAATGATATGGAGGATAATGAAGGGCGGCCGCACAAGTGCCCCCTCTGTGCCAAAACCTTTGCACGCCATTGTAGTTATAAGAATCACCTGAGGACCCATGCGGAGGATGCGGACTCTGCCTCAGAAGCCAGTACTTACATTCCAAGTGACAAACGGAAAGGTCCACGTAAATCGGATCCAGCGCAGGAGTCTGTAAAGGATAGCACTTCTTCCAAGTCCGACGACGAACCCTACCGTCCAAACCAATCCGGTGCGGAGCAATATAAGCGGGTTGACTCAAGTGAGCGCCCATTTCAGTGTAAACTGTGCCAGAAGACGTTTCAGCGCAAAGCGGGTGTGATAGTACACTTGCGGGTACACACGGGCGAACGGCCCTATAAATGTAGCCTATGCCCCAGTGCTTTTAAGCAGCAGATTGACGTTAAACGACACATGTTGACCCACACAAAGGAACGACCGCACAAGTGCCACCTGTGCGACATGGACTTTACGCATCCCTCTGCCCTGAAGGTGCACCTCCTCGACCACAAGGGAGAAAGACCATTTAAGTGCAAGCGATGCCCGAAAACTTTTAGGTTCAATGCTTGTCTGAAAATACACATGCGAGATCACACTGGCGAACGGCCGTACAAATGTGGCAAATGCTCGAAGAGTTTTAAGCTTAGAATAGATTTGGGGCGACACCCATGTTCAGGAAAGAGATATGAGCTGAAGCAAATTAGAAGCCGAATGCCTCGAAAAAAACCTCTGCTTCTGTGCGATTTCTGTCCCAAGGTTTTTGTCCACAAAAGTTCATTGACAGTGCACCTCCGGGTGCACACAGTAGAACGGCCATATAAATGTGATCAGTGCACCAGCACTTTTAAGCACCGCATCGACCTAAAGCGGCACATGTCAACCCACACAAAGGAGCGGCCGTACAAGTGTTCGCAGTGCGACGCGACCTTTTGGCATCACCTGACCCTCAAGGTACACGTGCGGGATCACTCGGGACTTAAGCCCTATAAATGCGATCATTGCCCAAAGGCTTTTAGGTATCGCACGTCTCTCAAAGCACACATCGATGTTCACTCGAAAGAAAAGTCCTATGATTGTGACGAATGCCATAGACGTTTCACCCATCTTTCCAACCTTAAGCGTCACAGGACTATGGGTCACAATCGAAATTTCAAGGTAAAAAACAACCTGGAGGAACACCTTAAGACCCATTCGAGTGAGAAACCCTTTAAATGTAATCGCTGTCAAAGGACTTTTAAGATGTATTCCTCGTTCAAGGCGCACAAAAGTGTACACATAGGAGAAAAGCCGCATAAATGTCCTTATTGTTCGAAAGTATTTGCCTATCAAGCCTCTCTGACGTCGCACATCCGGTCCCACTCGAAGTTATGAAGTAGCTAATGGCCATCGTGTTTTACGCACCTATTCCACCTCAGGGAAAAATAAAAATAAATGTAGATTTACTCGTATTATATTTATTATTAAAAGTTTAAAGACTAAAAAAGTTTTACCTCATTTTGCTAACATCTAGAATCCTTTTCAGTTAGTAGCAGATCCCAACCCAAGCACTTAATTTTCTGAAATGAATAATAACAAGCCCAACACTTTCTATCAAAATCGTACTCGATTTATTGTTTCATAACGCCTTAAACTAACTTTCAATACTCGGCATTCGCTTTAAAACTCAACAAAATTAAAATCGTAGGAGAGCCCGCTTAACAATACTACATAACGTAATCGTAAACAATGCAATGAATTAAAAATAAGTTAGCACATTGAGAGGTTTAGAATATCTAATCGAAGGTGATGCATGAGTTGCTCTACAAGCTAGACAGTAATTGTAAAAATATTAAAGAGAGGTACGTTAAGGTCCAAATGAACTACAAGCTAAGGCACCGAATTGGTAGCAATCGCAATGGGCCAGGTGGTGGGTCCCTTCAGCACAATATCCTCCAGAGCATTCTTGATCTTGATGAAGCGTCGCTTGAACTCCAAACCGCAGCCCTTGGACAGCCGGAAGTCCACCAGAATCTTGCCATCCATCTCGATGATGTGCGCCTTGAAGACCAGCCGCAGCTTGTTCCGATCGACGGTGGAAACGGTGACCACACCGTCGTCACCCACTTTGCAGGTATAGCCACCCAGTCGCTCGATAGTGCCCACCAGCCGCTTGATGGTGTCGTCCCACCGCGTGGTCACAAAGAATCGCGTCATTCTCCGCACCAAGCGCTGGAAGTAGTTCTGTGAGGCGCTCTGCGTCTGGTTCATTTGCGTGGCCAGCAGGAGATCGTCCAGCAGAGCTGGCTGTGAGAAGGAGTAGCTGGGTCGTGCCTCCTGGGCGAAGGCCTGGCGATCGCCACCCTCCTCCTTGGACCGACCACTGCCGCCCAGTCGCACATTGAAGTCGTCATCGCTGCGCATGGTGGGCATGGGCTGGGAGCAGTAGTTCCGCGAGATGGAGTCCTCCAGGCCGCTGCTCAGGTGGGCGCTCGACTGCAGGCGCTGCCTCTTGGCCTTTGGCGAGCAAATCTCCAAGGCAGCCGCCGAGTCCACCAGGTCATAGGAACGTTCTGTGGAAAAAGGGAATATTTTTAAAACATTAGAATCAGCCAATAAGAGTTACAAAAAATGTGCATTAGGTTTTGTTTAGAGCAAAATAAATATATAAAAGTGGTGAAAAAGTAAAACACACAAAAAGCAACTCAAGCATAATGCAAAAACCATTTGGTTTTTGGTAATAAAGCTCTATGGAACCTGGACACACCATACAGCTAAAATCACCAAAGAGCAAATAATAAGCAAACAAAAGAGCAACTCATAGGTAATAAAACAATAAGGATACCAAGTAAACACACCGATCATAATTTATAATATTAATATCAAGTAATCACTCCGTTTCAAGTTGTAACTGATGATTGATCTGCAGAAGCCAATGCTTTGGTAATCTAGCTTTATGAAGTAGTTTAAATCTATCATACAGCTAAAGCGCCAAAGCAGCGGCAAGGCAGCTTCCTTTTCAAAAACATAGAGCACTTCTTATATTATATATACTATTTTGTATTTCTTTGTAGAGAGGGCCTCACCGGCAGCGCAGGTACAGAGCGAGTCCCAAAGTGTCGAAAGCATTGAGAGTCACTAAGTACCTGAGCCACCTAGTAAGCTTGAATTCATTTTCCACTGATAAAACACTTATCCACAAGCACTTTGCATGTATAAGGAAACAGCTCGTACCATTGTCTGCAAACTGCATGTTGCACCACTTGTGATCCAGGGTTTTCTCCAGGGTTAGCCGCGTGCCGGGACTGGTGGCCAAGAGCTTGCGGAGCAGCGAAATGGCCAAGGTGTCCAGCTTGCTCCAGGGCGTCTGCAGTTGCCAGTGGTCGTTGTCCTTCCAGTTGATGAACTCCGTGCAGCTGCTGGAGGGCTGATCCCAGGGCAGTTCTGAAAGGGGCATCGGAAATCGTATTAACATCATATCAAATCAGATCATTTCAAGTGTAGATATAGACAAAACACATGACTTGGCAAGCGGGTGAATTTGGATCGAATCATTCCTGTATTTGTGGCTGTCTGAGGTTGGTAGCTGGTGCGTTGTTAAGCAATTTAAGCTGGAGCTTTGGTATAAAAGCTTTAGATGATATACAATGTGCGTCGTGAAACAATCTACAGCTAGAATACCAAAGAAACAGCAAAAATGATAAGTAGTGCAAGAGGAGAAATGTGAGCATGGAACCGAAAAGAAATGCATGTGAGGCTGATTCCGTTAAATGCGATGGCAATGCTCTGGATTTCTATCTGTTCTTATATGGTTTTCACTGTCTTCTGTATTTCTTTTCATATGAGAGTGCACAAAAATCACGCAAAAAATAACACAAAAATTAATTAGCCAAAAAGGAGAATGCAAATGGCAGGCGTTGCTCTGGAACTGCACTTACCACCCGCCAGCATGGTGACCAGAATGACGCCACAGGACCACAGATCCGCCGGCTGGGCGTGATAGGCCTTCTGGAGCACCTCGGGCGCCACGTACGGCAAGGTGCCGCAGCGTTTGTCCAGCAGCCGCTCCTTGCCCTTGCACCTGCTCCATGACAATGCCGAAATCACACCGGTCGTCGGGAGTTTGGGGGAGAAAAATGTGAAGAGAACATAAGGAACAGAGAGTTAGTTAGGGCTTCAGTCAGGAGATACACAGGCAGAAATATCAGGTATTTTTTAAATTTTCTTATGATTATTACTACGCTCTTTGTAACATAAACATTTTACTAATAAAAGATGTTATGAATTATCAATGTAAATGTTGTTTGAAAAACTCATTTTATATTCCATCTAAATGTTCATATTAAAAGTAAGCATATGTTCCATTTTCTTATCATTATAGTTTAACAACATATTCATATAACAAAAAACAATAAATCTCTAATCTCTTCCTTAAAATCTCTTATTCAAATTTTAAAAATATACTAAAAACAAATGTTTTAATAAAAACCTATGAAACAATAAAGTTCCTTTTAGAATTTTAATATCAATCATATTGATATGCAAGTGTTTTCTATAAGAAATAAAGTATGTAAATCTGCATGACAAACAAACTTAGATAACGTTATAGGAAGTACTCATTTGTTTTCTTTTCCTCCCCGCCAGAATTACCCATTTATTTTCTTTGTGTAATTGATCCCCTTCGATTATTTTGTTTGAGCAGAGAGCGAGCTCCAGCCGAAAAATTCAAGCAAGATAAGCTCGGGTTCTGTCGCATAAACAAATAAGCTTTACGACGCCGAATTGATGATTTAAACGAAGTTTGGAAATAAACTTATAATTGCCGACTGCTCTTTTTTGCGCTGTTTTTAACTATTTTAAACTCTCTAATGCAGGCTAACGATTTAAATGAGTTTTCGCTTAGTTGCAAACTAAGACCACCAGGGGCATGTTTAGTTTGCCTGTTTGTGCCGCCAGCGTTTTCAATTAACTATGCTGCTTGCTGGTCAGTTTGGCGATGAAAAACTTTCCCCACCGGTTAGCCAGCGTTAATGGATTTTATACGTTTGCTTTAATTGACTGCAGGGCATTTTTTAACGCACCTGTTAAGTTAAGGTTTTGATAATCAGAAAAACCAAAGTACCGCGAACCTAAAGCTGGTTTGAAATGTATCCCTTTCCATTTCCTTTCATAACCAATCGATAGTGTTGTACCTAATACCTAAACATGGTGGCCATGCCAAAGTCCGATATTTTCACGTTGTCGTGCTCGTCCAGCAGCAGATTCTCAGGCTTCAGATCCCGATGGGCGATCCCACGCTGGTGCAGATAGTTTAAGCCGGACAGGAGCTGTGTGAAATATCTCTGGGCCTCATGCTGCGGCATTCCCACATCGGGCTCTGCAAAAGGTAAACAAATTAAAAAATAGGGTTAAAAAAGTTGAAGAATTCACTTGTTTTTTCGATAAATATAAAGGCAATTAAGGTGCGCAGGGAAGGACAGCTGTCGCGGAAATTGAATTGCAATATTCAACCGTATTTGCAATGTAATAAAGTTATGTTGCATCCCCTCCTTTCTATATGTGTTTGTATTTCTTTATGGATATTTTACAGCGGAACTCGACGCCTGGAAAATGGGAAAAATGTGCAGCAGCGCAAAACCACCCAGGGCAGGTCAGTTGGGCAGGTGGAAAAACAAATGTAACGCATCCTGATGTGCGTGTGGGTGTGTGTGTCAAGGATTTATGGGCTTAGCCGGCTGCAGGTCCTTCCTCGGAACCACAACAGCAGCAGGAGTAACAGGACGAGACAGCGGACAAGCAATCAGCAGTTTTATGAAATTTTAATCAAAGCCCGTGAGCAAACAATGCCAAAATGTTTGTTTAGCTGTCATGTTTACCTGTTGGTTTTGTAGTCAAACCAACTTGGCTTCTAGCCCTACGTCTTGGGGTTAGTAATACATTTCCAACTTTAAGATAATATCTATTACTGTATTACTAATGCTTCTTAAAAAGACATCTCATATTTTCTATCGGTTAATGTATAGCTTGTTTGAAGTGTGCTTTTATATTTGTATATTTAAAAAGAATAATGCAACCAACCACTACGCCTTCCCCAACTATTCAGCCACCTCGGAGTTAGAGTGGCACTCGGATGCGCAGTGAAATAATGCGGAGGCGGAGATGCACAGATGGAGAAACAAAGGACCCCACAAAGCAGAGGAGGTGATCACCTGGGGTTACCGATAGCTAGACAGATTGTATTTCCCCCGCCTTCCACCTGATTGACTGTCAAAGGCAGCCACATCCTGCCTATGGGATCAAACGTCATCATCTCATTTCCCCCGTCCATCCGACACTTATTGATTTTACCCCAAACCCACCTTGTTCCGGCTCTGGACTCCTCCATTTTGGTGGGGGCAGGTCAAAGGCGAAGCGAAAAAGCTGAGTTATGTTTAGAAATTTGCATCGAGCTGATGGAATTTGCCATTTTGATTGAATAAATTTGCTAGTTCTTGAGCTGAACATTTTAAGGGGAAAGGATTTTGAAGGATTTTCTAAAGAAATGTTATTTCAGAATAAATATAAAGTGTTTTTCACATCAAAGTTCAATTAACATACGGATACTCATGAGATTCCTACCAATTTAATTGACTTTTTTATTCCAACTAATTTAAAAGAAAAAACAAACAATTGACGAGTAAAAACTTCCAAGTAATCATTTTTCAAGCCAAGCTGCATCAATTTTCATTGAGTTTCCCAAGCTCCCTGCTTTCATTCTCGCTTCTGTGTTTCCTTGGCTTCTTGTCACTCTCAATTTGTAATGCCTTAAATGTTGATTGTGCAGGGGAGATAAAGTTGGGCAGGTGTGCCACGCCCACATCTATAAGCCCCTGCACCCGCCCCCATCTGCGTGCCACATTGTTTGCCATTCATTTATCATGTGGCATGCTGCTGGTTGGCGCCATTTGCACAACTCTTTTGCCAGGCGTAAAATTAAATGGAGGCGACTGCATCATGCACTAGGAAAATGTACCACTATCTAGAGCTTAATTAATATTTTTAAATTATTTATAAACTTCATTAAGTGAAAATTTACTACAAATTAAATAAGAAAATATGTAGTTTTTTATTTAATTCTAGCTTAATTTAATCATTTTAATAAGATTTCGCTGGATGTTAGAACTGGTTGGGAATTATAACGTCGTAAGATAAATATACTCCGAAAAACTGATCTATGCCTTAATATGTTCGAGAAAACAAGTTTATTTCATGAAACTATTAGGTTTTAATATAATTTTTATAAGCAGATAAACAATGTTCCCTTGCAAACGCATTTCTTTCAGTACCTGTAAGCCATCTGATATCTGTGTTTAAGTATGAAACGAAATATTGACAGACTTTAAAAGCTCGAGTGGCGCAAATAAAAACGGCGAGATGAAAAAGTATATGCATTTGCATAAACGAGAAGCCGAGAAAATAAGATGGAAGCAATAAAATTGCAGGATGTCAGTAACATTTTAGCATAATTAATTGCATTTACAAAGTGGGCGAAAAGTACGGTCGCCCCCGCAGTGGGAAATTATGCAAGGCCATGGAAATGGGGGAAATTACTCGAAAATTTCGTTTGTAATTGAAGCATAATTTATATGGAACCCCCATTCTCGGATTGAGTGAATGGCCAAATCGGTTGGGAATCCATAAGCTCACCCGATTTCAGGGTCCTCCTTTCCGTCCCCCTCCCCATTTTGGGGGTGTATAAGCTTAATGAATGCATTTCTGTGCAAACAGACAATTAAACTCACACACACGCGTCGACAGTGGAGGACATCTGGTTGCGTGTGTGCATCTCCATTATGTTTCATTTGCATATTGAACCTATTTATGGCAAGCCATTCATTGCCCTCCGCCTCCGCTCCATCCCTACGGGCCACCCCCTCTGCTAACCAATTTTCTATCCTGGCTGGCAAAAGGATGCTTTGTTGCCCCACCAACAGGCGACAGGCCGCTAAAACCATAGAGGAGATGCAAGCGTGATATCTGATGATGATTCGATTTCGTGAGTGGCTAGGTAAGTGATTGGGAGATGAATTAAAGTGACATGGGCTATTGTCCCCTTTCCAAACATAAACCACGTTCTAGATAAACTCATTTTCTTAAGGTGGAATAATAGGCTTATAAGAGCGGTCAGCAGTCTTTTATAGGGAATACCTCTACTCATTCTCTGCCGCCACACGTATAGTGTACATACACGTAATGAGCTGCCTTGTGTGAAATACTTCCTATAGATTCAGCTGTAAATTTAATATATAAAATTAAACCCTTTTAATAGAGTAAAAGTTCTGTGTACAAGTATTGTTTAGCTGTCTAGATAATTTCCCTCAACAATTACAGTGCCCATCACTCGGACTTGGCATCATCTCTAAATATCATTAAAAATGGCTTAGCAACCGGGGACTAAATATGGCTGCCACACGGATTATTACACCAGCGCCCCATGCAACATCCCCTGCCGGGAGGGCGCAGCAAAATGATGCTGATGATGATGACGATGGTGATTGGGAATAGGCGAAATCGGGGGCGGTCCAGGATGAGGTGGTGGCAATCAATGCAAGGACGCCACTTCCATTAGGGGCAATCTCTCTCCGTTTCCACACTCGCTGCTCCTCGGCTGACCTTTTGCCGAGCTGTTAATATTTATGAAAATGCCACGAGCCTGGCACCTAGTGTCCGTCGTTCCTAGCCTTTCCATTTGCCACCCACCCCTACCCTCTCCGCCTGCACATTTGGCAAATTGTCATTGCAAAAGAGACAGAAAGCTGGCGTAATCAAGATCCGTATCTTGTCAGTCTGATTTGTCGCTCCCGCTGCTGCAGGAGGATTATGTGGCTGTGTGTGCGTTCCATTTCGATTCACTGGATGGCAGGCGGCAGGCGGCAGGCAGGAGGAACCTCAAGTTGCACCCACAAAAAGTACACCAAGACCGCTGTCAGTCGGTTTGTTTTGCCCATATTGGCATATTTGCCCCGTCTGGCCGACGTCTATATGACTATGTGGCATCTGCGCCAAAAGCCCCCTCCTCCTCTGACTGCTCCTAGTTTATTTCCCACTCGGATGAGTTTCGAATGTAGGATGATGCCACTCACACACAGAGTCAGGAATAATAATGAAGCATAAACAAGAGCAATCTTATCAAACCATATTGAGAATAAATAGTTCATGAAAGAAGTGATTTCTTTATATGTAGCCGAGGCAAGGAGTCCTTTTTCTACCTGCACATATTTTAATCACTATCGAAATCATTGTTTGTGCAACTATAATCTTCCCTGAGACATTACCTTTCGAAGTCCCCATTCACTAAGTGGATTTCAGTAATATTCTCAACTATTTCAAAGCCCGCTTTGAGGGACAATTTCCTTTGTTGCATTCTATGGTTTCATGGCATGGTGGCCAAGTTTCATCCCAGGATTCTGGCTTATGGCAAGTTGAGTGGCCAACAAACTTTAAGTAGCTCCATCAAGAGGCTTTCGCTTTGATATAAAGCTCAAATGGTGGTGACTAGAAATGCAATTGGGACTAGAAGCTCTTTTGAGATAAAGGGGGCTTAGAATGGGTTCCCATAAGCAAAATGCCATCCGTAAAAGTCTTTGGCACAAATGATAGCGCTTATAGAACTTCGAAATATTTAATAGCTTAAAAACCTCCAGCTTTTAAAGTATTTCATATTTTTGTTCACCATTATAAATTTTAAGATTGCTGATCATTAAGATTAAGTATGGTAAACTACATATTTTAATAATCTAAACAAACATAAATTAAACGAAAACTTACCAATTCGATCGAATAGCTCCCCGCCGGCGGCGTACTCGAGGAAAATGTACTCCACGGTGCCCTGCGAGCGCTTGCCGAAAAATCGCAGGATGTGCGTGTCCTGGAGCATCTTCTGTATGCAGACCTCCTTGCGCACCGAGTTCGCCGCATCCGGATGCTTCTTGAGGTCCACCATTTTCATGGCCACAGCCTCGCCAGTCTGCCGGTTGATTAGCAGCTTCACCCTGCATCGAGGACAGCGGATAGGGTCGGGGATTAGTAGGCGCAATGTGCCGCAGGACGAACTGCAACTGCAGCTGCGGCGCTGGTGTCTGTGTATCGACTGCTCTCCGTCCGGGTGCATCGAGTGCGCCGCATGTCGTACGCCGTGTGTCGGTCTGTCTGTCGTTCGCTGTACTCCCGTATTCCTCGAATTCCCCGGACCCGAACCGGGACACCGGGGACATGCGCACTGAGGAGTCCCTTATAGGGGGGGGCGCACAGCGGGCGCTTTCGGGATGAATGTATCCAGCGAATACGCCGGAAAAGTGCGTTTCAGTTAGTATTTCTTTTTTTGCTCTTTTGCTCTGCAGCATTTCCGGTTTATTGACTTCAACACGCATACAGACGCACAGCAATGCACGAGGACATTTGGCATTTTAGTTTTTAAATAAACATCATATCGTATTTACTATTTAAACAAATTTCACAAATAAAACGTAGCTTTAAAATGAATATATCATCACAATATTTATCATTGCATATTTTATGATGATTTAAGTTCTTCAAAGATCAAGGATTAACGTAAACAATAACGTAACGCAAGGGTGTGTATAAGTGATTCAATCAGATATTGTTTTGTGTATTCCTAAGCTTTAAGATAAAAAAATATATATTATGGCAATATTCAAAAATGGTTAAAAAAAATGGCCCTAAGTTTCCGATTTCTAGGTTGTTATTACGAATGACCATACTTTTATTATATTCTCCTCATAACTACGACCATCTCTATGCTTCGATCAAATTACTTGTATATGTAATGGAATTTGCAATTAATTTCGAGGACACTCACTCGCCGTAGGCTCCTTCGCCCAGAGTTTGGGCCAAAGTCCAACCCTCGACGAACTCCCTGGTGGCCGCAGGAGCTGTTCCCATTTCCGCCATGGTGTCCTGTTCCTTTTCACCCAACAGAACGCTAATAGTTGTGCCTCAGTTTCGCTGTGCTGTGCTGGCTAGTGTTGATAGTTTAATATCCGGTTGGCCGTATCCTGTATCCTTGTTGTAGCCTTGCCGCCATGTGCGTGGCGTTGTCCTTGTCATCTGCCGCCGAATTCTCGCCGAGCTTTCGCCACCTCGTGCATATCTGAAAATAAAGGAAAACAAAAAGGGGGATTAGTGGAAAGTTTACAAAAAAAAAAGAAAAAGAAAATAGGGATGAAGCGGGAATTTACAGACAACAATAACAAACAAAGCAAAACGTGAAACTTTTCTAATTTCTGTTCCACGATTCCACAACGTTCCGCGGTGTCATTCACAGTTACTCGCCGAGCACACACACAAGCGCAAACTAAAAGCACATGGGGATGCTGATTTGGAAGTTTGCGGTGTAGAGAAGCAAGAGAGAGAGAAAGAGCGAGAGAAGAGCGGCCATCGTCAACTACTTTTGGCGGCCCCTTCGCAGTGACGCCGTTAATGTTTCATCCTTTGGCATGGTCATGGTTCGTTCGTTCGCCTCTTCGGCCCTTCCTTCGGCTCTTAATTTGAGAATCCTTCGTTTTGCGCAACCGCTTTGCAGCTCGTGCGGCAAAAACAACAAACAAACAAACAGGAATGAAGCGAAGGACATGGAGTAGAGTGAAGAAGAGTACTCGTTTTAGAGTAGAATAGGAAGCACAGTGGTTGTCACAAGTTTAGCAAGCCAAGTATTAAACTTAATAAAGAAAAAATAAAATGTTCCCACCATGAAGTTAGTTGTAATTTTTCCCAATCTGCCCACTGTACTAGTTTCAGTTGTACATTTACCTATGTATGTACTTGCAAGTACACTGTGTGGGTGGATATGGGCTTTGGGGGGAAAGAAGTGAGACGAGAGAGCAGCCTCCTTCCTCAGAATCTTTCTGCCCCCAGAACTTAGCGTACTTGTATCTTCTTTTTCCCTCCCCCAATGCTTAAAAGCTCTACCATTTAAACCCGCTCCTATTCTCTAAGAAACCCCCCAACAAGCTCCACCTCTTGCAAAAATATGACGTAGTCGTTATGCTTGACTAGTTATAATTTAATGACCGCTGCTGTTGCTCTCTGAGCTTGCGCTCGAAAGAGAGAATCGGATTCAAAGAGGGAAAGAGAGGCAGAGAGAGCATTAAGAGGATGCTGTTGCTTTTTCTTGTTCAACAGGCCACTATTAACATTTTTACGCGTGTGTATGTGTACATTCAACAGAGTGGAATTTTTCCTTTTATTCGCATGGGTGTGTGTACTTGAAGGTTTCCTTTCCTTTCCTTCGTTTCGGTTTCGTTTTTCTTTTTTCTTTTCTTTTCCATAGGCTATTTTTAGGTGTCCGCCATTTGAGGAGCTTCCTAGTAAGACTTTCCCCCCGTAAAAAGTTTAAATAATTGAAAAGTTTCAAGAAAAATCGTTTTTGCATTCGCAATGAGCTGCGATTGTCATGCAAATTGAATTGGGGATTATGAGGAGAAGATAGGGGATGGATAACGACGCTTAGCATTCGTTGTTTACAGTTCCCCAAAGAGATCATTGCGAAATATCCCTTTTTACAAGGAAAATACGGAATATTTTACATAAGTTAATACATTTTTACAAATTTCAAGTTGAGAAAACTTTAATTCTAATATTTTATAAACATTGACAATGTTTTCGCCCTGTTTATTCCCATTTTCACCTGCTTCAGTTAATTTGTTTCGCAAAATATGAGATATCCTGGCTAAATTATTTACACAAAGGAACCCTTTTCGCCTTGCGACAGAATAAAAGATAAGTTTAGGTGCGGGCCAGGAATGGGTAGCTATAGGATAACATGTGTTACACTGCTTTAGCCTCAACTAAAAAGCGCCCGAGGGGCGGAGAAGGGGGCGTGTCAGAGCACGTGTTGACAGCCCAAGGATAAAACCTCAAAAGTGACGGGCAGCCGGAGGGGAAGAGGGGACAGAACGCCGGGAAACGGAGGACAGATGATACCGGATGAGTAATGAAACTCCACTAAAAACTTTGACAAGTTTTCACCAAACTTTCCACAAAAGCAGCAGAAAAAAGTTCCGCCAGAGATATCAAAGTTGGAAAAGTATGTTATGGACAAATTTCAAGTATTTAGAGAAAGAGGAGATGAGGGGTAAAGCAGAAATTAGTTTCAAGAGCCTATCTTAAGTTTCAAGATAATACTTTCAGAAATAAGATAGCAGATATTTTGTATGTATTATTATGCGTATTAAAAAGATTTCTATAAAAAGATTCTATAATTTGGAAAATAATATCAGATAATCTATAATAGATGCTCTCCCCCTCGCGGGTAGAAGCATATCCCAAAGGTTGAACCCAAATCATTAAAAAATTGTCACCTGTCAGGCAATGCTTTATAAATGATATGAACTTGTTCAACAAAGCACCCTAAATTTGTCTCGCCTTTCACGAAGGTTAAGGGCACCCTTTTTATCAGCAAAAATAAATGACTAACCGAAGGAAAAGTAAATCTCTTAACGATGTTTCTCCTTTTTTCTTAACCAGAACAGTCCGATCAGATAAATGTCTTTTCCTGCGAACACTTTTATTAGCTTTATGTAATGAAATCTGGGGAAATCCCATGACTAAACAATTCGGTGAAAATGAAGTTCGCAGGAGCAGGGGAGCGGAAAGGTGCGGGTGGGGCAAAGGACAGCTGGAAGGATCCGAAATCCGTATCCTAAACAAACAAGTTACAGAGTTAAAATCAAATAAAATTAAAGAGTCAAACGAAGCGAACACCACACTGCAGACTCAAAAGCGATGGGGTTAAAGGGCGATGGGTGGGTGGAAAAGGGCAGAGGGTGGGGACAGGAGCGGGTCTTTGTTGCCACACCAACACCGTCTCACGCTTTAGCTACACTCCAACATTTTCATGGCTTGGTGGAAAAGGCTAAAAAGCGAGTAAAGTTAAAAAAAAAGGTAACCGGTAGAAGGAAAATTGTGTGAGATGCAGGTTTCGGTACTACACAGTGATTAAAACAATGGGACAGCTATTCAAAAATGTCAATAAATAATATCACTATAAAAAGCTAAACAAAAAAGGTATCTTAATTTAAATAAACATGGGCCAGATAAGTAGGATATCTCCAAAAAAACCTAATAAATTTAAAAACTATATAATTATATGGGATTTTTGAAAATATGAATACTTCTTCTGGATAAACATTAAAGACCATTAGAGAACCAAAGGTCTGAATTTCTTTACTCTCAAATTATGTATTTCTATAAATTTCAAAAAAATGCATAGTGTTTTTTAAGTGTATTCGTAATAAATTTAAAAACTACATTATTATATTGGACTTTTAAAAACATCATTATTTCATCTGGAGAAACATTATTTGGATTGAAATTCTTTACACTCAAACCATGTATTTTCTTTATTTTTAATCAAATTCATAGTGTTTTTTAAGTGTATTCGTGGACAAGTGGCTTTTGCCCGACTGCGGGAAGGGGACGAACTAAAAACTAGTCGCCGGCTGAGTGGGCAAAGGAGCAGACTGAAAAGCAGCAACGAGTAAAATTAATGACATTGTGGGTAAGTCACATCAGGTCTGGAGAGCGTGGAGTGTGGAGTTCAAGTCCGGCAAGGAGTAAGTCAGACTATCTGCGACTAGGGCCATGGTCAGCGTGCTGGCTTTATTGGCTGATGCCAGAAAACCCTGTAATGACGTTGGTTAATGGCTGGCCCAGGCCATTAGCTCCGGTTTCTAACAGGGGATTTGGTTTCCTACCAGAGATTCAGGAGTGGGCAGAACGCAGGCGAGGATTAGGGGAAATGGATTGCAGTAAACAAATTTATGAATGCGCTTTTATGATTCGGCAGAAAGCTGAAGGCATGGGTTTCCGTTGTCTGCACAATTTATGATCCATGTGTGTTTCTTTAGCAATTAATCTTTTACTTTGCTTTTAAACTTTCCTTTTAAATTACCCTGTTAAATATAAAGGCTATAATAACCCTATAAATTAATCCCTTGATTAGGCTTATTTACAGATGCGTGACTGAATCTCATAAGCTGTTTGTTTGAGCCTAAATTAAATGAGGATCACATTACCTAAGTAGATTTTACATTTATATTAATGAAGAGTAGTCTACTTAAGTACGAAGTTTTTAAAAAATATTTTTGATTTCTTCTTACATTATTATAAGTAGTAATCAGAAGTAATGGCCTGCAACCCTAGACAGAAGGAACTGCCCCCAATCATCATCGCAGAGCCTCATGATCTGTCTCGTTTGCGATGAACGATATTGCCCACTAATTGCAGCGGAGAATGCCCGGCTTTATTGATCGCTCGGGGATTATGCAGATGCCACGGAGGCGGGTTTTTAGTTTTTCCTCTTTTTTTAATTTTGCATTTTATCTACCGGTTACAGGCGCTTGAAAGTCCACGGAGCCGGCTGGAAGACTTGGAGACCTGAGCACGCGGCGGCTCTTGGCAACAGCGGGGAAGATATAACTTCGTTACCAGGACAGAGAGTCGCTGGCTGAGGTGTGTGTGTGCCTGTGTGTGCGTTCGTATCTGTGCGGGGCCGATAAGGCTAAGCAAATACGAGTTTTGTAAAGTATTTCAATTTGAACATTCGCTTTTTTCCCATCTTATTTTATGCGCCCTGTACATGAAGCACAAGCTGCAGGAGAAGAAGCAGCAGCAGCGGCAGCAGCAGCAGCAGGAGGAGGCTGCGAACAGGAAAGCCAGAAATGAAAAAAGATATTGCATGGCCATAAAAAAGCCGCACACAGATACACACCAATACACGCCAACACGGGGGTACAGTGAGAGAAAAGGACGGGCCTAACAGGCCGGCAGACAGACGGACAAGTGGCCAGACCAGCGCTGCAAGTTTTTTCTTGCGTTTTTTATTTATTTTTTTCCATATATATTTTTTGTTTGTTGCTTTTCTCCCTGCCCCGCTGGTAGCCTCGAGTTTTTCCTTTTTATTTCGCGGGCGTTGCAAAAAAAAGCTGGAGGGGGAGAAGACGCACAAGCCAGAGAGTGGCTGCAAAAAATATAAATTAAATGCCGCATGAGCAATTTGTTGTGGTTTTTAAATACGCTTCAGAGTTAGGTGAAGTTTGTTTAGCGATTACGGATTGGAGAGTAATTTCTAAAAAAAAAATTCTAAAAGTTCGTGTTATAAAAGATGGATTTGTTCTGGATGTAACTCCTCTTGTAAAAGATACACTTTATAAGATTGGTTTCGTATTTACTTAAAATAACAGGAAAAAAAAACGTACGACCCTTAGGAAACCAATCTGTTAAGCCAATAAAAAATTGTTTCAAATTTTCTTCTACCAAAAAAGACAATTAAAAACTTTGGTATTGTGTTATATGAACTCAGAACTTTGAAAATAAGATTTCATATTATCAACTTTTGAGTTGTGATATTAAAAGTCAATAATATGGGGCTTTATATTACATTCCTTACATGAGATGAGTGTATTTGCTCATTCTTTCTGTTGAATTTGAAGTTCATTCATTGGAAATCTTTGGTTTATTTTGCTATTAGCAAAGTTTTTGATGCTGGAAACCTTTTTCCCCCATCAGGACTCAAATATTTCTTAAGGTTTAATACGAAAAAAGGTGTGGGTTTCTTACATTTTCTTGATTCTCCATATTATTTTTGGCGATTTGAGGCGAAAGGGCGCCGAATATTTGCGAAGCGGTTTCCTCGACGGCTTCTCCTTGAGGTTCATCATCTTGCTCTGCTTCTTCTGGGAGATTGAGGAACTACCCCGAAACCGAAGACCGAGAGACCGAGTGAATAGGGACTGAACCGTTTTGTCCTTTTTTTTAAGGATTGTGTCGAGAAAGTCACCACTGAAAAATGTCTTCCGTCCCTTTTCTTTGTTGCCTCCTGAATGGATGCGGCAC
Organism: Drosophila biarmipes; assembly: GCF_025231255.1. Lineage (NCBI taxonomy): Eukaryota > Metazoa > Arthropoda > Insecta > Diptera > Drosophilidae > Drosophila > Drosophila biarmipes. The sequence continues at coordinate 5,302,385 of NC_066612.1, read as the reverse complement.
ACAAACGCACACAGACGTATCCGGTATCCTGCGAGCCGCGTTTTGTCTGTATCCCAATTTTAATGAAACAGCCTCGTGGTCCTTGCACTCCCCCTCCTGCTCCTCCTTCGCCGCACGTTTCTCTCTCTGCCACGCCATTATCCTCTTTGCGATTCGATTGAAAAGCGCCGCCTACAACTGCAGTAGTAGTTGTACTACTATTAATTTACTATTACGATGCGGCGAGGTGTCCCAGCTTAAATATGTATTTCGCTTTCGCCGCTGTATCCTGTGCCAGGCGCTTCGTCCTGTCTGAGAGTTGAAATCTAACTGCCGCCTGGGTTCGGCGAAAGCCTCGCTGGAGACTCGAAACTTCCAGAGAGCGCCGGAGAGACCGGGAGAGGCGGAGAGAGCTTACGCTTGCGCGCGCCAAAAACAAAAAGTGGGAAGGGGAAGGAGTGCAGGAGAGGGGGATGCCAGTGGCAGTGGTGGCGGACCTCCGCTCTCGCTCTTCCTTTTTCCCGCAGCATCTGGCAAGTTCAACTTGCTCTCTCAAGTTCAGCACTGCACAGTGGGATCGGAATACAGGGATCTTAATATATACTGTATCACTAAGGAAATGTTAATTACATTTTTTGTTTTAATAATAATATAATTATAATTAACTGATAACGAGAAAATTCATAGTTAACAAATAAAACCAAAACTTCTGTGAAGAAGAACTTCCCAATTCAAAGAAATAAATGAGATACTTTGCTTATGAAACTTATCACCTTCCCAATAATAACATTAAAGGTATTTCAGTGTTTCCATCCCACTGTGCCCCGGCTCTAACCGCTGATGCAGAGGCTAAAAGCCGGCTACCGGCGAGGGCTGTTGCTCCTTTGACTATTTCCCTCTCTCATCAACCACTGCACAGTGGGCTAGCGGGAGTCGTTTTACAATTTATTCTTTAAAACAGAATTTTAATGTTAAAGGAAATAATAAAGACTAACGCAAGTGGTATATAGTTTTTAACTCGATGTCCTTAAAACCCAATTTTGTTTGGAGCATTTAAAATGCAGATTTTTGTTATATATTTTTCAAAGATTTAATATTAATTGTTAATGCTATCCCACTGTGCTCACCTTTCGGCAACTTCAGCTTCAGTTGACTTCGCGTCAGAAACTCTCGCCGCAACTCATGTGCGTAGGAATTGGAGTGGACCTTGTGAACAAAGCTGTTTCATGTTCATTTCCGAACTCAACGAAATTTGATATTTTGAGAGTAATTGGATAATGCATTGAATGCTTGAATGCGTTTGATAAGTAAACAAAGCTAAATGTTCTGTGGTTGGTCCTAGTGAGGCAAAAGAATGGAAATCAAACTGAGAAAAACAAAAAGGATTTACGTTTTTTATGATATACTTGGTGTAGAAGTGATCCCCAAAAGAGAGCTATAAATATTTATTTGTAGTGTAATAACTGTCTCATTTGGGTCCACTCCAAAAAAAAGTTCCTGCACATATTTATTTTAATAGCTTGCGCCATTTGTCGAACTGCTTCTTTATTTTTGATTTCGCTTCGCCTTTCGCTCATCGAATAAGACCGCGGCTCCAGACTCGTTTACATACAGGCGACATATAGCAATGTACGTACGTACATACATACATATGTACAGCGTGTGGATGGATTCGTCTGCCCCGCTCCACAAGTCCCCCCCCAACCCCTTCTGGACTGACTCCTTTTCGCTGACTACATCAATATTTATTTATGTACATTTGTATGTACACATATTTATGTACAACTGCGTAACAACAACAATAGCAGCAGACCTATGCATAAAAGACAACAACTACAGCATCCATTTCACTACTAATAACAACAAAAACTTCTGCTTGACAACCCCGCAAAGTAAAGCAAAAGGAATGAAATAAAGAAAATCGCAAAAGAAGAAAAAGGAAACAAAAGACGCACGCGGTTGCCACGGAAACTGAAAACTTTCGGTTGTGTGCGTGTGTGTGTGTGTGTGAGTTCACACTCCGAGGCGAGAAGAGAAGCTGCTGGCAAAAAAGAGATGAGAGAGCAACAGCCGCCGAGAAAAAGGAGACAGACAACTTCACCTCCCACCGCCCAAATACAGTGCAACTTCGCTAAATAAACTAGGCTCAAAAAATTGAAATGGTATTATTTTTCAAACCATTACAATGGATAGCTTTTTTGAAGAATATTATTCATTAAAAAAATTGAGTTATTACAATGAAATTAGAAAAATAAAAATAAAATGTTTATAGATTTGAACTCTTAAAATAAAAAAAAAATTGTATCATAGTTTTTACAGGATGTTCAAGTCGAATCACAATTTGTTAAAAATTAAAAAATATTAAATGAATCTTATGCATAAATAACAATACATATTTTATTAACATTTAACATAGAAGATTAATTTACAAATTATGGCACTGGAAGAAGGACTGTTTGTACTTCCCCTACTAACTTCCCAGTTCCATTCCCCCACTCTCCCTTAATTCATTACGTGCTGTGAGGAAATTTCTCAGTGTTGTTCCATTGTCTCCGGGACAGATTATTAGGCTTAATTGATGGGCGCGTCGGTTTTGCCAAATTAATAATAGTTCCCAGCACAACAACAACAATAGCCTGCAGCGGAGGGGGTTTATTGATTAAGGAATTATTATGCTTGCCCAATTTTCGATACGTTTGCGAAATATTCACTTCGTCCCCTGATTGAATTAGGGAAAATGGATGGAAACAAGTACGTCTTAAGAGCTTAATTGATCTAATGTTCTGCAAAATAAACACACCACAAAGAAGATTTCTTCGTCGGTTTGCAAATGAATTAAAGGAGGCCGCATTTTCATAAATTTATCCCATTCCCTCTTCGTAAAGAAATTTAATCCTAAAGATGTTGACATCAAGTATTTATTTTTCTTTCATAAAGTTACGAGGAAAAGTAGTTCGCTGTGCAAAGGTTTTCGCCTGCTATAATAATACGAACATCCCATAAAACTGCAGGAAAATCGCAGACGGGGCAGTTCTTGTGCAGTATCAAGTAGGTATGAATGCACATTTCGCCGAATACGTGTCCGCATTTTAAAATAGCTCGGCGATGGGTCTCCGAATGGAACTTCAGCTTGCAGAAGCTACATTTGTTTCCCTCGTATATCTTCTCCAGTTTGGCCAATAGGTTCTGGTTCTCCCTGTCGATGAAGGGCTGCAAATCCTTGTCCTGGATCGCTAGCTTCTGTTCCAGCTCCTCACACTTCCTCTTCTCCTCCTGCACTTGATTGCGCAGGCTAACCAGGTGGCTTCTGGCCTGGATCAGCTCCTCCTTCTTTGTGTTCTCTGCCCTCGCCTTGTGGAGCTCCAAGATAAGCTCCCTCCTCAGCATCTTCGAAATATCCTTCTTTTCCATTTTGCTTCTTGTTAAAAGGAAAATTCCCGAATTTTACTGCCAAGTTATAGTTCAGAGGGCAGAATTATATGTCAGGAACTTGACAGCTCTATGCTTTGACAATCTGGTGTTGGTAAACTCCTGCCACTTTTTAATGTAATGTAATTACTAGAGCTAATCTTTTAAAACACTCTTAATCATGGCAGACCACACGTAAAACTTCAATTCTGACAGGACAGACGTCATAACATTTGCCTTTTCCACGCTGATTTGTCCAGAGACTTGTTATTCCCCTTGCTATTTATTTTTATATTTATAAAATGAATCAGAAGCCCAAGCCGCGCTCCACCATGAGGATGCTAAAGAAGGAGGTCGCGGAAGAGATCCTGGAGCAAAGAAAACGGGGGGCACAAATGGACCAGGAACTGATGGGGGATGGCGGCAAAGTTCCCACACTCAGCGAGCTGCGAAAGCAGGACAAAGAGCTGTCTAAGCAACTGCAGGAGGAGATGCAGAGGACTGAGCTGCTGCGCCAACGGGTTAAGGCCAATAAAGAAGCCATCGATGGGGCGACGAGCGAATTGCGGAAGAAGCTGGAGACGGTCGACCAGGAGAATAGCTGCTGCATCTGCCTGCTGCACTGGAGTGCGAAAGGCCACCACAGGCTGATTGCGCTTAAATGCGGCCACCTTTTCGGCGAGATGTGCATCCGCACCTGCTGGCGGCAGTCCAATCGGTGCCCCATCTGCAGAGTGGTCAGCTACGAAGACGACATCCGTCAGGTGCATCCATACAACTGTGACAGTGCCATCGACCTGTAATCCAGCGTAAGTTACAGCACTTGCAAGCCAGACCTTCGTTGACCCTCGAAAACATTCACAGTTTCGGAAATACCCTAGGAGAGTACGGAAGAAGTGGAGCCTTTTACAAAATTTTAATAAATTTTGATATTGCATCAAAGCTATAGTTTACCTCTATTATTATATACTTTCTACCTCGTAATTATTCCGGTTAATAAAGGATTTATTGTAAGTTTACAAGGTGAATTTCCTCAAATTGCTGAGGCATAGAAACTCTTTGTGTTTGCAATTCAAGGAATCTAGCAATAACAGAAACAGTCTTTGCTGAACATTCTCACAAAGGGGAATTTCCTTTTTCTTAATATACTATTTGTAGAATTATAATAACGCTATAGTCGAAATGCAGTTTCTAAAAAATAACTGAGTTTCATGGGTTAAAATAAAATAAATATTTGGTTTATCCTATGATGTCGTGGAGAGGCATCCATATGCTAGGGCCCAATATTGTAGATGGTGTTCCAAACCAAAGTTATCTAATTTCAAAGGAATTTCATTTTAAATGCTTTCACTCGATTCTATAATTGATTTTGATTTTAAAATTTCAGTAGCAAGTGTACCTAAATCAAAAAATTAAAACCTTTTTATAAAAGTAGCAAGATGCTATTTTTATACAAAAACTTTTTCGATCTAGATAAATATTGCTTGGTGGTTCATTGGTTTGGATTCCAGGCTTCGTATTGCTCCCGGGCTCTCTCTTTTTGGCTGGGCCTCCTTTTGTTCCTTCTCCCATAGGTTTTTTCTGACGTGGAAGGACTCGCCTTGGCAAAGTTCTGCTGCTCCTGGTCGAAACTCTCTTCCAGCGGTTGATAGGGAATTTCCAAGTTATCCTCCCGCTCCGGCTTCTTGGTCTTCGGTGTTTCCGGAGTCTTGTGGCTAATTTCCAAATGGGAATGGGCAGATCCGTACAGGCTAATGGAGCTGCTCGAACCTTCGGCTGTGTGAAAGGAATCGCTGATGGAATCGTTGGCACTGCTGGGTTGTTTACGCTGCCGCGGTTTACATGCTCTGAAGAATTCGGGATCTGTGATGAGGGGAAAACTCCGGCGGCCGTTTCTTATGACGTGGATGGGTCCTTCGGGGGGTTTGATCTCGGGCAGGACGGGCAACGAGTCCTCGGCCATGGACGACATGCCAAAGTGCCGCATGATGGCTATCAACTCCACCTCCGCTGTGCTGTTGTCCTCCCAGTCGGCCATGGTGGCGTGCTCGCCGAGCGGCTTGGTGCCCGCTATTTTCTGGATTTTCTCCATCATCTGGAGGCTTTCCCGGATCTCCCTGCCCTTCCCGCCTGGGCTTCCATTGACTTTGGCCTGCTCCGAGTTGCGCTTTTTCCTAGCGGCCAGATATTCGTAGGTGGTCTTGGGACGCGGGCAGAACTCCTGTTTCCTCTTGGCCTCGTAGGCCAACTGGCCGTGGATCAGGTTAAAGCCCGGCTCCATGTCCACCAGATCGTCCTCGAAACGCGAGTTGGGAACCCAGGCCATGATCGTGCTTTATCTTAAAGGCGAAATTCGGTTGTTAACTCCGCCTGCACCAGCCCTAACCTCAAACTCACCGTTAAACTCCTAACCTGTATACACAAGCAATTAAACTGTGAAACTCCCGAAAAATTCGAATGGTTTCGTGGAATCTTTTTTTTTTAAATGCAAACAATATGACCGCACACTGGGGTATAGGAGAATTGCGTTAGTGCCTTTTGGGGCAGAGCTCGTGTTGTGGTGAATTTGGGCGCACCGGTGTGTGGTGAATAATATTGCGCCAAAAAGTCAAACAAAAGGAAAACGGGGGAAAAGCGAGAGAAAGGGCAAAAAACGGGGGCCAGCCAGCAAGTCATTAAATAAAGAAAGCGTCGAGCCCCTGGGATCAAGATAAATATTGGCCCCAACTTATGCAGCAGTCAACTCAACTCACCAGCGGCGTCTTTTCCGGCTGCTCGTTTTGCTTTTGTGTCTACGTCTACAGGAATTCAGAGCTCCTAGTTGTTGAATCTATAACTATTCCAGTTCACTGGGGCACAAATCACTTGATCACAGCGATCATGCCTTTACTTGCGGCCAAAAGTAATTAAAATGCAAAAAATCTGCAAACGCTGCTGAAATTTCTTTACTTGCTGGGAGTAGTGTGACCGCGGTAAGTACGTTCCAAAATACCCTCTAACCGAAAAATACCAATGCACACCATTGCAGTATTAAAATGAGCGCCTAATTAAAAAATAATTGTTTTTGTTTTTAGTAATATATATTTTTGAAAAGCAACGTAACTTATGAATAACGTTTTACAAATATTCAAGATGTATTTTTCTTATAAGCTTAAAATGTCTAATTTTAATGCCCATTGCTAAACATTATGTGATCTTTGAGATACGTACAGTGCACGTAAATATTGTGTTCTCAAAAATATATAAACTTATTTAAATAATACGTTTTTCCGATAGTTCAGGTGCCCTGCTTAGAGTACATGTCCTTGATGATCTGCATGCGGGTCATTTGCGTGGCGCACAGCCACGAGTCCTTGATTTGAAAGGCCTCGAATCGCTTGCGATCTTCCTTGAAAGGCTTGTAATAGACATCGTAGATTATCCGCAGGATGCGCTGCACATTGGCCTTCGAGGGTTTCTTCGTCTGATTCCGAAACACTTGGTTCTTGGACAACTTTGTGTACTTGCCATCGTCCCACCAATCGGGAAAATCCGCATCCACATCATCAGTTTTGTGCTCGTCGTCTTTCATTTTGGGCGTTATGTGGTGTACAGCCTTCAGGAAAAAGGAGCTGTTTAGAAAGCTACGTCTTTCCAGAGTTAAAAGCTATTTCTCACATGAGGGGTACTCCAACTCCAGTCCTGTTCTATGGGAGTGCTTTGCTTAGCCTCGACTGGGTTCTCTTCAGTCAGCATTTCGACGAGCAGTTCCTCCTGTTGATCCTGCTCGGCCAGAGACAGGGCCAACTCATCGTCCAAGGCCTCCATTTGCTGCTGGGCGAAAACTGCCTGCTTCTTCGCGGCTATGTCCAGTTTTGTGGGAGCTCCAGGTGGTGGATCTATGGATTGGAACCACCGCAGCTGGCCATTTACATTGACAGCCTGGTTGGACGAGAATTATAGTCAGTAATTTGGATATAAACAGGCAGTTTAGTAGCTTACAATGACTTGCTTATCGCTGATGTCTCCATGGATTGTCTGCGACTTGCAAATGGTAATTATGGGCGGCTGCTCTTCTTGCACGGGTTCATAGACAAATTCCGCCTGTTCCTCTTTTGCGAGGTCCTCCATCAAACTGCTTAGCAAATTCTCCTTTGGTCTGGGCAATTCTCGCACTACCGTCACCTGCATGTCCTCTTGCTCTAGCTCGTCCTCCAGCATCTGAACGTCAAGCATCTGATCTTCCAGCTTCTCTTCCCTGAACTTCTGCTCCTTCAGTTTCTGTTTCTTCAGCTGTTGCTCCCTCTGCTTGTGCTTCTGCACCTTTGAGCTGTGTTCCTTCAGCTTCTGCTCCTGTAGCATTTGGTGCTTAAGCTTTTGCTGCTCCATCCTCTCCTTCTCCATTCGCAACTCCTGGCGCAGCTCCTCGGCCGTTTGAATGGCCTCCTCGATGCCCGAGTGCCGCAGCTCGTGGTGCCGCTTGAGGTTGCCCTTTCGGTCGGAGCTGTAGGTGCACAGAGAGCACTTGAAGGTGCGGTGGCTCTTCTCCGGATTGTTGTGCACCATCAAGTGGCGCTTGAGGTCGTAGGGTCGATTCGTCTCGTACTTGCAGCCCATCACCTGGCACTGAATCTTGGCGCTGCGATCCGGGGACTGGCTCTCCGGCAGCCGATCCTGGGCGCCAGGATGCTTGATGGAGATGTGCCGCTTCAAATTGGAGGACTTGTCGGTGCTGTAGACGCAAATGGGACAGCGGTTGAGCTTGGATTCCATGGGATTCGAGTGGGACTCCTCGTGTCGCGCCATGTTGTACGGCCTGTTGGTGCGGTAGGGACACCGGGCCACGCTGCAGCGGAACTTCCAGACGGCGCAGGGCTCCTCTGGTTCCTCCAAGGATTCCTGATCCTCGCTGAGCATTGAAAACGGTGGTTCTCAAGTGGCACAATGGATAAAACTAGAGCTACAGTTGCAGCCGGCACCGCAGATGGTTTTTCGTGTAGCTTAGGAAGGTGCTCATTTTGGTTGACTAGCAAACTCTGTGTTGTAATGCCATGGCTTCTTTTTATTTAGTTTTTATTTATTTATAAACAGATCGGCTTTTTTGTACAGCTGGTCAGCGATGACTAGTCGATAACAACACAAGTCAGAGCTATCGCAAGGCAATCGATCAATGGCCATCTCTAGCAGTGCTGGCAGAGCGGCCAGTGTTGGTAGGCGCCGTTTTATTAGGCGGTAATTTTGAATGAAACTAAAAAGTGATGAGAATTTTGAATAATTTTAAAACAGTAAAAATATGTACAAAATTGAAATGAAATTTCAAATACAAATTTTTCAAGTTTTAAGTCTTGGCATCCCTTTCCCCCAAAATCGGGGTGGGCATCAGCGACCTGCACTGGCCAGAGTTCATTATCCTTGCCGACGTTTTACTACAGGACACATGCGCCCTGCAGCGCCTGCATTGCCGGCTTGGCGTATTCATTGAGTTTTTGGGGCCACCATTCAGTGGAAGTCCACCCCCCCCGCAGCCCCTCCCAAAACTCGGCTCAGAGTTCGTCTGGGGCTGTGAGATTCGGCTGTGGGATCGGGAGTCCTTGCAGTTTTTCAGCTGTTTCGACTTTTTCACTCGCTCAGTTGCATGTCGACTGCTGGCCAAGGCGCACGGAAAACTCGGAAAAACAGCGCGCAACCCGAAAATTTTCCAATTATTAAAGTGAAAAAAATATATTGTTTAATTAGGCCAGAAGCAAGCGAATAGCCAGAGGAAAAGCAGAAAATTTGAAGTAAAAAATGGGCTAGTCCTTTACCCTTTGTGCGTGTGTGTGTTGGTGTTGGTGTCTAGGCCATTAAAATAATTGCACAAAAATATCCGGCTATGCTGCCCCTGTTAGCAGCAACAGGGAATACCAAATAAATAAACAACCCCCCTGAAAAAAACTCGTTTTAATTGGTTAGCCAACGCCCCCGCCCCCAGGCCTAACCCCCTTGGCCCTTTTCTCAGCCCACAACTGTGTTTGCCTTTCTAAATTGGCATAAATTCATTTATGGGTCAAACACCCTCTTGAAAGTTACCAAACCATAGAAAAAAACGTATAAAAAACTGGCCCCATGCACTTGGGTGTAGTGGTGTGCGCTGTGTGTGTGTGTGTGCACTTCCGGTTGCACGGCACGTAACGGAAATATGCAGTGGAAAAGCCCTCCCAGCGACAGAAAATGTTCAAATTGCGCAAGGTTATTTCAAGTGAAAGAGAAACCTCAAACGTTCGCCACTATTCCTAAATATTCTTAAATAAAGAAAATGAACTTGCCGCGAAACCTCCATCACCCACTCATTAGTCAGTCGAAACGTGCAATTAAAGCCAAACAAAGCAATCATCGAAATTAAATGAAAATATTGAAAGCGATTCTCATTGCTAAATGTTTATAATTCAAACGATATGTTTTTCATCTTTTTCGCGCCGTTCCTCACGCATACGTAAACAATTAAAGCAAAACGAATTGGATAAATCTTAGGCGAAAGCTGGAATACTATTATTAATAGATGCTCTTGCCATTGCAAAATATTAAAAATAAAAAATAATATTTAAACAATTTTATTATTATATTAGGCAATATTTTTTAATGAGATTATTTTTTCTTAAAAACAATCATTATTGATTTCACCTAGAGAACCCTTTGAATGGGAAAACCCTTGGCAAAGAGTATTAAAATTCTCGTGAAAATAGTATTGAAAAACCAAATTCGTTTTCGCGAGAGTTTCGCGCCACCAAATTTTGTTATTCCGTTTCGATGATTTCAGTTTTTTGGCCGGAATCAGTTTTCAATTTCGTTTTGATTTTCGACCTCTGACCTCGTTGCTGCGCTGGAGGTTCTACGACAGCAAACTCGTTCAATTGCCGCCCTCAAGAGGAAATCTCAACTCAAGGTGAGTGCACTGGTGTCCCTTACACAGACAGATATTTTGAGATATTAAAGGGGTTTTTTATTTAAACATAAAGTAAGTTTTGGTCGTGTTAAAAAGTGTTTTTAATGCTTAAATAAAACTATAGCTAAATACTTATGCAAGTCAACAATTCTTAACCTAAGTGAAAGTGTGTTAGGACCCTGTTAAAAATAAACGTATTTAAATAAAATTTAATACTTTAAAAATAATAAAATTAGTAATTCTGGGTTTTCTGTTTGTGTAAAGGAGAACACGTTGCTTGCGATAAGGATTATTACTTTCTTTGCCCAGTGGCCTTTGACCCTTTGCCCAGGTGGGTCTCTGTTCCCATCCCCATTCTCGTCGCCATTTGCATCCCCATCATCGCCCCGTCGATGACTCTTCAGCGTCCACTTGTGCCAGTTTCTCGATTACCAAGCAGCCCGATGCAGGGTCCTGTGCTGGGCAGGGGGAGAAGGTCGCACTGTATTCGGAGACTTATTATATCTATTTTCTGTTTCCGTGCAAGCTGAAGTTGCTGCACTCGAATCCCGTGTTTGATTAACTTAATTTAAACGAGGGAGGTCAACAGAAGAGCAACTAGAAGCTTGGCAAATGATAAACGGAGGTGATTGATTAGTTTAAAGGCGCTATTAACGCACCCCCCCTTGGGGTTAATATAAAAGCAATCACTTGGATTTTGCATTCGGCACGAGCATAAGATAGTTACTTTGAAAAGAACTAAAGGATTTGAGTTTAAAATTTCAGTTATTGGCATATATTTACCAATATATATATGATAAATAAATAAACAAAGAGCTAATAATGTATTTGTTGAATTAAGCAATCAATTAATTTTCAACATTTATTTATTACATTAGTACATGAAGAATTCTTAAAAATTAGGTAACTAGGTGCTGCATAAGCGGGAAATGTGAAATTGTCTTTAAAAATGAATAGGATATGAAAGTAACTCTACAATTAGGAAATTATTATATTTATAACATTTAAAAGCGTAATTCTGTGAAAATCGTATGCATTTAGTATTATTACGTATATCTATAATATATTTGCGTTTAATTCATATGCAAGGATCTCATAAAATAGTTAAACTGACCTTATATAAACAATAAATGGGAGGATTAATTTGGAATCGATTAGGTATTAGGCGAGTCATGAAAGTAATCCAACAATTAGTTACTTTTATTTAGAAAATTAAATTTGATTATATTTAAAGTCGATGTTCTGTGGAAACTCTAAGCATAAAGCATTCTTAAGTAAGCCCTATAATGTATTTCCGTTTCCTCGCGCTTGGAGCATTACTGGGGAAAAATTGAACCGTAAAAACGAGTTAACCTACTTTCAGGCGGGCCACGGTGTGTGTGGCCACGGGCATTGGTGTTTGTGCAGGGTGCATACAGTTGCATTCGAGTTGTTCCGTGCAAATAAACAAACAAACAGAGGCGCACACACACGAGTGCAGGGGCGAACACATGCAAGAAATTTGATTCATTTGCATGTTGCACCCCCAACAAAAGCGGGCACACACACATAGTCACCAGCACACACACGCCAACACACACGCATGGGGGCACACATAAGTGCAACTATAACAATCCTCGCAGAAATACGTTGGAGGTCAAAATAATAGCAGATACTTGGGCATTTTTTGGGGTATACATTTTTTTTTAATTTATTGAAGTATGTTGTTTTTTTATTATTTGAACTTTTTTTGGTTCTTGGGATTTTAATTCAAGCATTTAAGTGCATTCTCAAAAAACCTTTATCTTGGCTTATTTTTTGTATGGTGTTTTGATATTGTTTTTATTGCTCATATTGTTTTTGAACAAAGGATGATGCATTTTTTTTATTGAAGATATAAGTTATTTTTCAAACAATTTTTAAAATTTTTTTAATTGCTTACATTGTTTTTCCTGGATACATTTGTATGCCCAAACGCGGGAGGTCGAAGGGCGGCGGACAGTTAAACAGCTTTTAAGCACAAACAAAGCCCAAGGGGGTGGAGAGGGGGTGGGGCAAGGGGTGCCTTGGGGTCATCGCAGGCGAGTGCAGTGCCCTCAATTAGAAGGCGCTCAAGGACAGCGGCGAACAGCTGCAACAGCAACGGCTACAGCACGAATGCCAACAACAGCTGCTCGCTAAGTTCGCCTTTAATTGCTGACAACACGGCGCATACGTAACGCCGACCTGCATTTCCCCCTACTGAAATGTTCCCCACATCGAGTTTTGATTTCTACGGCTGCTCGCCTGCCCTTTGAACTGTTTCTCAAGCAGTTCGCGCTTGGCCTTCTCCAAAAAAGTGGGGGAAAATAGGGCTGCAATGGGCTCCAAGTAGTTGGCGTTGCCTTGGCTGACATCCTTTGGATGGCATCCTTTCGCCTCATCTTGAGACTCGAGATACTGCCGCAAACAAAAACAGAATGAAAACAAAGTTAGCAGGCAGCCGGAGAGGAGAGGCCTTTATTAATACCCTCTAGATACCACTTTCGGAATTTATAATATTTGGAAAATAAAAGATAAATGTTTATCTTGGTTACTGGGAAATATATTATATGTAATATAATATTAATATATATCGGGGCGTACAGTCATATAAGTTTATTAATGGAACTTATTTTTGAAAAATGTATATAAAAATTGTACATTTATTTTTATGAATAAGAAGGAAAAAAAGCTGTAGATACGCCCCTAATGGGTGGGATATATCATCAATATTTTTTAGCTAACTAAAGGATGTTAGTATATACTCGTATAATATTATCCTGGTCAAGACTGGTACATATTTCCTCTCTGGCTGTTGCTCCTGCTGATGATGTGGCTGCCATTATTGTTGCGGTTCGTCCTCGACGTTGTCTCTGCCTGCGGAATTTGCCAAGGACACGCACTGTGTGTGTGGAGCCACAAGTCGTTGGCGCTAGTTGCCCGCCACAAGGACACTCGAGGCATGCATGCCAGATTTGTGCCACCCACTTGCACCTTTCGTCTCGCCCCCGGTGGTCCTGCCGCCCGCCAAGGATCGGCTGCCGGATGCGAGAGCAGTCAAGCATCCTGGCAGCCGAGCAGCCTTCGCCTGAGGTGAAGCGACAACCTGAACCTGAATTTCTCCTCAAATACACAGGGAAAACCAAATATACGCTTTTAGAGGCTCACAGTCTGTTTTTATTGCCTTAACCTATTCGATAATATTATTTAAATTCCGTTAAATATTTAAAAGTATGAATTATACATGTTTTTTGCCGTCCTTAACTAATCATCATTATTATAGCAGCAACTATCGCCGTAGTTATCGCCGCAGCTATCGCCGTAGTTATCGCAGCAGCTATCGCCGTAGTTATCGCCGCAGCTATCGCCGTACTTATCGGTGCAACAATCGGTATCATTCCGGGTATCAACTGTGGTATCTTCACGGGCATCCTTGTTGGCCTCACAGGTTGAGGAGTTGTAGGTATTGAAGCTTATGTTCGGTATATTAATGGCAACCAGTTCCGGGAAATTATCTTCTCGCGGAAAACTCGCCCCTTCCTCTTCTTCGCTCGCTTGATAATTGTTTGAAGCACTCACAATTCTTACAGCCTTCTGCTGCTGACAGCAAAACAAGTGGCACAGTTTTAGAACCCATATCAACAAAACCAAAAATAAGGAAAAATATAAAAAAGTTCGGACACCATCGGAGTGCATTTTGAACTCCGTTGAAGTGGAACGCTGCCAGCGTACTAAATTGTTCACAGACTGATGTCTGATGATATACATTTGTCTTTTCTCCATCTATTATGCTCTCTGTAGCTCTTTAAAGCTCTCTTGCGATTTTTAGCATATGTCAAGCTCTTTTAAGGCCCAACTCCGAAGGATTAGCCCCCTCTTAAAAAGCGCGCTTTAAGAAATTTAAGGATACCAACAGCTTCGAAGATTATCACTCATACGTACAGTTGTCCCTAAAAAATGTACTTGTGAAGATGATCTCTTAACAACTATTATTTTGATACTCATTTTTCCTTTATAGGAAATACGGTTTCTCTTCGTAATTTATGGGAATATGTTTTCTGCTCACTAAAATTTATTTTGTATGTATTTTTCGACTGCAGTTTATCTTGATCTTTGATTTCTTCAAGTCGGTTTCACTTTATAGAGTCATCACTGTGAAAAATTCAAGAGAGCGATGCGAAGAATTGCTTATTAAGCGTCTTGGGCAAAAACAATATAGGGAAAAGAGAATTCCTTTCTTTTTAGCAGAGTTAGTACACGTGTTTACAGATAGTTCTTCTTCTTACCCTTCTCTTAGGCACCATTGAAAAGAGAATGAAACTCAGGAGAATAATGCAATATCAGAAATCCGAAATATCGATCGTTGATAATCCAAGAAGAAGATGATCGTTTTTGCGGATATGGATGCCATTCAAATTCATACAGAGAGCGAGAGCAATGTTGTACAGTGATCTCTCGAAGCAGAGAGCACTGTCTTATAGCAATTATTTGTACTTTTCAATCACTTCGGCTGAAGCTATAAAATAATACCATTAAGAACAGGAAACGACTCCATATTTCATCGTCGATCGTCAATGAGGTTGACCATTTGATAGATATACGATCCAACAACGAGTGAAAATTATTAAAATTTACAGTCGTCAGACTGTGGGCATACGTCAAGTGTACGAATATCGAACGCGAAATTGCGGCAGTATAAACCGTGTTTTATAGGTAATGGCATCGAATGTACTTTCACAAAAAGAAACAATTTATAATATCCCAAGCGTTTTTGTTTTAGATAAAGAATTATAAAATACAATTTTGAAAGAGTTCTGCGAAATCTTCTTCCGTTACTTTGTTGTTCGAAACATTGACACGACGTGTAGACTGTTTATGCCGCCAGTAAACAATTGAATAATTTTTATAAAGTATATAAACAAAAAAAAATTAAAATATAAATCATAAAAATGACGAAAAACCATCGGCGTTCATTTTGAACTCCGTTGCAGAGAAACATTGCTAACGCTCTAAACTATAATGTTATGCGAACTCTTTATAAGCATATATATATATATTTGTATGTTCTTCCTCTCTGCTCTGCTCTTTGTTGGTTTTTTATGATTAGTCAAATTATGATTAGATAGATAGCTAAGATAAGTTCCTTCTTAAGGAGCGCGCATAAACACATTTTGGAACACAGATTATCACCCATACGTACTGTTGTCTCTAATCAAAAATGTATTTTCAGCAGATATGTTTTGAGTGCTTCCCTAGATTTATATTTTCAACAGATATGTTTCGAGCTTCTCTCTATTTATAAGATAAGTAAATTGATTGCGTTGCCATGCCAAACTTCAATAAAAACCTATCTGGCCTATGTAAGGATGGTCTTTTGTGCTCTTAAATGACGCAAATTTTGATACACATACTCTTTACCCCTTAAGTTAAGAAACACGTGCGAAGAATTGCTTTTTATGCTCTACAAGCCAAAAACAATATAGAACAGATAGCTCTCACCCCTCACACATCTCTTAGGTTAGCTACAAAGAGAACGAAACCTAGGGGAATAATAGCAATACCAAAACTCCCGCCAATTTGTCTACTAAAGCTATATATAAAAGCACGAGTTTCGTATAAACACACCCAGCAAGAGAAAACTACTTCATTTCGAACTCTTCTGGTATTCATATACATTTATTTCGGTATAAAACATAACTTCTTAGGAACTAAAACAAGCTCTGATGTGTTTCGTAACCACCCTCGGAGGTGGCTATGAAAACAGTAAGGTCACAATATAAACAACGAAATCAATGTAGAATTTCCTAAGATATCGACCTATAGGTCTTTTCTTAACTATTGAATTAAATACAGTTTTTAACGATAAATTGGATATTTTCTATTGTAACAATATTCTTTGGAAATTTCACGGTTCAATATCTAAAGACTAAAGAGAGAGCATTTTAACGTAAAATGGTAAACTGTCTTGATCGTAATATATATTTTTCTTTGATTAAACTAGTAGGGCACTTTATATCGGGTTAACTTAAATGTTGCTCGTAAAACTGTTCGTATGTTACTTTGCAAACTCTTCTTCCGGGGGAGCAGAGGCCCCTGGAAATAGTGTGCTATAGTCTGGTGGTGGTGTATCTTGTGGATTGGAAGCAGATGTTGCGGAGTTGAAGGTATTGCTGCTTCTATTTGGCATATCACGATTTGTTTCAGGTCTTGAGGAGTTGAAGGTATTGGTGCTTCTATTTGGGATATCACGATTTGATTCAGATCTTGAGAAGTGGAAGGTATTGGTGCTTGTATCCGGAAAATGCGTTCTAAAAAGTTCCTCGAAGCTATGTGGTAGCGGGAAACTGTCACGTCGTTCGCCACGTCCTGGATTACCTTGTGGATTGGAATCAGAGGTTGGGAAGTTGAAGGTACTGAAGCTTATGTCCGGTATATTCATTCTAAAAACATCTGGGAAACTATCACGTCGCTCGCCACGTTCTGTATTATTTGTCTCATGCGTCTCCGTTCGTTGGTGTGTTTCATAGTGGGATGAAACATTTGGAACGCGTGTTGGCCTCTTTTCGTCGCAGTAAAACACTTTTAAAATTTTAATAGCACATATCAACATTACCAAAAACATGGTGATATATAAAGGAGCTAAGTAATTCGTGGCATCCATTTTGAACTGCGTTGTAGAGGAACGTTGCTCACGCACTAAGGCACAATGTTCTGCGGGCTGATACTTTGTATCAGCAAATATAAACAATTATGTGTTCTCCCTCCCTTATGCTCTCTATCGCTCTCTTATTATACTTCTAATCTCTTAAGGGGCATGCTGTAAGACACATAAGGAATACCAATGGCTTCACATATTATCACTCATACGCACTGTTGTCTCTACTCAAAAATGTATTTTTAACATATGTGTTTTGGGTCTTTCTATTTGTTTGAAATCCCAAAACTCAAATAAATGTAACTGTCTTATGTAAAGACTATCGCCTATGCTCTTCAATGACGCTCATTTTGATACACATACTCTTTTTTAAAACTTTGCTTATAACAAAGGAGGGATACAAGCTTAGCCAAAACATATTTAAACAACTCGGTTTCACTATATCGAGGCACCACTGTGAAAAAGTTGAGAGAAACATGCGGAAACATCGGTTCGTGCTTCATTGCCGAAAAACAATATAGAAAAAAGAGAGTTATATTTTTTTGACAAAATGAATACACGTGTTAGAGGTTAGCGCTTTCCTCTCACACTTCTCTTAGGCTTAATTAAAAAGAGAATGAAACCAGCCATATGCTGTATGTACATAAGTACTAAGAGTTTCATATAAAGAACTTTAGTTTGCCTCACAATATTGACCGCACTCGGCCAAAGAAAACTTCTTCATATTAAATTCTGCTGAGATACATTAACCTTTATTTCCGATTAACCATAACTTTTTAGGAACTAAAACAAACACTTAGGTGTATCATAGCCACCTTCTAAGGTGGCAATGAATTAAACTGAGGTCACAATAAGCATAACGAAATCAGTGTCAATTTCTTAAGCTATCGAGCTAGTGGTCTTTTCTTAAGTCCTACGGAAATATCTTCTTACAGCGAATCTGACTAACAGATTATGGAAATAGTGTGTTGTAGTCCGGTGGAGGATCATCTCGGGGATCATCTCTTGAGTCATCCGGTGGCTTGTATACCATATCGTACAGTGGTGGTACATCCGTTGCACACTCCGTCGGTGTCTGGGCTTCCAAATCTGTCGGGTTAGCCACACACAGGCTCTGACTCATTGGGGGAACACTCGCGGAAGACGCTCCATGCCTTTTCGATCTCAATAAATTTTCGATAATCTTGAAGACAAACCAGGCTATACAAAACTTAACGATCGCTGACAGTCCCAGAAGTAGATTATCGTGCATTTTTTAATTCCGGTGGAGTGGATTGTTCCAACCACACTGGAGAATGATCGGAATCGATTTCTGCGAACATGGATGGCATTCAGATTCATACACGCACACATGCCCATACCCTCTCGCCGTATAAGTATTGTATCAAGAGAGCGCGAGAGCAATGTCGTACAGTGATCTCTCAAAGCAGTGAACTCCAGCTTATAAAAAAAAAAACTTTTAAAATAAATAAAAGTTTTAAACAATAAAGTAGATGTTTTTTATAATAACAATGTTCTTTGGTATTTTCTCGCCGTATAAGTATTGTATCAAGAGAGCGCGAGAGCAATGTCGTACAGTGATCTCTCGAAACAGTGAACTCCAGCTTATATAAAAAAACTTTTAAAATAAATAAAAGTTTTAAACAATAAAGTAGATGTTTTTTATTATGACAATGTTCTTTGGTATTTTCATGGTACAATTCTTTAAGTCTAAAAAGTAAGCCCTAAATGTTAAATTGTAAACTGCATTGATCAGATTATATCGTTCTATTAATTAAATTAAGCACGCTATTTTATCGAGTAAACTTTGATGTTGATTGTATTATTTGTCGGGAACTGTCGCCTCTGGAGATAGTGAGTTATAGTCCGGTGGTGGCTCATCTTGTAATTGCTCAACTAATAGAACGCCAACCAAATTAAATACGTACATTATAAGAAGACTTGGGGGAAATTCTTTCATTTTAAGGTCCGATTACGTTGAATGCTTAAAATATACTGAAATAATATTTTATTTTTTTAAATACACCCGAGGGAAATTCTTTTATTTTAAATTCCAAAACCGTACACTTAGAGTAGGGCAAGGAATTCAATCAAAATGAAACGAATCAAAACCTTGTCACTTGATTTCAGATGAAGTTGAATAATAATAATTATTATTTAAATGGCTAACCCTTTAGTTTTAAAGTTCTCACATGTTGCGAGTAATATATTTTTTGCAGTGTACCCACCAAGGCAACCAAGAAATAAATAAAAAATTAAAACGAGTCGGAAGTTTCTTTTTTTTTTGCCAAAAAGTATGTGTTTATTGACAGCTCTTTTTCTTGGTACAACTCTTAATTTCGTTGGGAAAAGAGAATGAGAGAGCTGAAACACTCTGGTAAATAATACTCAAAGTGCGTGAACTTTCCTAAACAAAACTAAAGTGGCGCCAAATTAAATTAGACATTTTATTTCATACATATTTACACAGACAGTTTTATATAACATGATTGTTTACTTCTAAGTATTTCAGATTCTACTAAAATTGTACACTTGGTGTTGCATTGGTTCCATTTTCTTCGTTTATTTGGTTTGATTATTTATTTTTGGTTTGCCATCAGCAAAAGCATGTTTGGCATTGCCACAACCTGAGAATTATGAGGTCATTAGTCCCTATCACTGTAGTGTAAGGAACTGTAAGTCCTGTGGAAACTTGGGACTCCTATGGAAATAGTGCGTTATAGTCCGGAGGAGGGTCCTCGGCTTTTTCAAGAGCACGGTTATCAGTTGGTTTAAGTGTGGCATCTTCCAGAGGTGCCGATGGTTCGAATTCCGGTGGGTCTGGCACTGGAGGTTCCCTTGCGAAGAACTTTCGATACTTGACACACTCCTCCATGGGCCACATCGACCGTAGAAGTTGAAGCAATAAAAGGAACATAATAGTGTACATAAAGCAGTGGAAAAACGTCTTTAATTCCATTTCGAACACCGTCGAAGTGGAATGTTCCAAACATACTGAAGGATGACGTTATTCATTGCGTACGCTTCGGCTGATTTAATCTAATGGATTCACAAATACGCTCTCAGCATAAAATCATAAAAAAGAGAGAGTCGCACAGTGAACTCTCTGAGTAAGAAAACCTTAAAAGAGAGCCGAAACAGAAGAGTTTGTTATTGTTTATGCAAAAGGCCTACACGCGCTGGTTTGTTGTACCTATAGAACACTATTTTTAAGTAATTCGAATATTCCTTTAAAATATTTCGTTGGTTCCAGTTTACTTTTGGAAGACATATTTGTTTTACTTATATTGGTTTTTTCAGTACGAAAAGAATCTCTTCCTGTGTCACAGTGAATGAGATCTATAACTTTAGACTTTTCTACTGTAAGTCCTGAGGAATTGTTTTTTGAGACTCCTATGGAAATAGTGCACTATAATCCGGAGGTGGGTCATCGGGTTTTCCTTGAGGTGGGTTATCAGCCGGCTCATGTGATGTATCTTCCAGAGGCTCTCTCGCAAAAAACTTTCGATACTTTACGCATTCCTCCATGGACCACATCAAACGTAGGAGATGTATTATCATACAAAACATCAAGAAGTACAAGGAGTAGTGAAGAAGTGTTTCTATTTCCATCTTAACACCGTTGAAGTTGAATGTTCCAAACGTACTGAAGAATGCGAAGGATTTTCTGTAATGGATGTATATAAACGCTCTCAGCACAGAATTACAAAAAAGAGAGAGCCGCACAGTGGACACTCTAAATAAAGTACATTCAGTTAAAGTTATTTCTTGAAAGAAAAAACTTTTTCCATATTGAACACAAGAACTTATGTTAGGCACTTAAAAAATTAAGTAATCTTTGTTTTTATTCGATTATTATTTAGAGTCAACCCATCAGTACAGTTAGTAGTTTTTTGTAAGAACGTACACTACTTTTAAGAAGAAGAAATAAGTAAATATATCAAATTTTTGGAATGAATGTAAAAATTCTTGAGATATATTTTACATTCTTAAGACTAAAGATGAGCATTTGTTAAAAGCCGACCTTTTATATCCGTTGATTTCATCACTTGAGGTATATTATGTAGCTTCTTTTAGTTTTTTGGAATAGTCTTTTTTCAGGGAACATTATTTTTAAATTTTTATACAATTCGTTCGTTATAATCCGAAGGTGGGTAATCTCGAGGGTCGGCAGGGTGCCGAGGGTCGCCACTGGGTGGCTCATCAGGTGGTTCATATGTTGCCTCAACTGGTGGAGACAAAACATCCAAATTCGGTTGGTAGGCTTCGAATAGGTGCTCGCTTTCTGGATTCTCTCTCGCAGGAGGCTCAGGTATCTTAAAACATTTCGACAAAGATATCATTGACCTAGAACACACATCACAAAAATAAAATACATAATGTTTTCAAAGTAATCTAAAAGTGTAATGACCAATTTATATGTGTTTATTCCCATTGTTGTAGAATGTTCCAGTCAAACTGAAAACACACTGAGTTGTAAGTTGCGCAGGATAGATACAGATACTCTCTCAGCTTAGAATTACGAAAGGGAAAGAGCGCCAAGTAATATTGTGCCCTTTATAAGTAGAGAACGCTGTGTTTTAGGAGTTTGTCAAAGAAAATAACCAAATAAGCAAAGAGGGCCAAAGCCAAGAGAATAGTTTATTATTGTTTGTCAATTGCTCTTAAATTCTGCATGTCTGTACATAAACATACATTAATAAATTTTGTTTTTTAATGTTTAGTTTTAACATTTCTATCTAACATTTTTTCCTGTGCATCCTGGCTGTATCCATCCCTTTCTCCGCATGCTCGTGTGGGTGGCTTCAAGTCTTGTGGCTGCAACAACAAATGCTGCAGACCCGCCCACTCACCACCCCCTTAAGCCCCTCTTTCACCTTAACCCCCGCTGGTGTTACTTGCAGTCTTGACATTTAATTATCCGCCGTCGACTGCAGCTTCCACTGAGGCTGCTGACTCTGTGTGTCAAGGTCCTCGGTTTGTTTTCGGCGGCTGGCAGGAAACGCATCTGCTGAGGTGATCTGCTGCCAAGGTCTGAGTCGTGGGGGAAATTCGACAAAATGTTCAAGGCGGGCTTGTCAATTTGCGAGAATGGCAGGCTTTTCGATTGTGAAATCAGACACATTTAATCAAAGTTCAGTTATACGTGTATAAGTATCATAAAATTGTTATATTAAAGGAGTATGCTTCCTTATTAAGAACTAGACAGTTAAATAAAAATTTCTGGAAATTAACAAGACAACAAAAAAATATTAAACTTAAAGGCCTTGTTCATTTACCAACTAAAAATTAAAACAATTAAAGTAAATACAAAATTAATCTTCCTAATTAATTTACTTCTTTGAATTGCTACTCACTCAGGAAAATAATTAGAATTTTACTTTTTTAAAATATATAAACTCGTTTACATAAACTAGGACCAATACTAACTAACTAATTGCTAACCGCTTGCTTTCTGTGTTACATTTTCAGTTGTCGAAATGGAGCGAAGCGAAAGCCGGCGAAGAAGGCGAAGGTAAGTCGTTTATCTTGAAGATATCCTGGCCACATATCAACATTACGTATACGCAACGTTGGTGTTGCTGAATTTTGAGTGCAAGTTTTAGGGAAAATGGAATGGTTGAGTTGAATTTATTGTGAGTCATAAATATAAACTAGGATAAAATATTTAGTAGTTTTTAAAGAAGAATTATGGAAATCTACCTAAGAATAAAAATACTTATGATGTACATAAGTATAGATTCGAAGTCCCTTAGAAAAAACCTGTAATTTTAATATTTATTTACTATTTAGAAGTCTGGTAACTTAGTTATCTTTTTATGGCTGCAACTCAGCCACAAATATCGCCCCAGGCAGCCTGTGATTTCAGCGGGGATTTAAATGGCAATTGCAGCTGTGTGGTGTCTGGGTTTTCAGGTCAATCAATAGTATTCCGATGGGTCCTGCCTGTGATTAGTATGCCGTGAAAAGCCGTGAACAGGATATCGGTGTGGGTGTGTGCTAGTGTGTGGTTGCGACGCCATTTTGCCTGGCATGCAACTGGGTTTACGTGTGGTCGCGACCTACGACAACCTGCAAGAAAGTCGCCTAGGTTAAGTCCTGCGCAGACTCACACCAAGGCACTCAAAGGAATTCGTTTGTGCACCAGTGTGCATGTCCTGCCAGTAAGTGTGTGCGAGTCTGTGGGCTGTAGGTGTAATCAATGAAAGTTCAACGCACGTCGAAGGCAAAAAAATTAGACCGTTCCTTGGCTGGAATTTTTTTGGTTGGACAAAACACATTTTTACATGGTTTTAGTTTGTAAGCTATTATCAAACTCTCAAAATGATTTTTTAAATTTTATTAGAGGTTAGCATAATAGGCTGATTATATTTTAATCTGTGTAGCATACTTTTCAATGTAAATAAGATGATGAGTCAATTCAACAATGATGGTTTTTATAAACATTAAGGATTTTAAATAGTTATTCTGAAAAAACAGCTTACCACTTTGGCCTTTATTAATTAAATCGAATTAAAAGCAATCGCAATGGTTTATAAAGGCAACAGTGTCCTTGATTAATCTCATAATCTGGTGGCACTCTTTAATAACCTTTAAAATATCTCCCCCAGTTTAAAAACCTACTCTAGTCGAGGACTATGCAAATAAGCTTGCACTTTTTAGGGCGCCTGCGAGTGTGATGTTTGTTTGCCTGCCGATGCGGCCAATGTCATTGGAAATTAAATGCCAAAAAGTGACAACACATCGAGCCGCACAGGCACATTTAATATAAAAAAGAAAACAAACAACAAGAAACAGGTCATAACTGACCCAGATTTCTGATGCCACCATACACATCGCGTATACGCCGCGTGTTCGCGTTTGCCTCTATGGTTCAGCCCTTCCCTTTTCCCCTTTTTGTGCCAGCATTTTCCGATTGAAAATTATTATTTTATTTTCTAGCCATGATAACGATAACGATTGCAGCCCAAGGTCGTAGAAATCAGAAAATTCTGTTTTAATGGCAATTTGATGATTTCCAGGAGCTGTTGCCTTGAACAGCATCGGGTGTGGCTGCGTGGGTGGGGCTGCTGTTCAAGGTCGATCGGGGTTGAAAATAACCGGATTATCTTTGGCAGACATCTGGGAGGTCACACAGATACAAAAAATGTCAAAACCAATTTTATATAAACAGGGAACTTTAAAATAAATATTTTAACCATCGAAAAATGTTAAGTTGATAGGAAAAACGAAAAGATGTTTCTCTCCTTTTAAAAATGCATTAAAGTATACAAGCAAAAACACAAAATAATGCCTTAAATTAATGTTACTTACTAAAATTACCACTTTCTTCAAATAAATGTAAAAACTAGAAAATTCTCAATGAGAAAGATTGTTTCCTCATCCAATGATAATTTTTAACTTAAAAAAGTAAGGCTGCGATTTTTAGCAGATGTCCAATTATCTCATAATATTGTAAAATTCATTTATTATACTTTATTCATTCATAATATTCTTTCCCAAATAGACGACGGAAAAAAGCTGCACTTTGTGAGTCCGGCACGCCGGAAATCGGTGCTGGCCCCCATCCTCAATAAGATCAAGAATGGCGCCGATGCGGCGGAGAGCGCCGAGAAGAAACTGGGAAGCGAGAGCAGCGGCAGTGGCCATATAGCGGTCCAGATTGAGCCAGCCAGGCGGGTGAAGGTGGGTTTGCAGCTCAGCTTGGAAGCGCCATCCCTCAAAATAATATAACCACCCGCATCCTATCAACCCACCAGCGTCACAGCATTCACGGCATGATGGAGGAGGAGAACACGATCCGGCCGCATCAGGAGATCCGCCAGCTGACGCTGGAGGAGAAGAAGTTCCTGCTGGCCGTGGAGCGGGGCGACATGGCCGGCACTCGGCGGATGCTGCAGAAGGCCCAGGACACGGAGTACATCAATGTGAACTGCGTGGATCCCTTGGGACGAACTGCCCTGCTGATGGCCATCGACAACGAGAACCTGGAGATGGTGGAGCTGCTGATCAACTACAATGTGGACACGAAGGATGCCCTGCTGCACTCCATCTCGGAGGAGTTCGTTGAGGCTGTGGAGGTGCTGCTGGACCACGAGAATGTGACCTTTCACAGCGAGGGCAATCATGTGAGTGGAATAGAATTACTCTTGCATCTCTTAGAGAAGTCCCGAATTGTTTTTTTTTTAACCAAGAGCTGGGAGTCCGCCTCGGAGGATACCTCGACCTTCACGCCGGACATAACGCCCCTGATCCTGGCCGCCCATCGCGACAACTATGAGATCATCAAGATCCTTTTGGATCGGGGAGCTGTGCTGCCCATGCCCCATGATGTGCGTTGTGGCTGTGATGAGTGCGTCCAGTCCCGCCAGGAGGACTCCCTCAGGCACTCGAGGTCCCGCATCAACGCCTATCGGGCCCTGGCCAGTCCCAGTTTGATAGCACTCTCCTCCAAGGACCCCATTCTCACGGCCTTCGAGCTGTCCTGGGAGCTGCGCCGACTCAGCTTTCTCGAGCACGAATTTAAGGTGGGTTTTGGAACTGGTTCATGCACAGAAAAAATAGCACATAAGGATCAGTTTGATACTTCCATGGTAAATTTGAAAATATACTTTTTTTTCTCAAATTGATAAAGAGAGAGAGAATTGGTTTTGTAAGAAAGAGGCAGCCATGTTCATAATTCTCCAAAGTGTAATAGGAGAGAGGAAATGCAAGATGGCGAATCACTCGGAAATAGAAAAGAGAGCAAAATGCAAGATGGCGGAACTCTCCGAAAAAGAGAGCAAAACGAAAGATGGCGGAACTAACCGAAAAAGAGAGCAAAAACCAAGATGGCGAAATTCTCCGAAAAAGAGAGCAAAAAGCAAAATGGCGAAACCCGCCGAAAAAGAGAGAAAAAAGCAAGATGGCGTAACTCTTAGAAAAAGAGATCAAAAAGCAAGATGACGAAAGTGATAAGGCCCGTATCTAGATAGAATTGAATAGAATTGACACTGAACTTCATAAATGTGATCATCGTATCTTATAAATATTTTTGTCCGTGTAGCTATTTCAAGCTATAATAATGCCAAATATTTCCCCAGAACGAGTACCAGGAGCTGCGCAAGCAGTGCCAGGACTTCGCCACCGCATTACTGGACCACACTCGCACTTCCCACGAGCTGGAGATCCTGCTCAACCATGATCCCACCGGTCCGGTTTACGAGCACGGCGAAAGGATGCATTTAAACCGCCTGAAGCTGGCCATCAAACTGCGCCAGAAGAAGGTGGGTTTACTACTTTAAAAACCTATTTCCTAATTAAAATCTCTTTTTTAGTTCGTGGCCCACTCGAATGTGCAGCAACTGCTGGCGAGCATTTGGTACGAGGGACTACCAGGTTTCCGCAGGAAGAACATGGCACTGCAAGCAGTGGACATCATACGGATCGGCATCATGTTTCCCATCTTCTCGCTGGCCTACATCCTGGCACCCTACTCAAGCATTGGCCAAACGATGCGAAAGCCCTTCATCAAGTTCATCTGCCACAGCGCCTCCTACTTCACCTTTTTGTGTGAGTAAAAAAATAAGGCTTTATATAATATTCTATTATAAAGTGATATAAAATTAAGATTATATTCCCCTAAAATTTCTTAATTGTCCTTTCCAGTTCTTTTAATGCTGGCTTCTCAGCGTATAGAGACCTTCATTGGGGGCTGGTTCTTTGCGGACTCCTCTGGCATGCTCAACAAGGTGGAGGAGTTGCCCACGAAGCGAGGGGCTAAGCCTACCTTCATAGAGTGGCTAATCCTGGCCTGGGTCAGTGGTCTCATCTGGAGCGAGGTGAAGCAACTGTGGGACGTTGGTCTGCAGGAGTATCTCAACGATATGTGGAATGTGATCGACTTTGTCACGAACTCCTTGTACGTGGCCACGGTGGCTCTGCGGGTGGTGTCCTTTTTTCAAGTAATACCTGTTTTCCATATGGTTTTTGAACTATTTTATTAATTATCATCTTAACAGGTACAAAAAGAGATGATATACAACTCGCATGCCACGGATCTGCCGCGAGAGCGTTGGGACGCCTGGGATCCGATGTTGATTTCGGAGGGTCTATTCAGTGCAGCGAACATTTTCAGTAGCCTCAAGCTGGTTTATATATTCTCGGTGAATCCGCATCTGGGGCCACTGCAGGTGTCGCTGTCCCGGATGGTGATGGACATCATGAAGTTCTTCTTTTTATATGTCCTGGTCCTCTTCGCTTTTGGCAGTGGTCTCAATCAGTTGCTGTGGTGGGCTTATAACTATTAAAATATATTTTATCTATTTAGATAATTTACCAATGCTCTTTTCTAAACATTTTTAGGTACTATGCGGATCTGGAGAAGAAGCGTTGTCCTGAGGTTTCTCCCATGAGTGCTCTTCTAAACATGAATGGAACTAATGATCCAAATGCGTGTATAGTGTGGCGTAGGTTCTCCAAGTAAGTCATATTAAATAAAAAAAATGGTATTTAAAGTATCTACAATTTATCTACAGTTTATTTGAGACAACTCAAACCCTTTTCTGGGCTGTCTTTGGCCTGATCGATTTGGATAGCTTTGAGTTGGATGGCATTAAGATCTTCACCAGATTCTGGGGCATGCTCATGTTTGGAACCTACTCGGTTATCAATATTGTGGTGCTGCTCAATTTGCTCATTGCCATGATGAACCATTCGTACCAACTAATTTCGGTGGGATATTTATGGGTTTTTAATAAATCTCTTAGTAAACAAACTCTTTTCTTGATTGCCTTAGGAACGTGCTGATGTGGAGTGGAAGTTTGCACGCTCTAAGCTCTGGATAAGCTATTTCGAAGAGGGCGGAACCTGTCCACCCCCATTTAACATTATACCCACTCCGAAGTCCATTTGGTATGCCATTAAATGGATGCGTCGGGTCTTCTGCAGCGGATCGTCTGCCGCTCGAAGGGAACACCTCAAGACAATAAGGGTGAGTAGCCCAGTTCGTCTAATATTTAAGGCATTAATCCTATTTCTGAAAAGTTTAGAATTTTGTTGTTGTTGTTCAGATTGTAGATTTTCTAATCATACATTTTTGAAATTTTCTCCAGCGAAAGGCCCAGCAGGCCAGTGATCGGGACTTTAAGTACCAGCAGATAATGCGAAATCTGGTCAGGAGGTATGTGACTGTGGAGCAGCGAAAGGCCGAGTCTCAAGGAGTCACTGAGGACGATGTGAACGAGATTAAGCAGGACATATCCGCCTTCCGGTGCGAGTTGGTGGAGATACTCAAGAACAGCGGCATGGACACGAATGTGACGGCGGGACAAGGTGGTGGTAAGCCTGATGAACAGCTAGGGATTACTAACCCACCTCTATTTGAATGGGTATTCTCTCTGCCCACAGGAGGTGGTGGCAAGAAGAACCGCCAGAAGGAGCGTCGCCTGATGAAGGGCTTCAATATCGCACCACCTGGCTCCACGGGATCCTTGGCTCCCGTGGCCGAGTTCTCCACCTCGCTGGACAACTATGAAAACCAGCACGAGATCCTCAGCTCCACGCTGTCCACCCTCTTCACCCCGAACTTTATGCACAAGCGCCAACAGAGCCAGGCCGGAAGTGGGGGCGGTGGATCGGAGTCACCGACCTCGCCCACAGCCGCCCAGGGAACTCAGGGGGCGGCAATGGCCTCCAGCAGCCAGGGCACCAAGTACAACAAGTCCGCTCTGAAGCCGTACAACAAGCGCATTGCGGGTCACAAAAAGAGATGGGGTGAGTCTTAAAAACCAAAAATATATTTTTATACAAGTTAGAAAAAAACAAATTAAATAGTAAAGGCTTGAAGTGTTTATGCTGTTAAAAAGTTATTCTGAATACTTCTTCTGAACATAAAATAAATTGTTGCATACTTTTAGACGTAAAATCTTTATATAAAATTACCCTTATGAATTTTATGTAGATTGGGTTAGGAATTAAGTTGGTTTTCATGGTGTATCGTGTTGCTTTCTTAAAATTTTCCTAAGAAATTACTTTTGGCTTCCGTTAAATTATTATTATCCTTTTTAGGCACCTTGATAGAAGCCGCCAAGGTTGGCAATGTGAGCAAAATGCTGGGTCGTTCGAAGTCCGAGGACTCGGTGTGCAACTCCTCGCACACATCCACTCCAGTTCATGGTCAGATGCGGGTCACCTACGCGCAGAACTCAGCCCAGCAGGGATATGGATACCATGGAGAGGGCAGTTCCACAACGACATCCACATCAACATCCACGCCAACTCCCACGATTTCGGTGGTCAGCAATTCTCCATCAGCCCATGCGGGCGTTGGTTCCCACTTCTTTCACACGACAAGTGGTGGGTTTAAAGATACGTTCATAGATCATCCTAGTAATCTTTACGTACTATTTAATCAGGTCTCACTGCTATTGCTGCCCTGAAGCGAAAACGCAAAAAGTTCTCATCGAGCAAGAACATTTGCCCAGTTACAGAATCAGTGGCTGCAGCCAATGCGGCTGAGATACTTAATGATAAGGTGAGTTGGCAAGTTTTATCAATAAATTATTAACCAGAATATCTCTGGCAGACCCTGAAAAGGGTATCCAGCTATCCGGCAGCGGAGGCAGGAGTCCAGCACAAGGATCCGGCTCAGTTGGTAAGGCCCCGACGGCATGAGCAGACCCAGAGCCAACACGACTCGGTGGAGACCAATTCAACTTTCACGCTGTCCATCGATCCATCCAACACGTCCGTGAACTCCAGGGAGCCCCTGATCAGCACCAGTTGTGTTTCAACCACGGGAGCTATTGGCTGAAGGATTTCCAGGAGCACAGAGAAGACCAGAATACCAAAGAAAAGCTTAAGGGATAGCCACAGTTACCAAAGATAAAGCAGCTAAACTACTTAGATGGCGCACCTGAGGCATACACATAGATACTATACAGATACACATTGTTGACATTTTTGATATGAAGACATAACCGAGTGTGGAGCTAAACAAACTAAGGAAGCTATACATAAACCAACACAGGCTAGATCTTAAATTACCTCACCATGTTAGGATATAGAGACCATTCAGTGGAGTAAGCACTCACCCTACCACTCACTAACTGTTAACCAACACTGGCAACTCGGAAACCACTGCTCTGCACTACTATACCTCAACCTAACCTATCAACTTTATTTACGTAACTTCAGCCTCTATCGAATCGCCTCTAAACAACATAATATTCGGCTAGCCGATGTTTATATAATCTTGCATTTATGAACCAAAATGATCAGTTATGGTCGTCCGATATTCATACAATTCCCAAAGAAAATTCAAAATATATTCAAAGCAAGCTCTTTTGTATCAAGATTATCTCCTCAACCTGAACCATAAAGCACACATATCATGCAATCGCTTTATAGAGAAACCTTTTACACCAAAAAACAAAGTACCATCTCCAAGTCGAGTTGGAAGTATAGATCCAGTAAAGTCCTTTACCAAATACAAATACGAATACTAAACTATCCCATATCGATGTTGAACGTTGCCTTAGCATGAAACATATTTTTTATACACATGAGTTTTGGATGAACATTGAATTACTGAAACGTACTGTACCCGCAATGAGGGAAGCGCTGTGTATTTGTTGATTTGAGAGAAGGGATTTTGAAACCGAGGATTTGTTGTTGTTCCAGCAAGCAAGCAAGTAAGCAGAAACGCAAAAGCAAAGCAAGGCAAAAGCAAACGCAAGCAAAGCAAGTAAATGAATAAATCAAAGGAAACCACAATTTTATACACCGATTTTAACCAACACGACAAACAATAATCGAATCGCATACTACTAAAGTGTTTGTGTTTTATGGGTATGAATATCTGCGATAAGATGTGCGTATCCATAGCCTACGAGCACTACGATTTTAGCATATATAATATGTATACATATATAGAATACAAATATGAATAATCGAAATTTTTAGATGATTTTTGCGTTATAGTAGACAAATACCCACACAAATACACGAATAATATACGGAATATCAACGAAAACAATAACAAGGAATATCATATAGCATTTTATATAAATACTTTCTTTTGGAACAGCAGAAGTATGTTGCACAATTGCCGGACATATCTTTGCTGGTGCCAGAAAAAAATCGAAGCAGGCAAGCGAAATACCAGATACAATGTTAGAGTAATATAAAGAAATTGTTATTTGCACGGAAACATAAACTAATAAAAGTATATCGAAACGTATGAACCATTTGTTTATTTTAGGTGGAGTTTATTAACCCTGAGGTTCTTGACTTTGAGAGATATGTTTGGAAATATGGAGATGTTAAGATAAAGATGATTGATGAGTAAAATACCACAAAAGGAGTGCTCTAATGTAGTGATAGTTAAGTAATTTCTCCAATGATTGTTTAATAAGAGAGAAAAAAAAATTTCAAATGCAAACATAAAAACCCTGACTTTTCAACATCTAAAAAAAGAATTAAAAAGGTTGTAAGATGTACAATCCATTGGAAAAAAGTATGGTATCCTTTAGAAGTATAAAACCGTTCCTACCTTCTGATCGAAAAATCCAGAAACAAAAACAAAGAGTAGCTTTTATTATTTGTATATCGCATTTATTTTAAATGTTTCATATATATATTTTGCAAATAAATTTTATAAGTTGTAAACATAGAAACATACATAATTTCCATTTATTTATCATTTGATTCCGATTTAAGTTTATTTATTTATTTATATATATATATATAATTTTTTTAATTTGCATCAAGCAAATGTTTATGCTTTACATGAACAAACATTTGTTTTGTTTTGTGTATTTTTTTTGTTGATTTTTCGTGGTTTTTTAGATAAGATTCCGTTTTGTATAATTCACATTAAATGCTATGGAAAGAAACAATTACATTTAGTTTAATTTATTTAATTAGAAAAATAATAATAATTGGAATATAAATCACTTTGCCTAGTGGGGGCTGCTATAGCCACATGGGACAGCCTACGAAAAGTGTCGGGTTGAATTTGCTTAGTTGGTTTCCTGTCGGTTTGTTGGTTGGTTGTGAAATGCAACAGTTGGATTGCCAGCGGATATAGCAGCCCCAACTGGGGTTGCCTTGGTTTCCTCGATCTCTGCTTGTCGTATAATATGTTTATAATAAATTGTGTAATAATTCGTATAAAAAGGTTTGTGAGAATGAAAGAAGCGTCCGCTGTTTTACATATATCTATGTTTTTTGTATGTATATATATATATATATATATATTTATATATCTGCGTAGATTGGAGCGATCGGGGGAAACAATTATACAGCACTGAATACTTGTAGCTAGTAGTCTAATAAATTCATACTTTTCGTTTAATTATTCGTTATGCATTTGCCCATCCGACCTCAGTTTGCGCTGCGCCCCCCTTCTCACAATTCGGTTACTTTTTAGCTACTTAGGAGTGTCATTAGTTGGTGCAATTTGTTGACCAGCTATCTACAATCGTAATGTTGGAATACACTTTACAAAAAATGGGCCTGGTAAAAAAATCTTGCTCTCGCACACATGCTAGTTCTACGCGTATTTTACAGGAATATTACAAACCCGCCGGAAGGGGCAAATGCAAGGTGCTTTTTGGGGCCACACGGAAAGTAACAGCTCGAGAAGCATTTTTCGGAACAGGTTGTTGACAAGTACTGAAGAGCCCCTAGGTGGCTGCTCGGCGCTCTTTTGTTTATAGCACATATGGAGATTAGACTTTCGGTTTTTGTGACAACAAATATTATAAGTAAATACCATTAATAACATTTAGCTGTGTGAATGTATGCCGTTGCGGTTTTGTGTACATTTAATACAATAATGGGGGTTCTGTCTCTGCCTTCTCCACTCACTTCTCATTCTTTCCTCATTCCTATACCTTTTCTTTTCGCTAGATTTTTTTTTGATTTCCTGTTCTGCTGGTTTGTTTAAAATTAGACAATATACAGTTTGATTTTGTTTGATTTCGTTACGGTATATATATAAAAAATACATAATTACAACTAATGGTTTAAATCACTTCTTTGAGACATAAAGTGTTTCATATTTGTTTTTTCTTTTTAACTTCCGCATGTCGCTTTGCCTGCAAATTCCTATGTTGTCCCTCGCTGGGCGCCAGTTTTTGTGTGTTTCCCTTTTCGTTTTAAAGACCCTGTGTCTTCTTAGCCCCACAGCATGTTGACGAGCATGGCGACCAGAAAGGTGCCCACTATGAAGGAGACCACAATGCAGACGGCCTTCTGTTGGTCACTCAGACGCCTCCGGTTGGAGTACAGCGACGTTAGCTTACCGACGATCCGCCTCAAGCCGCCCGACTGGGCCAGGCTGGAGGAGATGGCCGCCGCCGTTGAGGAGCTGGAACTCGAGGAGCTGACGCCCATGCCGGTGTGCGGATGGTGGGCGTGGTGCATGTGATGCGAGTGGTGCATGTGGTGCTGATGCTGGTGGTGCGAGTCCGCGGCTCCTCCGGCTCCGCCTCCGCCGCCGATGACGACGCCACCTCCACCGCCGCACGGCTGATGGTGGTGGTGGTGGTGATGATGATGGTGATGCAGGGGATCTGCGCACGTATTGAAACCGGACAGCTCCTGCTGCAGTCGTCCAATCGCCACGGGATCGGCCCCCACGCCGCTCGCTCCACTTATGGCCGACGCACTCACCGATCGCATGTGGAGGCCATTGGTCGAACCATTGCCGGCGGACAGTTTCCGGCTGCTTCTCTGGCTGGTGGCCACTGCCGGTGGCGCTGTGGAGCCGTGCAGGTGGTGGTGGCACGTCGCCGAGCTGGGATCCAGCTCACTGGGCACCTGGTAGCGCAAAGGACTCGACGACTGGCCGTAGAGCAGCTCTCCGCCCGCCGCTATCCGGACGGGGCACACACGGAACTGGTAGCAAGTGCCGGCGGCCAGGTTGTCGATGGTGAACTTGGTCTCCGGGCCGCGGTACAACTGCCTGTAGTCATGGTTGGGCAAATTAACTGGAGCTCCGCTCGAGCTGCCACTGGAACTGCTGCTGCGGCCCTTGGGCGACAGAGATTCACCCTCCAGATCGGCGGCGCCCAAAACGGCGTACTGCAGCTCGTACTCCACGCGATCATGGAAGGAGTTCTTCGAGTGCTGCCACTCCAGCGTGAGTTGCATGCCCAGTTGGCCAGGCAGCTCCATCAGGCAAACGCTGCCCTCCTGGACCACTCGCGGTGGCTTAATATTCGCCGGCAGAGTGGCCGAGGTCTCGAAGACAAACTCCTCCGAGTAGTCTCCATCGCCAGCCCTATCCGTGTGGGCATAAATCCGGAAGGTGTAGCTGCTCCGCTCCTGCAGTTTGTGCACCTTGCACATGCAATTGGTGCCGGAGTAGACGGCCTGGAACTGCTTCGCCCGGGCCACATACATCTCCACAAAGTACTTGGTAAAGTCGCCGCCATTTCCAGACGGATTTGAGTTGGCCACCTTGCCGTTGGCTCCGTT
Organism: Drosophila biarmipes; assembly: GCF_025231255.1. NCBI lineage: Eukaryota > Metazoa > Arthropoda > Insecta > Diptera > Drosophilidae > Drosophila > Drosophila biarmipes. The sequence continues at coordinate 5,267,976 of NC_066612.1, read as the reverse complement.
CTCGCCCCACTTCAGCTTGATGTAGTTGTGCCCAGCACCGCTGCACTCCAGGCGAGGTGGCGCCGGAGGAGCTGGCTGGGTAGTCAGCTTGGCATAGGCACTAAAGGCACCGGCTCCAATGGCGTTCACCGCTTGCACGCGGAACTTGTAGCCGGTTTCGGGCATCAGACCACTGACCGTGTACCTTGTACAGGCATCCGGAGTGGCGATGGTCCTCTCCCCGTACTCGATGTTGTAGGAGCAGATGGGCGAGCCATGGGCCGCCGGCTGCGTCCAGTTGAGGGTCACCTCCTGGGCAGTGAACTCGTAGCCCTGCATCTGCGGAGCTCCGGGCACAGCGGCCGGGGTGCACACGCTTATCACGTCGGAGGAAGTGCCAGTGCCGGCCGAGTTGCTGGCCTGGATGCGGAAATGGTAGCGTGTGTAGGGTGAGAGGTTCCTCAGCTCGGCGCAGGTCTGCGGTCCCTGGTAGCAGTTGTGGAACTCAGAGCTGGGCGGCTCCTTGGCCTCCTGCTCGGCGTCCTCATCGCTCCTCTCCTGGCTGGCACTCTTCAGGGTGTAACTGGTCACGGGTGCTCCGTTTTCCTGCAACGGCGGCTGCCAACTAACACCCAGATGGGTGGCTGACTTGACCAGCACGCGCAGCTCTTCGGGAACTCCGGGAGCAGCAGCTGCGGCCGTGAAGCGCATCCACTGGGACCAGTTGCCGGCGCCAACTCGGTTGATGGCCCTCACCTGGGTCTCGTACATGCCACCCGGTATCAGATCCTGGGCCACAAAGTAGGCCTGCTTGCCGCGGTACACCACCTGCGGCGGTTGCACCTGCTCTAGGCGACGCATCTGCGCCTCGAACTCCAGGACGGGTGCGCCGCCATTGTACTCCGGGTGCTGCAGCTTTAGGAGGGCGGCGTACGGCGAAGGAGGATCACTGCAGTGCGGTGGAGGCGGGGCAGATGGCGGCACCGCCTCCGTGGTGACGTGTCCTATGTCGGAGTAGGGACTCTGACCCGCGGGACCTTCGCAGCAGGCTCGCAGAGCGTATGTGGTGCCCGGCTGGAGCCTCTCGCACACGGCCTCTGTTTCGGCGCCACTGTAGATTCTCTCGAAGGCCGGACCCGCGGCACTTAACTCCAAGTGGTAGCGAAGGATCTCGGCACCACCAGCATCGCTGGGTGCATCCCAGCGAGCTTTGAACTGAGTGCCATGGATCTTTCCTTTGGCATGCGGTTTGCCAGGTCTGCCAGGACGTTCCGCCAGGGTGCGGTAGCTAACCTCCGGCGACCAGGGCGAAAAGCCCGCCTCGTTCTCGGATCTCAGACGGAATTGATAGCTGCTGGCGCGCCGCAGTTGCAGGCACTCCGTTTGCAGCTCCGTGCCCTTGTAGGTGTTTAGGTAGCCATGCCCCGATTCCGCATCCTGCAGCTGCAGCAGGAAGTCTCCATCCTGGGCCCGCCGCTCCCAGCCGAGTTTTAGGGAACTGGAACTGCTGGCCAGCAGCTGAGGAGGTCGCGGCACTGGCGGAGGATTGCCGGAGGTGCTGTAGCTGGCCACCGGGGAGTAGGGACTCTGACCAGCCTCGTTGACCGCCGCCAAACGGAAACTGTAGACCGTGGTGGGCTGCAATTTTCCGATGACATAGTGCTTGGTCTTGATCTTGGCCAGCTCGACAAACTTCTGCGGCTGGCCCGTCGTTCGGCCCTCATCGTATTCCAGCAGATAGTGCTGTATGCTCGCGCCGTTCGCTGCTGGAGCAGTCCAACGGAGATTTATGGAGCTCTTGTTGCGAGAGACCAGTTTCGGAGGCGGCGGCGGGTCGGGCTCACAGGCTGGCGTCCGGAATTCCGTGGGATCGCTAAAGTTTCCCACCAACTGTTCGTAGTGCACTTGCAGACGCACTAGGTAATCCTGTCCCGGCTGCAGATCCTGCACAATGCACTCGTAGGCCTCGCCCTGGTACAAGCTCTTGTACTTGCACTGCTTGCCGGAATCACAGAGGAGCACATGGTAACGCAGCAGTCGCATGTCCACCGTCACGGTGTCCGCTATGGCTGGACTCTCCCAAATGATCTTGGCTGCCCGCGCTGTAACGTCAATAACCTCTGGCTTCTCAATGGCCGAGATTTGCTCTAAGATGCTGTTCTCCCGGTGATACCCCTCCTCGTCATCGCCGGCCAGACTGGAGTTGTCCTCGCCATCCTCGGAGGTGCCCACGGAACTGGCGCCGCCCACACTGCTGCCGGTTCTCTGCGGCTGATGCTGGGCATTGCCGTTCCTGGCCTGCTGCTGTGCCACCTGGTGGCTCTGCACCTGTTGCTGCTGCTGGGGCAGGCGACGTCCTTGGTGGCTCACCACGACGTGGTGACTGCTGAGGTGGCCGGGCAGGGTGACGCCCGGAGGAATGTTGTTGTTGTTGTGACCGTTCAGTTCGTTGGCACGGCGCGGAGATGGCGAGTGCGGGGGATCTGTTGGGGATTGGAATGTATTAGTAGGTGATATGGTAGTGTGGCAAATTGTACAACTGATTTTGCTATACGCTCAGCAAGGATACAATAAAGATAGTTCTTCAAGCTGAGCGAATAAAAAGAATCGTTCTTCTCAAGGCTACTCACTGGACTCCCGCTGCTTCTCCAGCTTCCGGAGCAGCTTGTTGTGCTGCCGCTGGCTGCGCTCATCCCGGTAGTTGGGCGGCGAGGGCGAGTGCGGGGAATGTGGGAGTGGCTGGGGGTGTGTGTGCAAGTGGGCGTGTGAGTGGGCGTGCGAGTGGGTGGCCTGCCCAGTGGCTGGTGCCGATGCTCCCACGCCTTGGGCTCCCGTCACTCCGCCAGTGGCTACTGCAGATGGTGCTCCTTGCACCGAGGTCTGGGCCACCTGCTGCTGCTGCTGCTGTTGTGGAGGAGGTGCTCCTTGGGGCGCCTGCTGCTGGGGTGGCGGTGGTGGCGGCAAATGGAAGTGTGGTGGCCCATTGGCCGCAGGTCCTGGGCCGGGATAGCCCGCCACCGGGGTGTAGAAATGCGAAGTGCCATTCGCGCTTATCTGAAAGATACAAAAGCATCTCAGTTAGTTAGCCTGTTAAACAAGTTAAAAGAATCCCTAGGATATTACTTTTATAAGCAGCCTCTTGCCGGTTTTATTGGCCTCCTCCATTTCCGTTTCATTTATAATTATTGTGTATATTTAAATGTACCACGTCAACATTTTACACGCTGGCTAAAAATATCTCTCGAAACAAACACGCGACTAAAAAAGTCAAGCTGATAACAATAGTAGCTAATTGATTTTCGGTTTCTTATCTTTTGCACAATGCTGGCTGATAATGTTTACGTTTCCGGCGCCCTATAAATTCCTTAACTTTTTCCTGCTCAATTTGCAGTGCCCTGATTTCTTCTAGGAACTTCTTAATCAGTATACATTTAAATAACAACTAAAACGTCTGCGACGTTTGTTTAACAAATTTAACTAATAATTCGTGTGGGTGGCAGTAGAATGCACTAAAAAATACTTCATAGTTTTAGTATAAATACTAGCATCTCAGACACAAGCCAGGGTTGGGATACCTGCTAAGGCTTAGCTAAGACACTAGCCCGTTGGCTACCGCTATTTTTAGGGTGGCCCTTTATTCATTAGTTACATTTAAAATTCAAATTTTAACGATTTTTTAAAGTTGCAATTAAAAAATGTATGGCATTGGGAAGAGACTCATTGAAAAGTATTTATATAGAGAAATATAAAGCAGTACTAAGAGCTTTTAAAAAACCACATACTTTCTTAGGTTCCCTTCTAAAAATACAAATTGTATAAATAACTATAGATTGTACTTAAGTGAATAGTTACCATTTAAATGTGTAAAATAATTAAATAAAATCAGTTCCTCTGTGAGGATCTCTAAAGTATGTATTTATCAGCAGGCACATTCAAAATATTCAAATGAAATTCCCGACTAAATCGCTTTCCCCGGTAGATCATTAAACAAATTGCTTTTGCGGTATATGGGCAATTAGCCACGCCCGCATGCTACAGATACATATTAACTAAAAATTGCACAATTGGCCCAGCCGATGATTGATAATTTGGCCCCCACCAATTGCTGCAAAACTGTGGCAAATGTTGTTCGCTGAAATTACACTAATTTCGGTTTTTACATGACCAAAGTTGGCTTTATGGCCTGTGCAATTTGCACACTTTAAAGCGTTTCTTTCCACGGTTCTTTTTTTTTTTGGATGGTCATAAACTATGAAAAGCCAAAAATATGGGTCAAAGTTAATGAGATTTTTTTTGCGGTTTTTATGCTCGAAGCAGCAGAAATAATAAAGGAGAACAAAAGAGACTGGAGTTACATGTGGTAAACAAAGAAGATTACAACTTGTTCTGCGAGGGAGTTTCGGTTTCACTTTCGGTTTTAATGGTGCGACAGATACCGCTGTTTCGAGTGCCCAACTCAAGTTGCATAATGGATACTAGCGCAGCGACTATGCAAATTAGCATACAATCAAATTATAAACATTTCAACATAAACACACGAGCGGAAACTGCCATTTGTAAGGTGCTGTGTGCGAATCTCTGTGTGTTGGGCAGTGGCTCGCACTAGAGGGGGTTGAGATTCCAGTTTGCAAAACAAAAACCATAACTATTTTAAATTAAAAAATTAAAAAAAGGTTGAATATATATTTTCTTAATATCTGACATATTAACTCAAAGCTATGATTGTTCAGATCCTTTTTTTATATGTCAATGAAAAGCTTTAAGTTTAAAATCTAATGAAGGTTTTTAAGATAAAAAAGATAGATCTAAGGAAATAATCAAATTCCTTACACAACTTTTCAAAATTCACCACAAATAAAACGAATCTCAAAAATATATTATATAAATTGTATGTTTACCGTCTTTTATTTAAAATTCTTTATGTTAACAGATGCCAAATCTGCTGGCCATTTAAAAAATATATTAAAATATATACTTCTAAGAAAAGTCTTGGCAACCTCCATTGTCATTTGATGGTTGCAAATAAAACTGAATGAGTAGGGTCTATCTTAATTTCGATCTGGCTATGCTCGAAGGCCCCTCTTCGAAAATGCTCCCAAATTCTGGCCATGCCAGCTCGAGTGTGTTTTTCAGCTGTGTTGTGGCAGCAAATTGTTAATTAAGTCAAGGAAAATTCAGTCCCAGCCAGTCAAGTCGGATTGGCGAAGTTGGGGCTTGAGATGGAGCCTGAGTTGGAGGCATTCGGCACTCGGCACTTTCATTTCAGCCGCAGAGCGTGACGAAGCCACATGTGTCCAGGCTGGAACTGGAATCCGAGGCGGATGAAGTTGTTGCCCGCTGCATTAATCAAGTTTTCCACTGCGAAATGGCATTAGGAATGGCGGGTTATGTAAAAATGTGACAGCAAAGTTCAGCTCAAGTGGAGTTCAATTAAAAGTCATGAGCAACAATGTTGCCAGCAGCATGCACGACCAACCAGGCTAACTAACTTTAGCTAAGAGCTCTACAAATTGTTATGCAAATGGAGTTATAGGCCTGTCTAGCCACTGGAAAAATAATCTCTAGTTTTATTTTTAGAAGAAAAACATGTTTAAAATTTAATTCTCTCAAAAAGCTTAAAGCAATTAATTAATTTTGCCACATCAAGTGACCAACTTTAAAAGCAATTACATTTTAACCAAACAGAAGAACACGTTTTTTGCTGGTCCGGCTCTTTTATTTATTTGATTTGTCTACAATGTGCAAATAAATCAGCGACAAAGTGTCAGTAAATAAAAACCCCTCTCCGGAAGGCGCGTAATCAATGGAAATTATATAATTCACATGGCAATTAATTCTGGCTTAATTGAGCGATTGATAATAACACGATGAATAACCCGAAGAGGGTAGTTGGGCAACAGAATTTAAAGTGCGCCAGGCGCTAGCCCAGAACCGGATTTGCATGCTTATAGTCTGGCCAAGTCACGAACTCGGCTTGTTCGGGCCATCTCCGGCTGTTTTCCCGCTCTGAAAATGTGAAATTTCGCCCAGAATTCGTTGTTGCCAAGCATTTGTGCACATTAAAGAGATGATGGGAATGTTTATGCTGTGCAATGAAATTGTTATTATTAAATTATTACACATAAGTGGCGGCGGGAGCAACAGTTGGGGGCTCGGAACGTGATGCGAATGGGTAACGCTCATCTGCTTTGGTTAACAAGCGATCTTTTTCTATTCGCTTCTTTGCCATTTTGCAAATTAGGAGCCAATTTAAATGGAATGCAGCAGCCGACGACTGTGAACTTGGCCCATCACCATGGGAGCGAACTAGTTCCGCATGCTAATGGGCCTGAAAACGCTGAAATAAATCTAAACTACTCTAATTTGTAGCAGTCAAATTAAAATAAATAGCAATAAGTGTTTGGATGATTTGGGAAAAATAATTGAGCAACAAAAAAAAATTACAAATAATGTATTTGTATTTTTTAAAGATAAAAATTTGTAATACAAAAATAAAAAAAATATTAAAGTAAAAGTAAGTTAACCCAAAGTTTGTTTAAATGCATAAAAAATACATTTGTTAAAAAAAAAATTATTATAAAATTCTTGAATAAGTGTATATAGTGTTTAGCAAAATTAGATTAATTAATTTCGTAAAAATAAAAATACTATTTTGACCAAAAAAAACTAAATTCGAATATGGTCTCATATAAACCAAAGATTGTTTTGTGGTTATGAAAATAAAATATGTTGAGCAGAAATATTTTAATTTTGATTCGTGACTTACAAATGTTATAAACAGTACGTGTAAATGTTTTATCACCCTATAAAAATATATTTAATGTTTGGAAATTCCCCTTAAGTCATTTTTCTGATATTTTTAAAACTATGACTTGCATAAACAAACATTTTTGGGTTGTTTATTAGCCTCTCATCAGATCTTTCCCTAGCTCAAGATCTTACTTATCCTTTTTTAAGAGCTTTGTTAGTAACCTGGCTATCTGCCGCCTAATTAGCATTCTGGGCAAACATCTTGGCAGAACGATTGTCAAAGCTCACGCCTAAATGACAGCTCGCGAAATGCAATGAAACGAATTGAGATGGCAAATAAACTGCCTCGGAGTGCATTTGCCATTCAAATATTTGCGCACTGTGAGTCACTAACTGAGCAATGCACGGGGGGACTTTGGAATTGTGCGAAAATGGACTAATTAGTTATGCAATTTTCACGCTTTACCGACTCTACCGACGAGACCATCCGCCCTCCCTCGCGATTTTCCCCGGAAACTGGAGAGAGGCAGGCGAACAAAATGATATTGCAGTTTTAAAACTAAACTTAAGCCAACCGATAAATAAATAAATTATAAATGCACAAAGCGCCGACAGCTGGCCAACTGTTTTTCCGCTTTTGTTTTTGTTTAAACTTTACTTTAATTGTTGTTATTGTTTAGGCAAAAAGTTTACCCATTTTAGCCATTGTTTCGGCCCGGTTCAGTTTGCATAATGCATATTAGCGCCGGGAGAGTCTGGCTGCCATTGCAATTGAATAGTTTCGAGTTGCCAGCATTCGGTTTTCCTGGAACCGCCGCCTCACCCGGATCCAGTCCGGTTTGTTTGCCCCGCGCGGCGACATTTGGTCAATAAATTATCATTTTTACAAACGCCCCCCCACATGGGGGCCCCAGCGTTGCGTTGCAAAATCGAATAAGCATCGGGCTATTATTGCTGCTGATTGCTGGTTGTTCGCTCAATTAGCTGTCAATTAATTGATAAGCGGAGGAAGTCCCGCCAATGGGATGGAAATGAGACACCGATACCGATGCCGTCTTCCCTTTCGGATGGGCGCTGTTCGACCTTATCAATACGACTGCCAACCGTTTGTTTATTTGCTGTTTTTCGGCTCACTTTGGAGAGTGCACAGCAGTATCAATTAATTAACTTACAGGAAGCTCTGATTCATTTGGAGTTTGATTGGTGTTAAATCGCAAGTACCTACTTTAGATTTCTAGGAACCTGCTTAACAATGTCGAGAGCTACCTGGCGCAAGCTCTTAATATTTCAATTTTCTTTATCAGGCACATTTAACTTGAGTTTCTTAGGTTCTCAATCAATTTTTGAAATGTAAAAATGGGCTTTGGTTATGGGAAAAAAAGAAATAAAAATATTTTAAATAGATGAATAGCTATTAGACCTCAACTACTCAACAACTTGAAAACCTTTAACTTCTTATAAATAAAATAAGTATTTTTATAATTAAGGAATAACATTAAATTTTAAAATGGAAAGTTCACAAATTTTGCAAGTATTTCATGAATGTTTTAAACTATTTCTTTCTTTCTTAAAATAGCGTAGCCTGATGTAAATTTTGAAAGTTGTTATTTATTCAGCAATGGGTTAGAAAATATGCAATTTTATGGGAAACTCTATTTTTTAGGTTAATTTTAAGCCAAAATAAGGCTCGAAGTATTTATCTTTTGTAATCAATAAAATTTAATTAATTTAAAGTGATAAGCAAACATACGATTTTAAGAACGTATTTTTAATTTGATAAAAAAATCTATAACTAATCAAATTTAATTGGATGTTTTATTAAAAGAAAGCGATTGGACTTGAAAAACTAATTGCAGAGATGGGTAACCTCTGCTACCATCTTTAAAAATGGTAACAACTTCTCTTAAATATACATATATTTGTATTCCAAAGGGAAGGGCTACTCACGAATGGCGCTGGATGGAGGTGCCCCTGGCCAGGATGGAGCTGCTGGTACTGCTGCGGCGAGAGCATCACGTGGGTCAGCGTGCCGTTCTCGTTGACGTACTGGGGCACCTGGACGGGCACCGGCATCGGGGGAGGAGGTCGGTTCTGGGAGACCATCTGAACGGCGGGACCTGCAAGTAGCGAGCGGAAGGGGGGCAAATTACTTAAGATTCGCCAACGAGCGGCAATATGCTGATGATGTGTGCGGCTGTGAGTGTGAGCACTCCTCGCGGATACAATATAGTACACATATATGTGCCACAGAGTCATGTATGAGGGCACAAGTTAAAGCAGGCGACAGCTGGCGCCAGCGAGGCGACAGCTAGACAAGCGGGAGAAAGGAGGAGGGAGAAGGGCGGCTGGGGGATAGGGATTCCAGGACATTGCCAGGACAGCCATTGCTGCTTTATGTCAGCGGCGATTTCTCTGTGTTTGTTTAATGGATATCTCTCTCTCCCCAGCCGACTCTCAGTCTTTTTGTGGATGTGTGCAAACATCCATGCACAGAGAGGAATTTATTGCTTAGAAGATTATCTAGACTTTGGATAGGGTTACTAAGGTACTAAGATGTTTTCTAAAAAGTGCTACCATAACTACAATCAATAGCTTTTGAGATGCCTTTCTTAATATATCTCAATAAGAAATATATATATATATCCTACGAATCTTATTATACTATTTTAAAATAATGATATCAGACATAAAGAAAGTTTTCTTAACTAAAAAAGTGGTGTACACTTTGATTAGAATTTAAATTAATATTATTTTATATATTCTTGATGATACAAGCTCATAAAAACTTATCAGATGTAAGTAGTTTCTTAAAAAAAAAACAACCATATCCATACCATAGTATCTAGTATCTAGTATCTTTTTATATGATTGTATCTTTTTCAGGATCTACATAGTATCCGCATCTATTTTATTCTCCCAGTGCATGCATTTGAATATGTATGTTTGTGTTTGCTGCAGCCAACAAAATGCTTGACAGAGCCTGCCAATTTCTGGCTCCCTCGTCGCCTCGAACTACTCAACTACGATACGCATACGCACCGTTGCCCAATTCCGATTTCATTTGCAATTTAAGTCTGCCCCATGATTAATATCCTGCCCCGTTCCAGCGCATCCCATCCCGTTCCGTTCCGTTCCGCTCCTGTCGTAGGCACTGCACTCCACTTCCAGCGTCCCCGACCTCTCGATAGTTGGCTTTAACAAATGTGCTGGAGACATAGAAATCTCTAGAGCAAACATTTCTTGGCAGCCTCATTTCGTAGGGAGCGAAAAAAATCGAGATTCGGAGGGCTAGTAGGGGCGGGAGGGAAATTTTCGGGTGGGGGGTTCTTGGCAGGGCATCGGATTCGGAATCAGAATCATAGCCCGGCGTTGTCTGGAGCTGGTTTCGCCGCTGTCATTAGGGAGGGGGGATAATACTAATATCAGAGAAGCACCATTCCACTGCCACCGCCGTTTCCATTTCCATTCCATCTGGGGATCCATTTCAGCTGCAACGTTGTCGCATGTCATCGCCACAGAATAAACGACAGCGGACCGTCCCGAAAGTTGAGCCCCCCTCAAACAATTCAGATATATTTTGATTTGTGGATTTGTATTGCTTTTCAATTCTATTCCTCGTCGGCTTGACTCCATCCATTTTTTGGCTGCAATGCGACGAGCAAAATAATGGAAAAGTCCGAGGATGGGGATGGGGCAAACATTTGTTAACGGACGATGTCTGGACGAGATTAGCGCATAATTCGGTTTGATAAATGATAAGGCCGGCAGACTTCTTGATAAAACTGCACTTGAAGTGTAATAATTGAATTAGTTGTAAGTACCCTGGTAATAATAATGTGGTTTTTACCATTCAACAAATCAAAGGAAAGCATTTATTGGTTATTTCTTTATGATTGATTTAAAATACTATATGTGGAAGCTTAAATATTAAATATTTTATTACAATTATATTATTAATTCGGGTAAATAAATGATAAGGCCACCAGATGCCTTGATAAAACTGCCTTTGAAGTGTAGTAATCGAATTATTTGTAAATATAATACGGTTTTTACCATTCAATAAATCAAAGGAATGCACTTATTGGTTATTTCGTTATGATTAATTATGAATGCGATATGTTGAGGCAGGAAAGATTAAATGTTTGCCCTCACTTGACGCCGCCTTACTTAAATTCCCACGCTTTAACATAACCATAAATATTTAAAAGCGAGCCAGAGCGACACAAAAAAGCGAGCCAGAAATCCATGTTCATCATAAAATGCATTCCATGTTTGCACATCAATATGGATGGGTTAAAATGCGATTCCCAGCTGCAGAATTGCACTTTGCATGCCGGGGCACGTAGAGGGGCAGGCGTGGCCACGCCCACTTGTGGCCCCTTTTCGGCATTTCCCACTACTATTTTTTAGTTTATTTTTTTCTCGCAGCATTTTCCCTGCCTTCTAGCTTTTTTTTCCTACTTTTCAGCGCACCTTCTGTTCTGTTTCGCTGGCTAAACAATGCAGAGTTGCATTTTTTATGGACACCACGCGGCGTATGCGTAATGTCGGCTAATGGATTGTGGGGGGGTTATCGTGCGGCGGTGTGTCGAACGGGGTGTTAGCGGGGATTCCCCCGCCTTCGCTTTAATAGTTAAATTGTAAACTTAACGGTAATGCGGCTGTTAATACGCTTAGCCATGTCTCGCACCCATTGAGGCCGAAAATGCTGGGCCCCGCCGTTCAATCAGGCGTTAAATGCCATCCGCCGGCAGAAGTGACCAGACTGGTGGTCTTCGGGAGACCCTGTCCGGAGACCGGACTGCGGGAGCTCCCTTGATCCACTCTTAGGTGTAAAAATGTTGGTTTAGTGCGCTGACGCATAATGCGAGTGAAAAGCGGAAAACCGATGATGGCTGATAAACTTTTCCCGCTTTTCCTCCCTGCCCAACACAATACCCCCAGTGCAGTTAATCATTCCGAAGAAGGGGGCTTAGGGGGTTTCAGCGGGCGCAGAAGATTGTCTGGCCAGGAAATGCACACCGTTCCGAGAGCGAGATGGACGATGGCAAGTGAATTTCCCCCTCAAGTGCTAAAAGACAGCAATTAGTTGGGCGCAAAAAGGGGGTTGCCTACGGGGCAGTGGCGCGGCTGCAGAGGGGGCATAGCTTATCACTTGGCCAGCAGACAGACGGTTAAATTAAGTACCATACTTCAGCGACTAAACCTCCCCGTCTGCAACTTCCACTCAAACTTAATTAATGCTAAACTGCTTAAGCAGCGATTTGGGGCCGGGGTTCTTGGTTGGCGAGGTATTTTGGCCAAGGAAAGTGTAAGTTACCCAGGAGTTCCAGGGGAGTACCAACCATTGCGGAAATTTAAATAGTTTATGCTTTATGATTTTAAGTCCAAAATGAGCTTAAAAGTCTGCATTAGATGGGACAACTTTTGGAGGAAATGATTAAGTCTTTAGCTTAGTTTTGCCATCTTGAGGATTCACAGCGTTCACATAGTTTGTAGGAGAACTTAATCTTTTTTGAACTGTTTTATTCACTTATTAAGGTAAACTGTTTGAAAATAAAGTGTTTAGCACATTAAGCTTTCATACATTTTTTAAAATTATTTTCCAATTAAATACAATATAGAATATGAAAAAAACAAATATAATTAGCTAAAGTGTGACTCAACTTTTTAGACAGAAAAAAACATGCTTTTAAGAAAATTTAAATTGAGTAAAATATAAGATAAATATACATATATAAAGAATATTTAATATACAAAAAAAATAAAGATTAAAAAAGTGTTAAGATAAAATTTAAGTTAACTTGTAAAATGGTAAATAAAATGAAGAATAATTAAATTTATTAATATAAAAGGCTATCATTTAACTTTACTATTAAAATAATAAAATTATGTTTTGTAGAATATTTAAACTGAATATAATATTAATTATATATATCAAAATAAACTACAAATTAAATAAAATTAGAAGGAAGCTAAAATGTATCCCAACCAAAAAAAAAATAATTCTTTGAGAAACATTTCCCATTTATTGTTAAATGATTGTATATATTTCATAGCCCCCTTGTAACCCCTTAAAACACAGGTAACACCCCTCGCTAGTTCATCATCATACACTTCAATTTTCTGCCCCGATGCGTTGACCTTGTACCCTGCCCCGTCTCAGCCCCCCTTGACCCCTTTGAACCACTCCAACTCCATTCCTTCCACAGACAGTGTCAAAATAAAGTTGCGGCTCAAACGCGTTGGGCTAATTGCAAATGGTTATTGCTTTCCTGTTGTTACGCATTGTTGAGCCACTTGGCTTCCTTCGACCCAAGCCCTCAGTCTGTCTATTGCGTCGGGGGGTTTCCAGGGGTCAGGGGTCAGGGCTGTTGTCTGGGTGTTCCGATTGCTGGCATCACGCACACGCATAACACGCACAAAATGTCTATAAACTTAATAACAATTCGGTTAGCAGCCCAAAACCAAAAACACTGATTGAGGAAATTCAAGTAGGGATTGTGATTCGCATTGAATGTCTTGTTTGATATGTGCAAGTGAGTTATTGTCGAGGAATTTATCATATTATACGAATATTTTCTATATTATTCTCATCCACGTTCGCCTTTGATGAATGCCCAGGGAGTTGAATAAACTTTCGATTGTCTTGAGCTTGATTTATGGTTCGGATTGATTGGAGGATATGCAAATCATCTTCGACTGGGGGTGTCAATTCGATATGATACCATTGATTGCGAAAAGTTTGCCACCCAAGGGGCTGGCTTTGATGTTCTCGATAATTACCCAGCGAATCTGGAGCAATTTGCGGTTAGTGGGCTCATTATAATCAACACTTTTCCTCACTTATCTCGAATTCCCATCGCATGATAATTGCCTGTCTCTCTCTTTTTCTCCGATTCCCAGCTTCTCAGTCTCCCTGGAAAATGCCCCCTTCCCCCCAATTCACCTCCGATTAACGATGCGTGCGCAATTACCTCGATAATTATGATGAAACAAAATACGGCAAAAAATAAATAAATGAGAAGCAACAAAAAACAGCTTTCGCAAAATGCAATTAGAGCAGAACACTCACGAATTCCAACGAGGAAAGCTGGGGAAGAAAATGTCTTAAAGAGTTCTCTTCATTTTGTTCACGACATCGCGCATTAATTGCGCATACGCCCCGTTAAACGCTTCTCCGCAAATCGAAGGCAGCAAAATGCTCTAAGACTCAATTGATTGATGGTTTGTCGGCGGAGTCCCGGGGTTGCAAAAACCCGAGGGGCGGTGGGAAAATGGGGAAAGCTATTTTCCCAGGAGCTGGGGTCGTAAGCGTTGGGGTGGCGCCACCTAGCGCCATTTGCCAGTCTGCACGTGTCGCACGTTTTGTTTCGGGATGCACTGTGAGAAACATTAATGTTGATGCAACAAAAAATAGTTCCAAAATATTTTTAAAATTCTAATAAAATGCATAGATCCCTTAATGATATATAGGTAAATTTCAGAACTTAACAAATGTGATATAGATTTAAAAAAATACAATAAACGATCTTATACTTTAAAGTACAGAAAGCATTGTATTTTACTTAAGTCCATTGAATACTTTTCAATAGGTATGTTTTATACTTTGTTTATTATTTTCCCAGTACCCTATGCCCTTCATATTTTTCAAATTTCCAATATCTTTGACGAGACAAACACGCAGCCTCTGCCTCCCCCCCTGTAATGGAAATATTGGCTTTTCGTATGTCACCTAAGTGAAGTCCTCATAGACAACGACAAAGTGGCTTAACAAAAAACCAACAGGAAAAAAAGAAGCAGGAAAAGCGTTGGAACAGCCGTGAAAATTCGGTGTCAGCAGTCAGGGGAAAAGTGGGCGTGGCAGCCATCTGTGGCCACCCACGCAAAAACACCAATTTGCCAGCGGTTATATACATATTAATGTCAGCATATACAGGCAAATACAGATACACACAGCCCGTCAACACATTATGCCTTCATTTATACTTTATGATGAGTAAATATTGTTATTAAAACGAAAAATTGCGCGTTGTCTGAGCGATAAAACATGGGCCCTCCCCCAAAGGCCCGCCCTCTGACCTTGGTCTGTGACACGAACAAGGCTGTTAGTCAGCATTTGGTTTATTGGTTTTGTCTCTTTCAGCCAAGTCGAGTTGGAAGTGAAAGAGGGCTTCCTGGGCGGGCTCTAAATTAATGTCTTGGCCGTATCAGGTGCATAATGTATCAGGTGGTTGGCGGGGTTAATGGCGCGTATTTTCGGTTTAGTTACGAGATTTATACCGATGAGTGGAGGTTTTCAGGAGGTGGGCAGCCAAAAAGGTTGGGGATGTTAAGCCAGGGAATTTGGAAACAATTAAGAAGCGGTTAAGGGATTTGCTGGGTAATATATTGAAACGGAAATGGATAGCTTTAAATTCGATTTAATTAAAGGTGAATTTAAATGTTTAAAATGTATTTCGAATTTAAATCTAATTAGATGAGGTTAAATAACATTCAATTCTCTTAATTGAAAAATTTTAAAATATTTAAAATTTTGAAACTAACAGCAAATGTAAGGATTTTTTTTAAATACATTAAGATATCATGAACTTAAGAATAATATATTTTATGTATATTTATAAGTTGCAACTTTATATCAACAAAACTTAATAAATATAAGTTGAATTGAATTTATTTTATTTATAATTGTGCTTTTTTAGTTGTAAAAAAAATGTTTCTTTTAAAACATAATCAAATTTGATAAATGATTCTGTGCCAGCCAGAAAGTCATTTGTCATTTAAATTGCTTAATTGTCTCAGTGAAATCAAACCAGATTGTTAAACATGCATATAAATCCTGAAGTGCGCCGCAATCCTTTAAGCGAATCGCGAAAGTTTCGCCAACTTTTATTTCCCAGCTGCCTGCTTTTCAATTTGGACCCCCCGCGCGCCAGCAATTATGGCTCCATTTAATCAGCGTGTTTAATTATTTCGGGAAGCACCAAGCAGCCCCTTCCGGCGGTTCTAGCCACAATCGTTAACACTTTCAATTTGTTGCACTTTCGGCCAGATCCGCACTTCAATTTCACCCGCTGGGCTTTCGGTTTGTTTCGATTTTCGCCACTCGCCATTCGGCGTTCGCCTTTCGCATTACCATAAATGCATGCAGGGCTCCTGGCTGCTTTTCCTTCTTCTTCTGGGCCACCATTCACCCCGGGCAATTAACAATTAGCAGGGACTGTATTCCCGCCCACAGCCCACTCCTCCCCCATCGCATAAGCCCCAATTCAATTAACTTGCCCACTTAAGCCGAAAAAATAAGGGGAATGGCAGAGCTGTATTATCGTTGTTCTGCCCAGGGCATCTGCATGGGAAAAAGTTCTTTGAAAATCTCTCATGGTTACAAATCTTCAAGAACTTAAGGTAATATTAAAAATCTTATAAGGTCTATAATTAAATGAATTAATTAAATAATTAAATAAATTTATTTTACATTCAAATTTTTAAATGAGTATTATATTATAATTATATTATAATTTAATATATATTCATTAAATATTTTTACTAAATATTACGGATTTTACATATAAAATGCTTAAAAATGCAAAGGTTCCAAGGTTTACATTTTATTTATGTTTGATCAATCTAGCAAATCTTAAAAAAGAATTTCAGTATATAAGTTTATATAATTGAATTGCCAATTAGTTTTAGAATTTTATCCTAAAAACCCTAATTCCAAATGTTAAGTGTTATAAAATATAGGTATTATATTTATTTATAACAAAAAATATACTTCATATTTATATAGATATAACGGAAACTAAAATTCATATTTCAATTGCCCAAGAATTTCGACAAAAGATCATTCTTTTCTAAGTTACAACTGCAATTTGTTCAGTGTAAGATTCTGTTACTGTGGAGAGTTCGCCCACTTCGTTCTGCTCTCTTGTTTCGTCGCCCTCCCCCTGGGATTCTCTTTCTTCGCCCTCCAGACACCCCCCACCAACCGTCGGAGTAATTCTTCTTCTGCCCGCTACAATGGCATTGACATTAAGAAATGCTAACCCGCAATTTGCAATTTGCCAGAGAGCGGGCAGAGAAAAAAACAAAAATTAAATATTACCGGGCGGAGGGGGCGGGTGGGGAGAGCCCAGAGTGGAAGAGAAGAAACAATAATAATAACAAGCCAAGGCGAAACAAAAAGAGAAAAAGGCGAAGAAAGCGAAATCAGCGTGCGGCGCATGAAGCTCATTAAAACACGAAATGGAAGACGAATGACCAAAGCCAAGGGAAGGGGAAAAGTAACAAACGGGCACAGGGGGGGTAAAGGTGGTCAGAAAGGGGTGCAGAAGTAGTACACTTGACCAAAAATCATTCTATCAAAAGCCTTATTTTACAAGGTTCATATGAATGCCAATTTTAAAAAGGAAAGCAAAAAAATAAGATAAACATATATTTTAAAAATCAAAAAGGGTTTAAAATACACAAAATTATGATGCAAAGCAGAAGTCCAAAATCCTCATAAAAAGCGCCAGCATGTATGCTATAAAAAATGTAGTATTTATACTTATAAACCCATCACTGACTATCTCTGGAAAATTTACTTATTATCTTGAGGAGATATCCATAAATATCCCAACAATATTGTATTATTATTTCTACTATATATTCTTTATAAATAACTAAATAAAATTAGGTAAAGCCAGAGTTCAATCCAATAAAAACGCAGTATTTAAACATTCTTTTTATTTATATATGTATATTTTTTAAATATTCCTGAGTACCTCTGGACAATTTATTTTCTATTCCAATAAAATATTCTATTACAAAATGGGTTTTGTGTGTGTTACAATTAATTGAACCCAAAAGTATGCAGTATTTTCTACTTATATCTTTTTTTAATATATCCCAAATATTTATTTATTATCCCAACAATATATTCTATTTAAATAGATTTTTTTTAAGTACAATTAAGTGAACCGAAAGAAACTGGCGGAACGAAAACAAATGAAATCAAATTTAAAGCGTGCTTAATTAATTTTCCCCCGCAGACTCGACTCCACAGAATTGGGGGCGATAACTAAGGCAGGGGGCGTGGTCATCTGCAGAGCTATAGGTTAACCGTTGTTTGCTTGTTTCCTTTCCCTTTGGCTTTTGTTTGCTTTGTTTCAGCCCGTTGTTTTGTTAAGATATTTAAGCGGAGCAAAGGGTGTTACAGGATTTCCGAGAAGAGTAATTTTTGTCCATAAGATTCATTAGCTACGGGAATGGCGAGATTTACGCTAATGGTTTAAAATTAGCTTTCAGAATAGTTTGCTTTGGTTAAGACTACTTACACTTTGGTCAAAATAAAGATGGAGACAAATTGAAATAACAATTTGAATAAATTGTTATTTATTTATTTTCCTTCAAAGTAAAATCTGTCCTCTGTTCCTCATCCCAAAATCTATTCAAGCATCTGCATTTTCGAGCTCGACAACCTATGTTTACTGTGTAAAATAGCCTCTCCTCAGATGATAAATATTTGTTTGTCCTCGGATAAGTAATTGTTGCTTCTAGCAGACAATAATACCTTTTCGTTCCCCATTTTATTCGAGCGTATTTAAGACCACGACTTTTGCCTTTTGGCGGCACTTAAATTTCAATTCGCTGTTGTTCTTGACTTTTACGGCTTTGGTTTGTATCGCTGGGTTTTGTGGACTTTGCCAGCTGGCCATTTAGCCGTTTTGGCTGAAGTCAAAGCAAAAGCCAAAGCCGATGCCTTCTTGCCT
The DNA here is from genome assembly GCF_025231255.1 of Drosophila biarmipes. Lineage (NCBI taxonomy): Eukaryota > Metazoa > Arthropoda > Insecta > Diptera > Drosophilidae > Drosophila > Drosophila biarmipes. The sequence goes on along the minus strand of NC_066612.1, from coordinate 5,249,494 downwards.
GAATAATTAATTTTATTTATGCCGCGACAAACGATGCTGCTGCGCTTTTTTCTTGAATTCGTTATTCTTTTTCCTTACTTTTTCCACTACTCCCCTAAGCCGCAGTGATCATAAATTGTTGAGCACATGCAAAGCAAAGTGGGCGGGGCAAAGGGGGCGGTACAATTAGTTGGCAACACGAGTGAGCCAAAACAAAAGTGAAAAGACAAAATGTGGCTAAGCTCGCTGATAGCCGAAGCAGAAAATAATTTATTTTCTTGCAGCGAAAGAATCATATTAACAGGTGAGGGTAGAATTATAAATATTATGATGATTTACTTAATAAAGTAAAATAATTTGGAAAATCGCTTATACTTTGCAGATATGGTAGGAAGTATTCTCCAAAATAATTTTAATATATTCTAGAAAGTACAAAAATGTAAGAAAATATTAAAAAGAGTTTTAAAAAATGTATTTCCTTGCTGTGAAAATACTTAAATTCTGTGGAACTCTCAGAATAATTTTCTGTTCAAACTTTTAGTACACACTTTTTTTAAAGAAACAAAGAAAATAACAATAGAGCTTAAAAGCCCATATAGCCATGCCTACCACCCAATCCTATTATTTTGACCACCATTGTCCAGCCACACGCATACCCATACTAATAACGATTTACGTGCTGCGCCATTTTGGGCAAAAGAAGATTTATAAGGCCGCAGCCACGGAGGATACTTCAAGGACAGAACATGGAAAAACTCCCCAGGACAACAAGAAAATTCAAACAGACTTAACTCAGACGCAGACCAATAAAACTTGGACAGGAAAAACAACAAAAAAACGAAACGGGAGACAACAGGAAAACAAATGGCAGCCGGAAAATCCGGGGAAAAGGGCCTGCGGGTGTTTGTGTGTGTGTGTGACCCAGTACAGGTGTCCAAGAACACGAGAGGCAGCCAGTGGTTCAACAATTTGCACCTGTCACAGTTTGAGCGCCACTGAACCGCGGCCAGATCAAATGTTTGCTCAGCTGTTGAGTTCCGGCGTCCCACCTGCCACCTCTGGCTTCTCAACTCCCACCGGCCACTCCCCCTTGAGGTGTCGCCCCGGATTTGGGTCAGTGGGAAATACACAAACACATCTTTACCCAAAATGTATCTAGACTGCCGCCTTGTGGTCATTGTTTTCTTGCCTCTCGAAAAGGTTCTCGTCCGCCAGTCGTTCGCCTCGCTAGTTTGTATGCTAAGGCCTTGGGGTTCGACCCAGAACATTAATCACGATAACCTTAATTAATCATCCTTTCTTCGTTTTGGGACAGCAACCCTTCATGGGCGAAGAAAATTCCGGCGTAAAATACAAATTAAATACGTCTAATTGAAGGTTTTTAAACGAAAGGAAAAGGAAATATTTTCAATTTTCCACAAGCTTTGCTTTAATTGTTTTTTGTAATGGATAAATCTGTATAGATAAATTATAATACAAGCCTTTAAAAGCAAATAGAAGGGTAAAATAAATCTTGAAAATTAATAGTTTTATAATTTTTCAAAGTATATACTAGAGATAGCATCCAATATTTTGCCTTCTTATATTTTTTTTTAATTAATGGTTTTTCCACTTTCAACTTTTATCTGTATATATTAACTTGGTAAAAATGTATGAACTCAATTATTTGCGATTGTTTACCAAAACTTTTGTGAATTCATTTTTTGTTTTCCAGCTATAGCAAAAATTGCTCTCTGCCTTTTTCATCGGCAACTTTTACGTGATTTAAGCTGAATTTATTGACAGCTTGCGAGCAATTTTAACTGCCATCCACATATGTCGCTTCAGAACCGCCCGCCTTTCCCATGCCTTATCCTAACGTGCCTCATCCTGACGTCGAGATTCAGACAGACTAACGACGCCTGCTGTAATTTGTTGTTTTTGCTGTTGTTGTGCCTGTCAAACCGTAAATGGCGTCACTTTGACAGCCACCTAAATACGTATATAAAGCGCCCTTTCACCCACTGTCCATCACCGATGTCGTCCACATATCTATATGTTTATGGATTTCCATTTCTTTTATTTAACATATTTTATGAGCGCTTTATGGCAATATTAATTTTGCCTGTTGTTTTTGTCCTCACGCCCCTTAATGAACACTGATTGGTGGGCGAAAGATCGCCGACGAATATTAAAAAAAAATAAATCACAATTGACAGAGGCAATTTTGCGGAGTTTAATCAATTTGACAGATTTCGACAGATTGATTTCATTCGCGCATATTAAGGTTGAAAAATTATGGTACTGATTGTATTAAAAAACATTTATTCTTGCTATCTAAAGTCTAAATTTATCTTAAATTGCAGTATCTTTTCCGAAAAACATAGCAAAACGAGCAGTTATCATCTTGATAAAGCCATAATTCCATTGAGTATGAAAAATTATGGTACTGATTGTATAAAAAAAAATGTGTCCTTGCTATCTAAAGTATAAAATTTATCTTGAATTGCAGTATCTGTTGCGAAAAACATAGAAAAATGAACAGTTATCATCTTGATAAAGCCATAATTCCTTCGAGTATAAAGCCATTTGTTGCGACTTTATAAACAAGTATTAATTAAATTTTTTGTCTTTAACAGCAAATTAAAAACATTTTTACGCCAACAATTTATGGCCGGCATTTATTTGCTGCCTTTTTGTTTATGCAGGCGACATTCGTCAGAAATTTCCAGCCAAGTTATTTAATTATTATTTTGTTTTTTTTTTTAACATGGCATTTGATTGAATGCGTTTTTAGCGCTTTGTTTTCTGCATTCTTCATTTTTTATTGATTTTCTTTCGTTATTTTTAAGATATAAAAATAAAAAGATAAGTATTTTTCGCTGGAATTTCAGCCCTGGAAATTTGGCAAGTCTTTGGCAAACATCTTGGCACTTTTGACTGCCAAACAAAAATTGTTTAACAATTTTTTTCTTCGATTTCCTTTGCTTACTTTTGCATTTCATTGTGTTAATTATATGCTGGCTGTTTATAACAATTTTTTCCCATCTCTTTTCGTGACTTTTTGGCTGGTTTTGTTTAGTTTTTTCTCTTCTTCATTTGCGTTCGTTGAACTCGTCCGATACTTTTTTTTCAAAGATTTCGGAGATTTCGTTTTATTTTTTTTTATCTTTTGCACGCGCCTCGTTTGTCTTTGATTTTTTCGAGGGCCCGACATAAAAAAATATGCCAAAGTTGAGCGCTCTGAAGAAATATTTTTGTTTTCATTGTGGCCGAAAATGTGAAAGTTGTCGACGGGTTCGGTTATTTATCCGCTTTGCTTTCTTGTGAAGATCGGTTTGGAAAAATGGCTATTGAGACTGGAACGAATGTGGCTGGTAAACTCTTGACATACAATTGAGATTGGATTATGGGGTTTAAAAAATGAAGGTATATTTTAAACAAAATCTAGTTGATTGAATTTGACCAAATTCGGATTGAATTTTAGTATCTTGCCTAGTTTTGCCTATTGAAATTATATGGTCTTGGAAATAATCCAGTTTATCTTCAACACGTGCCAAAAGGGTTACCTAAATTTAATTTAAATCAAAGCTTCAACGTTGTGACTGCATGAGTGTATCTTAATATGGATTTAAGATACTATTCCTGCTTACAGTTTTAATCTGGTACTTGGCACACTTGACTTCTTGTTTTGATTTAATTCCGTTTGCCTTGCCTTGATCCCATTTATTTTGCTGGAAACTCTTTCCATTTGTTTGCCCTCCTCTGCTTTGCTGAATTGTTTTCCACTGAATTGTATATTTAGCTTTATACATTTTTTTATGAATTTGTTTTTGCTTATCTCTGCATCGCTTCTTTCCCCGTTTATTCTTTTTTTCTTTCTTTTTTTAATATATCTCCCTCCATTTTCATTCAATGTTTGCCTTTGCCAAGGCAATTTTCTATGGCGTGCATTTTATTTTTATTTTTTGTGCAAAGTTATGCGCGTTGTAATTGCAAAAGTGACAATATCCGCTTCGTGCTTAGCTGCAGCTAAAAAAAAATAGCATAAAAAAATAAAAAGAAAAATAGAAAAAAATAGCAACAAAAGCGGCACGAAAAGTATGCCACAAAACGGATGCAATAAACACGCAGCCCAAAAGCCAGAGCCAAGTCATGAATGGCAAAGTGAAAATGGCAGTGCCAAAGCCGAAGCCAAATGCGCAGAAATTAGCAAAACGGAAAACGAGAAAATTCCAACGGCAGCGGCATCAGCACACAGATTTTTCACAGAAAGAAAGAGATTTTTCCAGCGGCGGAAAGATTTTAATAAAACTCAAGAAGAATGTATCCACCAGACATACACACTCCGTATCTGTATCCGCGCATAATTAGACGCTTAGCGGGTCACTCACAGATATAGTTAGAGATACAGATACAGATACAATTTTATAAATTGCACTGGCCTTGCTTATAGTCATCTTTTTCCCCAATTGTGTGTCTCTAAAATATTCAAAGTCACGTTGTCTTCGTCAAACGATCTCTCCTCTGCAGTTTTCCCACGAACATATTACCATCCGAATTTGAATTCGAGTCCCACACACGAGGTTTTCGGGGAGCCATAAAAATTGTTCAAGATTTTTGGCCATATTCAACTCATGCTGATGGATATTTTCGCAATTGACCTTGGGTTTGGTCTAAATGGGTTTTTGTTTCGGCACTTTGGCTCTGGGATTTGCAAACCACGGATACAAAGATACTATAAATCTGTCTCAATAAGCACTTGGTTAATGGTTTCGTTTGGCGTTTGTTTCTTGTGAAATCTTTTGGTGCAAAATAAAGTTATTTAAATTTAAGCAACAAATTGCTGACAAGGATTTTCCGTTTTATTTGTTCATTGAAGTTAGGTATCATTGACTTTACCTCAGGAAGTTAAATGCTCTATAAATTATAACTTCCTTTATTATCTCAATTTAATTTACTTTAACCTAATAGTTATCATCACCATGTGTCCCATGAAGTTCCTAATGCGATAACAAGTAAAGCTTTCAAATTCCATGAGCACTTCTAACAAAGGAATTCCTTTTATCTGCGCAACTTTTCCACTAAAACTTGCTGGCTGATCTCATTCAGCGATTGCCCCCGCACCATCAAAACTAAGTATCTAACTATCCGTAGTACGCAGTTTCATTTTTTAGCAAGTATTTCAAGTTTTTTTTGTCCGCTGGGCAAAATGTGGAGCAGAGTGCATTACTCAGCCGGTCTTTTGTTTTGCATTTAGTCGAGTGGCGATGTGTGGGCGTAATCTCGAGGCATTGTCACTCAATGCCTCACTTAACGGCACTTAACGGGCCAAATGCTCACAAAACACGAGCATAACGAAATTTGAACTGCATCCGTAAGATACGCGCTGCACAAAAGGCACACAGCTACAGCTACAGATGCGGATACAGATACATTCGCAGATGCTCGGCGCGCAAGTGACTGCCGTCAATTATAACATTTGTGACAGTTAAAACTTTCAAATAAAACCCACACACATAGTACGAATGTGCGAATTTGCTTATCGGATAGGCAGCAGCATGAAAAAATTCGCATACGTTCACACAAACAAGATTTACAAAAAAAAGGGTATGAGGATTAGGAGTTAAAAATTCTCGTTATAAGAAAAAACCTGGAATTTTGCGTATCTTTATTTAAAGAAATATCAAACCAAACCATTGTCTTTATTCGTAGCATTCAAATGTGATTAAATAAAAAAACTATTTTTATCCTAATAGTTCTTTTGTTTAAGTAAAGTCTTGATTCATTTTTCCCTGTTTCCTGGTTTTGCCTCCTTTTAATTTATTGTATTTATTTTATACCGAGATCTTCTGCATCGAAAAGCCACAAGCCAATCTGGAAAAGTACTTGGTGCTCAACGAGTGTAATACTCTGGCCGAAAAGCGTAACAAACTGAGTACGAAATACTGTCCTCACTTTGCATCAGCCAAAAGCACTGGCAGCTGAAAAAAGCGGCCAAGAAGAAGTTGAAAAACCCGCCATGGCCATTAGACGACTTCGAGTGGCAGCCAAGCGGCAACGAGTGACCCAAATACTTTGGCTTCAGCTTCAGCTTCTACTTCACAGATACACTTGCAGACGCAGATACAGAAGCAGACCCAAGGCTTTGGATACAAGGCACGGCTCGAGGTACGGATACAGATACAAGTGCAGAATGCAACTCCAGCTAACGGTAAATGGCAAAACTGCGTCGGCTGCCAATGCAGTTAACCGCATTTCGCAGGCGTGTATCTAATAGATACATTTCGCATGCCGTGACTGCCACGCCCCCCGCCGCTTCCCCACTTTACGTTTCGCATGCAGGCACGCACACATGACATTCTTTTCGCTTCGACTACGAAAATTTCACAAATTTTCAGAGCTGCAAACTATTTTTTTCGAGCATTTTTTAAGCTGCCTTTTTTTTTGTTTTTTGTACCAACTGCAGTTGACACTTTTATGCTGTTTGTTTTGCTCTTTTTACCCGCCTGCCAGCGGCAGTTCAACTATTTTTTAATTATTTCATTAGCAGGGCGAGGTACACCAAGTCAAGCCAAGCCAGGCAAACCAAAAAAAAAAAAAGAAAAAAATAAAAGGGGAAAAGGAAAAGTCTGCCTCAGACATGTTGACATAAATGTATATGGCAGCGCGACTTTAGCAGGTCTTTGAACTTGAATTTAATTATGAAACTTAAGTTGGTCAGCAAAATATAAACACTCTCAAAAGTAAAAGTTGATCGCCCAGGTGAGTCACTAGAGACGTTCAGCAAACTTGTATTCAAATAGCTCTAGATAAGGTGGAATATATTAAGAGATCTTATAGTGTAAGCTCAAAGCAGAGATAATTTAATTATTGGGGGTGTTTATGAATACAGCTTCCTGTTTTGGAGCTTCTCGCACGTAGCTGTATAAATCATCTCGTATTAAGTTAGCTAATCAAGCGGGATTTCCGTTTTCAGCTTAGAGAATCTTTAATATAATACATTTATATGTTTTCCATTTAATGTGAGTCACAGAATGAAACTCCCATTTATTAATAAGCTGTCCTAAATTTATTTTTTCAATTTGTATGGCTTGCTATTTTTCGCTTAATCCAAATTAATTCCCAGAACCTGCTAAAACTCGATTAGAAACCAAACCGGACATACTAAAAAGCTACAGAATTTCGGGATTTGCCGAAGAAATCGAAATTTTTGATTGTATGAATCATCGGTCTTGATTTATGGTCACTTATGAATAGGATCCACTGAGACGGTTCTTTGCGATTCCACAGAGGTTTCTTTCAAGAACAGTCTTCACAAGAATTCTATGCATTGTCGTCACACGTTTGGCGATAAGGTCTATGTGTATAGGCTCCCCCGATCCACCGATTTGTGAATGAACAGGGGGAAAACAAGCGAAAGCCGAGTAAACATCGAAACGAACGTAAATTGAGGATGTGAGTCACTCGCCGAGGGGCAGCAACATTTTAAGTGAATTATATTGGGCGCATCTGCCGCTCCGCTTTTAATTTGCATCTTGAAGATACAGCACTTGGCTGCAGATGCCGCTAAAGATACAAATACGCAGCCACACAAACAGACTGGTAGAAAAACAAATACTGCACTGTAAATTTGCATTTCGCCTGCACATTTCTGTTGTTTCACCTTTGTTGATAAGAAATTAGTTGGACAAACAAAATGCCTCGGGGAAAACTTATCGGCTTTAAGTCAAGCCAAATCCTCGGGCAATTCGGTCTTGCAATTTACATAAATCATAATCAAGTCTGCAGGCTCATCTAATATGCAGAATTATTAATAAGCTGCACTGCTTCAAAGGGCTCTAAAGTGAATTTAATTAAGCTGGAGAATTTAATTGACAAGTGCATGGCATATACGAAGCAGGTAAAGGTAATTAAAGCCAAGGAAGGTAGAGAAGTTATTAAAGGCTTCTATTGAATTTATAATATCAATAACTGAAAACAAAATAATGACATATTTTTAGTGATATATTTATTTTCTGCGCTTTTCATTAACCTTTCCACCTTTTGTTTGTTTCGTCTACAATTGCCAGTCAAGTTAAAAAGAAAATTTCATAATTAGCGTTAATTGCTGCTTAGTTGTGCAAATAGAACACAGGCCGAAAGAGAAAGTGGGCGGGAAAGGTGCGGGCGAATGCAGAAATGTGAAGGGGATTCCCCCCTGACCACCACTCCCTTTGTGACTCATCAAAGGCAAATTGCAAAAGAGCAGGAGAAAAGTGAACAGCCCGCGGAGGAGCAGGGAAAACCTCAAGTGACCGCCATTCCAGTCTCTCGCTTTTCCACCGCTTTTTGCCCACCGCTCCGCTGGCGGCAAAAACTTGAAGTTAATGTGGAAAAGTGAATGGCAACCTGGGCCAACCGTTGGATAATTTGTGGCAAGTGCTGCACCGCCACTCCCACTTTTACGCCCCAAATAAGCGAGTCAAACATTCGCACACACCCAATAAAAATGCCAACGAGTGGGGCGAACCGCCCCCAACAATGCAAAAAAAAGAAAACAACAGAAATCAGACCAGCAAGAGCAAATATAATAACAAATATCAATTGAAATTTACTCGGGAAAAACAAAAACTGCAAAAGCAACACAAGGGGAGAAACACAAAGTGAAAAAGATATCGCATAACGATTCGCTGAATTTCAGTTGGGTTTTAATCAGATTTTCTGGGTTCGCTGACACGAATCAGCGGTGCAGGAAATGTTATAAAAATTAAAAAATATATAGATTGCCATCAAAGTTAAAAAATTTAACAATTTGTTTCGTGACATATACGGTAATAATTTCTTTAAATTTGTAATCATTAAATTAATGCATAAAACATCAGCAGCAATGTTTTAAAAATACCCGTTTAAACGTTGGGATTTATCTTTAAGGGATATATTATATAAGGCTTTTAGGTATCTAACAGACCTGCTTATAAATTTAACTTCAAGGCTAGTTAATATATTTTTTAATATTTTAGAAAAAGTAGATTTACATATTCCTATTCTTAAAAATGCCAATAAGAACATTTCTTTGTCTTTTTCTTCCTTTAAGTTTAAGAATATTCACAGAGCATTCAACTTGTCACTTTTCTCAACATCCCAAATAATCGAAATGTCTTCGCTTTGGACTTTTGTTTTACTTCTATCTTGCCTTTGGGTGCGGCGTGTGCCGGCTTTTAATTGAATTGAATTGAGCGTGGCCAGCAGACATGTGAGTCTTGGATTCCGCTCCATCAGAGCGCTCTGGACATAGATATATCTCCACGAAACTCCGACAGAGCGACAATCCCCGAGCTGTGCACTTTGCATGCGACTGGGGGCGTTTGTGCAAATGGTTAGGGCGTGGACCTGCCAAAGTTGTTGACGTCGCCTGGGATCTTGGCTTCTTTCAGCTTTTCGAATTGCAGGAAACTTACTTTTGGGGCGGCAACAAGTGCCAACTGCTCGTGAGATGTTTGTCAGCTCAAAGTTTGCTGAATTAGGAAAAAAGTTTAAAATTAAAAGTTTGGGGAGAGATATCTTTAAGGCAATTCTGCATATCTTTAACTTTTTTTTCCCCTTTTCTAAATTAAATTTTAAGTTTTTATTTAGTTTTAAAAATTTGTTTGAATCTTTTCAAGTTTTTTATATTAAAATAAATATTTTGTATGTTCCTTTTTCTGTGTGTTCCTTAAATCGTCAAGAAAACTTAAATTCGTTCCCCTTTCATTACCCGATTTTTTCCCCTGTGCATGCAAATTCATTTGCCATATTCCTTTGAACTCAACCACTCAATTTTATTGTATCAAATTATTTCACTGAAGTGACATCATCATCGGCAGCATCTTCAACTTGAAGGAGCAAGCATCTTCACCCTGACCTCGTAAAACTTTTGCCGCATTTTCGCACGTGGCCATAAAAAGGCAAAAAAAGGGGTGGAAAGGGGGCAAGGGATGGGGGCGGGTAGTGTGGAGTGGGCGTGGCCACTGCAGGATATGGGAATGCTTGCCAAGACCCCAGAGAGATGGACTTCCTGCCGGTCGTGGGGGAGAACTGCTCGCCAGGATTGCATAACTGCCGGAGGCAAGGAAAAAATTCCGAGACGGGGAAATAAAACTGAAACTTTTACGTCTGACCTTGTTGCACGGTCAGTTGCACACAAACAAACTCCTTGCGGAGGACTTAATTGAATTTGAAATGGAATTTGTCACTTGCACTTACACTTCAAGTCGAGGCAGGGCGTATACATAATCATCTTTGATTGTAGCTTACCTGCAAAGAAAATAGATTAGATCAAACATTAGAAATTTTATCAAAATATTTAAAGGGCATTGGAGTTGAGTACAACATACTTATAGAAATTGGTGGTATAATAAACATTTTCCTACGATTTAAAGGGCTTTAAGTGTAGCGTAAAGGCCATTATTAATTCATAGACATCCCCTGGCCATGTACGCATATTGTTTCCATATTTTTAATTGTACAATTTATAATACTCCTCATTTTGGCTTCGCGTTCATGTGGCGCTTGTTTGGGTTTCACGCGAAATGAAAACAGAGGCGGAAAAAGCCGCAAATATAATTGCAAACACAATAACAAGGGGATTTTCCACTGTCGAGTGTTGAATACTCTTTCAGGGAAATGTTTTGATTTCATTTACACTTATTTCCCAGAGCAATCAATCGCAAGATTCACCAAAAACCCACAGGTTTTACTCAAAAAAGTTAATCAAAGAATTGTTTTTTGTTAAAATTTTAAACACAATTCAAAACACTTTTTTGGACTTACAAAATAATTACTCTTCTATGCAAAGTGCAATTATGTAAACCAAATTTGTAAATCACCAAAACAAACATATTCAGAGTGGAATATTTAAAACGCATTTCCACGCCGCAAAATAAAGTCAGGGGCGCAAAAAAAAGGGGTGTCCTTTGAAATTTTAAATTGGTTTACTTAGTGATTCATTTAAAAGTTAATTTATTAATTATGGATTCATAACAGAAAGTTTTCAAGTAATTACTAGGCAAACTTTGTTTAATAATTTAATAACATGCGCTTCACTTTTTGATTGGCTAAAATTTGTGTTCCCTTTTTTGCTAGCCTACGCCTCTGCCAAATTAAATTATATAAATCATATTTTGGTAAATTGGTCTGGCCTTTTCGTTTTTCGGCTAATGAGTCTGGGGATGGGCTGGCAAATTAATTGCATAATTTAGTTTTCCAGCGTTTGTGCTGCATGTTCCGCATGTGCGCCAAAAATATATCCAAAATTTCATGAGAATCACGGGGAAAGATTTCAAATTTTCGGCGCGGCCTAGAAGACCACGAAACTCATTTGGAGAAACAGCCAAACAGTTTTGTTTTCAGCTCTTCGAGCGACACAATTTAATGCGAAAACATATTTATTGTGTTTCTGGGTTCCCAGCGGACAACATGTGGATTTAATGCCATGTCGTTGGCTGTACACATATCAGAGTGTATGCATTATTATGACGAGCCTCGACACATTTTGCGGTTTATGGGGCGTGGCGGAGTTTTTGTGTCTTCATTTGTTTGATTTCTTTTTTTCTGACATTTTTGGTAAGTGCCAGAGACATTTTTTGCTCGGTTTTTATGACAACGCACATCAGCATATCAGCCATAAATATTACAATATTTGCCCAATAAATCCTCTCTTTATTAATTTAGCTTGTCTTTATGGAAGCAAGCACTTAGTGGAACTACAGAAACCTATGATGGCAAATTAATTTATTGACTGGCACGTGGACAGAACAATTCAGGGAAGAATATAAAAAAGTGGTCTCTATGCACCTGTAAGCCCTCTTTTATGATGTACTAAAAAACCTACAAGAATTTTTTATTTCACTATTTTAAAGTAGCACAATGCCATCTTATCAAAGGCCATATTTCATGCCAATTACGACTGTGTTAAAGGTACCCCAAAGGCCCATGAAAATATTATCGTTTCGTTAAAAAACCTTTGCCATTCAGCAGCAGGCCATAATAAAAGAACACTTGGATATTTATCCGAAAACAAATTGGTTCACTTAACAAGCCCGGCCAGTTGACCTTTTAACCCTTGCCACAGCCCCACAATTGACCCCCAGCAGAGAGCATTAACCACCAAAATCCCCTTTCGACCACAAAAGTCACACAAATGACCAGCAAACAAAGGAGCGAGAAAAGGCTAGCGGGGAAAAAATTGTAACCGAAACTGTTGGCAATTTATTTGGCCCAGACTCTTGGCCATTCGACTGGCATCCAATCGAATGGAATCGAAACGAATTGAGGCCCAGTTTTTTTTTTTTTATAGGGGGTGCTGCGCTGTGGTAGCAGCAATTACAACAATCATAACGTGGCCCAAGCAGGCAACAAAAAAACGAGAAAGAAAATTTTTATGGCAAGTACAACCAACGATATCGAAATCAATATAAATCTGCAGGCACAGATACGACACGGCTGGGACTCAGATACAGCTAGGAATGTGTGGGTCAGCACTTTAAGGCGGTGAAAGGTGCAGGTTTTCGATTATTATTATCAGATTGTGGGAACTGAATTTCCGAGGAAAAATGTTAACAAGCTAAATATTTATTTTAACAAATTGCTGAGGTCTTATTAAAAAACATATTGCCGAATCGTCAATATTTGAGAAGAATTTATGAAATAGTATTTACGAATGACAAACGTTTTTACTGCATTTAATAGAAATATGATATAATATGCCAGACCTTACACTTATAAGTAAGCTTTAAATATTATAGGAATGCACACTCACAAGTTATCTTGAGATATCATAAGTAAACGAATGTCAAGTGCCACGGTTATGAAACGCAGAGTTCATATTTTCAGCAAATAAAATATTTTTAATAAATGAAGCGCTCGGAAAAGTACAATGAAAACGATGGGAGCAACAACAAATGATAATAAAACAGTCGAAACAAAAAGGAAAAGGGCCAAAATCAAGAGTAACAAAAAGTTAGGATCCGAAGAGGAGGCCAGATGGAAGGGGAGTCGCGAAGGGGAGTCACATGAATGGCACTTAACTTGCCCGGCGATGGAAATGGCATAAGAATGGAAAATGGGGAAAATCTGGGAAAAGCGTTTGGGGGGGGATGAAGTGGGCCTTGAGGCCAGAGAACCAGACTCAGATAGATAGAGATGGAAGCGTTACAGTTACAATTTTAATGCGCATTGCATGTGTGTCCCCTGCCCCAAGCCCCTGCCCCGCCCCCTTTTTGTGCCCCACCAATTGTAAGTTTCTGTTGTTTGATGCCAATTTTTTGCATTTGCTCTTCCTCGGCGTTTTTTTTGGGTGCTGTCCTGGGCGGCACCCCGCCTTCCCCGCCCGCTTTCCCGCCCAGCTTTCCTTTTAGCTGCATTTGCCGGTTGTTGAACCCATTTTCTAGAAGCTTTTGCCGTCCATAAGTGGCCCTGGCCAACAGCAACAACTACCCGCCGCTGAACTGCAACAAAAGCAATACAAATCAAATGAAAGCTGCGCTGCTGCATCTGCCTCTGCAATTTTTTTCATTAGGGCAAGAGAAAAATGCGGCGATATAAATAAAAATGTGTACAAAAGATACAATTTAGTGAGGGAAATATTGTGGTGATAAAATAAATTGAAATTAAATAGCAGGGAATTATTAAACGATTTAATTAAATATTTTAATATACAAATTTAAACCTTTAGCTTCTGATATTCTTGAGATTATATTTTCTTATTAATTTTATTTTAGCTTATTATCATCGATTTAGTTCAGCCTAGAAATTTATACAAAAGACTCAATATAGCTCGTAAAAAGCGTAAATAAAATATATTTCAGTGAATCTAAAAATAAAAATGTATTTGTATGATTTGTAAATGAATATTTAAGTTTTAGATTTTAATCATTTATAAATAAGATTGCACTCTTTGATTGATTTCAGCTTAAAATTGAAAAAGTATAGGAATTTATAAATACAAAGTGCTTTAACAATAAATTCCCAAGTGATTGAAAAGATATTTAATATGTTTTTCTTTCGTGAGGGGAATTCCCCTAGTTGCCTTTTTTCTATATATATCTCGTACCTTATCTTATCTTTCTGACGCCTTGCTTCAGCACACAAGAGGCACGTCCCCGCTTTTAAAGCCCTCAACCAATATTTGTTCGATACTCACATTTTATAATTTTTATAATCTTCGATGGGCGGGCGACATTAGGCCACGTCCCCTCTCAAAAGTGTCGCTGTAGAGCGTCGCGCCCCTTCAACACCCACCGCCTCTGTGCGAGAGAAATGACAGCAGCAAGTCATTAAAAAGCAATTAAAAGACTTTTTGTTGTGCGGGACACAGGCGTCTGAGGAGACACTCAATAGCCGCTGGCCATTCGCAAGGTCAACACGCACAGGGTATGTACAAAAAGTATATATGCAAATATGTAAGTGTATACACAAATCTGTGCATATAGCCGAGGTATTGTCTGGCGTGTGTCTGGCGCGGCAGCTCCGAGGCCTGTGGCAAACAAAAACATATTACGCATACGCCACCGAAGGACACGCAAGGCAAACAAGCAAGAAGAGGAATAAGAAGGCGGCCGCAAAACAAGGACAAGGTGGCAGGGGGTGGGGTGCCAGATTCCCCCCAGATACGAAGATATATGGTCGGAAAAAATATTAAGCAGGAGATACCAAATGAGTTACTCGAGAAAAGTCAGGAGAGAATTTCTAGAACTATGCTTGGGCATACAGAACATATCTTGTAAAAATACTTCGAGATATGTGTATTTAAGAGGCCATAAGGTACTTGTTTGAAAATCTTTTAGTATCATCGAAAGAAATGGAAAACAAGAACATTTTAGGACCTAACTTGGACCTTATGGAAAATATTTATAAAGTATAATACAAATCAATACAAAGGCTGATTGTATTTAACCAGACTTAAAATTACTGAAAACTTTACTAGATTGGAAAATATTAGAAATAAATCAGGACATATATTTTATTATATTTTATAGGACTACTTATAGATATGTGTATTTCGGAGGACACAAAATAAATTTTCAAAAAATCTTTCAGTATAATTAAAATAAGCACAAATGGTAATTCAATTTCCCAAGGCTTTTCAGTTTTTTAAAAATGTTAGAAACTAAGTCATAGTATAAGGTATATACTTTATAAAAGTGCTAGTATATATTATAATTATAAAAAAAATATAAATGATGGTTGCATTTTCCTAGATTTAAAACTGCAACACATATAAATTCTATAATAAAACCCAGAAAGAAAAATGCTAAATCTATTTCAATTAGTTGTCTTAAATTTTGCTCAGCTCTTTGCATCATAAATCTGAGCTGCTTTTGGACTACTACCAACTTAAAAATTACAATCATCCTCCGCAACTAAGCACATAAATAAGGATTCCACCCCTTTTCACTTGATAACCCAACTCAGCCGCAGCAAAAAAAAAAATGGCTCATTGTCGTGGGCAAAAAAGGATTTCGCGACTTTTAAATTTGCAGCTTGTTTGTTTTTTGTTTGGGGCTAACGAAACGTAGTCAGAAATTGCCAAAACGTGTTGACAGTTTTCCCTGCTCCGGCTTCCTTTCCATCTTCATCTACATTTTCCCCGAAGCACGTCCTTGAGCTAGAGAATTTATTGTCGCCTTAAGTTATTTTGTCATTCTGCATTATTTCGTTTAGTTTTCCTCCCAACTTTTTTCCGCTTTGTCTTTGCCTTTTTGTGGGTGCCTCTGCCACGCCCTGATTTCAATACGAAATTGCGCAATGTATTAAGAAAACATTTTCAAGCAATTTAAAGGCAATTTTCCCACTCTCCACCGGCGAGAGCAGAAATTTATGCGAAATTGTTTTTTCTCTTTCATTTTTTTTTTCGAATTCGATTTGGGGGATTGTTGAAGTTGGAAGTGGAATTTGCTTGGCACCCGCCAGTGATTATTTGGCCAATATTGCGGCTTACTGCGGCTTACAGGGGCTTGGAAAAATGCGAGGGCAAGAAGGTATATGAAGAGAAGTATCTCTGAAAGAGACTTTTCCCGCCGGCCTATAAATTACGCGTTAATAGACCCGGCTTTATTGTTCTCGCCAGTGTCAAATGGCCGAGTTGCCAATGACTCGACTTAAATGTGGGAATTTAATTGGCTTGGCCGAGTATAACTGAATTTAAGCCCGGCTTTATTAAATCACAATTGGAATTGTGTGCAATTTATTGTTAGAGATTTGTCCATTGTTTGTTATACACATGTTTGCCGATGCATGTGGCACTCAAAGTTCAGGGTCATATTTACCGTTGGATTTGCCAAAAAAATAATAACCGTGGCTGTACACAAGTACACGGAAAGAAATGGAAGGGAGAAATTCCAAAGAATTAAGAACGAATTTTGTAGAAAAAACCATTTATGTATATACAATATTATAGTATTTTTCGTGAGAAAATAATTTTTACAAAAATGTCTGTTTTTTTGTTTAATGAAAATAATTTCTAGGAAAAAAATTAATAATAGAATCTTTCATATATAAATTTATTTGTTTCTGAGAGTCTGCTGATTGGGCTCCAACAATTTTCTGTGCATGTACCCCCCACCAGGCGAATCAAAGCAAGTGAAATTCGCATTTGACACGCAAAAAATGTTGCTGTAGTTGCGCTCGATTTTCGTTTTTTTTTCTGCTACTTTTGTTTGTGTTTGCCATGCGGGGCGCAGAGATTTTGCGCTTGAATATCAAACGTTGCAAAAGGGGGCGGGGCGGGAAAATCAATTACGTGTACGCGTCGCAAACGGAAGTGGCAGACTACAACAGCAGCACTAGCAGAAACAGCAGCAAGAGCAACATCAGCAACACCAGCAGCGTCAACAACGACAACGGCAACACTGCCACTTTAAGCCGGAAATGTGCGACAACCACAAGAGCTGGACGGGATTAGGCATTGGACCAACTCGAGGGTCAACTCCCCAGATCTCTACAGCGACCACGTGCCTGACATTTCAATTAAATTGCCAAAAAATATCTATACTCCTGGCAGATTTATACCCCGCACACACACGCACCAAAAAAACTTTAAGCCCCGAAAAATGCAAACGAATAAATTGCGCTCCTTTTTGGCAAATCCCGAGTAAGCAATCAGAAAAAAGGAAAATTGCACAAAATAATATATATATGTGCAGTGCATAAAGAAAATCGGGAAACA
Source organism: Drosophila biarmipes (assembly GCF_025231255.1). Taxonomy (NCBI): domain Eukaryota; kingdom Metazoa; phylum Arthropoda; class Insecta; order Diptera; family Drosophilidae; genus Drosophila; species Drosophila biarmipes. The sequence continues at coordinate 5,232,351 of NC_066612.1, read as the reverse complement.
GCTTCCGTTTGATGAGAGTTGCATAAAAATGCGGATCAAAATGGAAAATGCGGCCAGGGAGTAAAAAGTGTTTTCCGCTTTTGAACAATTGCCATGGAATAAGAGCTGCAAAATACAGGATTTGATTGTATTTACCTATTATAATAATATTTTAAATCTGGGAAGTATAACAAATGTATAAAAATGTATAAACACATGCAGATTAAAAAAAATATATAATGCTGTTCCTTGGAGATTATTAATAAAAAATGTTTTTATTTTAACTTAGTTTCAGTAGATCTATCTTGTATCTGCCATATTTCAATTATATTTTCTAGTAAATATTTAATTTAATGTTACAATGCTTAAAAGTGCTTTCCGTTTTTGAACAATTGCCATGGAATAAGAGCTGCAAAAAACAGGATTTGATTGTATTTACGTATTATAATAATATTTTAAATCTGGGAAGTATAACAAAGAGTATTTTGTGCGCAAAAAATGTATAAAAATGTATAAACACATGCAGATTAAAAAATAAATATATTAAGCTCTTCCTTGGAGATTATTAATCTAAAACCATGAAGAGGATCAAAGATAATATCTATAAAAAATGTTCTTTGTTTTCACTTAGCTTTAGATGCATCTATCATTCATTTTTCATATTTCAATAATATTTTCTAGTTAATATTTAATTTAATGTTGCAATGCTTAAAAGTGGGCCTGGTTTCCTGAGACTTGCAAATCATTTAAATGATAAGCTGCTGCAGCTAATGATTTGCCGAAATTGTATAACTCACTGATAAACTCCAGGGGCTGCCGGCTTGTATAACAAATTGCATATCAAGCAGGGGCACTTGTGATATAACTTTTAAGCCGCACACACTGTGCAAATTGCAATTAGTGCCTCGTTGAGAGCGTGAGACATTGGCTAAATGAGTGATTGAGCAACTGAAACACTGACAGACTGATGCACCGAGCCACCGAGGAACAACCCGTGCCCGAATGATATAATTACGTTTCAATTAGTGCAGCAGCCTGCTGCCACATGCCGCAAAACTTGCAACAAATTATATTAAATGAGGAAACCAGATGCAGGCGGGCGGATATTTCCAAGGGGGGTTTATTTCGAGCAAAGCCCATTAGGGCGGCGATAAACTGACATTGATAGTGAGTAAGTTGCAGCTCGCATTCGGTGCTCCGCAAATACAATCTTGGCTCGGCAAGACAAACAAATGTTTCTGCTGATACCAAAATTAATTAAGCCCCACAAATTTCGGGAGGGGGGAGAGTGAAAATAAATAGAGTTGCTGGAATAAATATGGGTCAAAATGCTTTGACGAGGGGCGCTGACAGTTCGAGTTCATCACCGAAAACTTAAAATATGAATATTTTATGATGGCGAGGGAGCCACCGAAAATTTATGCCACCTCATGTCGCCTTCATTTCCCCTTTCCAAAACTTTTTCGGAAAACCGAAAGCAATTTGTCATTGCGACTCTTGACAGCATCGTCGTCGTCGTCATCGCTGTCATTAAGCCCCCAGAGGATCCCCCTCGGTGGTGAATATATCCTCAAACTGAAAAGCAGGAAACCAGGCAGTCGTGGGCCATAATACTCCACTTCAAAGTGAGGCATAAAACTCAAAACTATTGTTGAATTTCGGGTTTTGGCCAACCTTCGAATTTGGCATAAAACCCATGGATACGGGTATGTATGCAAATGCAATGGGGCTATATTCCGTGGGGCCAACAATAAAATCGAGCCAGAGCGAGGAAGCCAATAAATCTGTGCCGCCAAAGCGGCTCGTAAAAATGGACAAGTTTATGTTTGGAAGGGGTTAAGGCGGCCGTTGGGGGGCAAAAGGGTTAAGAGCAGCTGCCATTTATGCCATACACACCGCATAGCATACCGAAGAGCTGGGCTCTTTTGGCCATTTCTACCTGTCGCCTGGCTGGCTGACTGCCTACAGTTTGACAGTCACCGTGCCCGGGTCTCAGCCACTGACAAGACACTTTATGCACTTTTCTTTTTACGAGCCCCAGGAATGTTCAGCCAGCTAAGAGCTTGTAATATGACATCACAGCGGACACATAGGACACGGGACGCAGGACCTTGCAAAATGGAAATGTTTGCTTACGCCTCACTGAACAATTGTTGGGCGGGTGCTTCGGAAAAGCCCTGGGAAAAACGTTTTATGTGCGAATAATAAGTAACAATCATTTGTGGATTCTATCAGAGCTGTTTGCACAAGTCCTTTTGTCCTCCTCCTCCCCCTCCTTCCCAATTGTCTCGCCCTGATTTGTATTACTTTGTGACACAGTTTCCTCGGCTTTTACTAGCAGGTGCCTTCCCCACTCGTATTACTTTCGCATATATATTTTACTTTCAGTGTAAAAAACTTCTGCTCTATTTAATAAGAATGGGAAAATGCGACGAATTTTTATTTGGCTGCTCGCTTAATTTCCCAGGCCGTGGCATCTGGTCAACATTAAACGCCCGGAAGACAAGCGAAAAGTTCAAAAGTGCAAAGTTCGTGGCATGCTTCTCCACCCCAATATAATAATAAGTCTTAATAACCGAGGGCCTTCGATGTGCGGGTTAATTAAAAATTATTACCAAGCAGATTAACCGAAAAATGGGTGTCGGCGGGATATATAATTATTGCTAGATATTGGTTTCCCGCTCTCTCTGCTGGTTTTCCACCCCGATTTTCCGGTTTGTTCTCAGCGTTTCCGATCCGTGGGACAAGTGTTGATGTAACACTTAGATTTCCCCACATTGCCCTCTGCTATTTGCTCTCCCATTTCCCCCCTAAGTTCATTGACTGTTTGATCTTAATACCCAAGTTGTTTGCCTTTCTTGGATTTATGGGAGCATTATTTCTTGTTAAGCATGTGGTTGAACAAATTAAATAAATTAGAAAATTTAATAAAATAATTAAGATGATAAAATATATAACAGAAACTCAAAAAATGCATACAAGAACTTTCTTCTCATCTAAAAAAAAAAAATTTATAAAAACGTAATTGAAATAAAGCTACCTAAATAAAAAGATAGAAGTCTACAAAATGGGTAATTATAGTAAAGTTATGCTTCAAATTTAAATAGTAGCAATCTTAATATTTGCTTTTAAGATTACCCCAAGTATTTAACTAAAAGGAAGCTGCTCTAGATTTAGCTTTCTTCGGATGTCGGCCTTCAGCCACGTGCCCTTTATCAGCCCTAAACTCGAATTCATTTCAATTTGTATATATTTTTTCCAGCTTCTCCTTTGTTTCTGCGCTCATTTAGGTTGACCGCAATGGGAATCCGGGGTGTGGGCATATAAAATAATAGAAATTATGTTGATTAGAGAGTTGGACTCGGCAATCAACACCAGTGGCCACCCACTGGTCCTTTGTTCCCCCAACTTCTTCGGAATATGCGCCAGAAATGCTGCCATATCTGCTCTATTCAGCTAAATTCTTCTTTTTTTGTTTTTTGCACAATTATGGGAGGAGGAGAAGGGAGCCAAAACAAGAGCATGCTCAGCATTCTTATAATTATAACATGCTCAGCATCCATATCAATATAGTAAAGTTGATGTCGACCCGGGCGCAAATTCCATTAGAACACTCTGGGTAGGCACGGGATGGGGCTCTTCGGGGCTCTTCGGGGGTCTTCTGGGGATATGGGTGGTGTGCCCAAGTCTAAGGCCCAGCACGCACTCAGAGCCCATTTCCTCTGCAAGTTTATTCGATTAACAACAATCAGGCCAGGCCAAACCAGAGCAGGGCAAAGTCGATTGGAGTTGAGGGAAAAGGCAAAACTGTCGGAGAAATCACTGCACCAAAATAATATCTTTCTATTATAATAAAAATTAAGAACTTGAAAATTTCCAAAAAATTATTTAACAATTTTTCATTTTTTCTTTTGGTATAACATATAAATCATATTTAAGTGACTAGAATTTTTAATTTTATTTTTCAGATTTCTAAAATGGAATTATTTTTCTCACAGAATGCTACGATTTTTAAATGTAATAAAAAATAAATATAAAATAATATATCAAATATTTTTAAGTTATCAGACTAGATTATTTTACTTGTCTAATCATATTTTCTTTATAATCCAATCATCTCTTGTATAGTGCAGTACAGTCGGATTTTATACATTGATCTAAAATATCTCTTCGCTAAGAATACATTTTTTTCCTATTCCTGTTTCAAGCTATTTAAAATTTATTGGAAATTAAATATAGTAATAGAGTTCTCGCAGTGCAAGGTAAACGTCTTAAATTATGATTTTCTCTTTTCATTAAAGGTGGCAATTATTTTCCCCCAGTGCAGGCATTTGCCAAATGAGCAAAGGAAGCTGCCAGGAGCGGAACAGAGCCGTAGATAAGGGGGCGAAAAAGGGGGGCAGGGCAGAGGTAGAAAAGCCATTTACACTTCCCCGTAATTGTAAATTATGTGCAACTTAGTGGAGAGAATACTCCCAGCTCGCTGGCACTTTGTACGGGGTCCTCGATGTTGACATCAAACTAAGTGACGGGGCTCCTTCCAAGGGTGGGCTTTAGTGGGTTAAGAGGAGGTGAGTGTGCATATGTGTGTGTGTGTGGATAACTGCCAGCCCCACATGCAAATTCAATTAGCACACAGAGGCGCACACACAGCTTGCAGTCGGGTGTAAGTCGGAGAATTGAATTAGAAGATGCGCCAAAAAACAATCAAAAAGAAACCAAAACTGAAGACTTCTCCATGGCAGAGTCTATCAATGGAGGTTCTTTGTTTTGGCACCCCCAACCCTGCAAGCAAAAACCACAATTAAGGTTAATGACATTGATAAATTGAAAACGTCGGTTATCGAGGTCTCTGGGTTGCGCCAAACCTGATCAAATTCAATTATAATGCCCATATTCTGACTGTATCTATAAGATCCCCTCTCGAGTGGCACAATTTTGGTTCTATTCTGGTACTTTTATCTCCGGTTTGGGCTTGGCCAGATTGGCTCAGCCAATTTCCAGTCTGACGGGCTTTAATTCTATGGTCAGTTTTTGGTTTGTGTGTGGGTGTTGGGAAAGTATCTTGGCATTAGCATGAGCACAAATGCGAATTGCTTGTTATTCAGATAAGCCCCACAAATAGGGTCTTAATTTAGTTGTTTTGAATATCAAATTGTTGGGTTTTCAGGAATGAATTTTATGAAAAAAGTTGGTCGTATTTATGGGATTTCTCCAAACAGCCTTGTTTAAATTTAAACATTTTTTTTTGTTTTTATCTTAAAAAAGAATAAGCACCCTGTAGCTATTTACTTTTATTCATATATAGAAATCACGAGATGGGCGTACATTGGTCACTTTATATGTACTAAGTATAAAGTCAACGGGAACTGGAACCTAAGCCAATGCCAAAGCTGAAACTGGCTGCAGTATCTATAAGCACATTTAGTTCTATTCCATTCTGGATACCATTTCAATGCTGCTCCCATAGAAATTAGAATAATACCAAGTGCAGCTGGATGAAAAAACCATTTCTAGCTAATTTTGTTGCCTGATGATATTAAATGACTGGCGTAGTCGGAAAGCGGTTAAAAAGGGGGTTTTTGGGAGGGGAAAAGGGGTGCCACATTCTATGCCGGAGAGATAAATCAAATGCAAAGTTTACTTGTTGACTTTGCGGCGGTTTGAGGTTGAGCTTTGCTGCTCAGCAGATTTAAATGCCAAATGTATACAACTTACTGCAAGGGGTAGGCAAAGGGGGTGAAAGGGTGGCGAAAGGGGGCGAAAGTGGGTGAAAGTGGGTGGGTGACTTGGCTGGTGGTCGAAAGTGGGCGGCTAAGCTCTGAGTGTGGCTTTCGTCTATTTTTAGCCGGCGACTTTGCCTCCCTTTTCGCCCATTTCTGTTTGTTTGTCGCTTACCAAGTTTTTTGGCAGCTTAAGAGCCCGGCAACTGCATCGTCGTGGCGAGGGCTTAGCAAAGTATCTTTTGACGAATTGAGATACTTAGCCGGGGGATTACTTTAGCTGTAATTAGCTACAGCGGAATATGCTCTGATGCTTCACATTCTGCAGGGATATTTTACTTGATTTTAGTTCTTGAGAAAAAAGTTGACATTTGGTAACCCAAGTTGGTTGGGAAAATAGCTACAGTAACTAGCTAAGTTTAATTAAATTAATAAAAATGGCTTAAAGAAAACTGAGAGATTTATCCCAAAAATTCTGGTCACCATAAAAGTTTTGACATACAATTGAGGTGTGAGTTTTGTCTTTTCTTATTCAATAAATAAATTTAATGAAAATAATTAGTTCTATTTTAACGAAACATTTTTAGAGGATTCATAAATGTTAAAATAATAAAGAAATATTTAATCAACGAACGGAAAGATATTAAACTTCATATTTATTGTCAATATTTAAAAAAAAAATATTATGAATATAATTTGGCATTTAGATTTTAATGATAGCAACTTTTTTTAAAGTACGTTGAGGAACTTTAAAGAAATATTTAAATGTTTTCCATATACCTTTTAAAACCATTCGTAGACTGTAATATATTTTATAAATATTAAATAAAATCAATACTGGCCTTAAAATTTTAATTTCGAATTCTTTTAAATACAATGTTCAATTTTGTTTACTAAAATGGTATTTCATATATGGATTATCTTCTTTCTATAGTAGGTTTATTTCGCTTTTCAAACCCTTCTCTGGACTCACCGTATTCCGTGGACATGGCGCACATGGGCTGGTGGTGGTGCGGATGCGGGTGGTGCGGATGCTGCGGACAGATGCCCTCGTGCGGATGCGGTGCGATGTAGTATTCCGGCGGATAAAACTCGCCCGGATACGGGATGTACAGCTGGCCCGGCGGCAGTGGGGCGATGCCGTTCGTTCCGTTGCTCAGACCGTTGCCCACCTGACCGCCGGAGCCGCCACTGCCGCTGGAAAGGCTGCTCACGCTGCTGGCGGAGGAGCCACCGCCCCCGCCGCCTCCTGCCCCGCCGTTGGGCGAAACTCCGCCCCCTGAGCCACCACCGTGACCGTTTTCGTGGGGCTGCGATTGGGGTGGCGGTAGATTCGGGGGTGGCGGCGGCAGGGGGGCGTGGTGCAGGGCGTGCGGCGGCAGGTGGTGGTGGTGCTGCATGGCCGCCATCAGGGCCAGTTGCTGCTGTGGGTGGTGCAGGGCGCAGACGGGCGGCACAATCTGGGCGCCCTGGGGCGGCGTGGCGGTCTGCTGCAGCAGGGGCGGAGAGGCCGGCAGCGAGCAATTCGATGAGCCGCCGTCCGAGGGCGAGTGCTGCAGCTGTTGCTGCGGGGCATGTTGCTGTTGCAACTGCTGCTGCTGCTGCTGCTGCTGCTGCTGCTGCTGCTGCAACTGCTGCTGCGGTTGTGGCTGCTGCTGCACCAGCAAATGCTGCTGCTGCTGTGGCAACATCACCATGGTGCAGGCGGGCGAGGCCGGATTGCTGTTCAAACTGGTCGTTGAAGAGGTTGTCGACGAGCAACTGCCACCCGCATTATTAATGCTAGTTATTGTTCCGTTGCTGTTGTGTTGGCTTATGTTGCTGATGTTGCCGTTGTTGCTGTTGCTGCTGCTGCTGTGTTGCTCTGCAACATTCAGTCGCACCATGGTATTCCGCTTTCGAACTCTATCTGCCACGTCCTCACTTAGGCCACTTTCAGCATTGTTTTCAGTTTAATTATTACGCGTTTCTTTGTTTCTATCTGCAAGAGAACACAGTGTTTGTCTTAAATTAATAGTTGCACGCAGGCCGCTGTCTTTTGCCTCTTGATTACCAATCCAAAAACGTTATCATTTCTTTGCGACGATAAGAGCGGAGCAAAAACAAGCCACCCACCCACTGGCCCTCACCCAAGGTTATCGGGGGAATTCTAGGAATTCTACGCCAGTGTTTTCTAAGAATTGCTATTGGGAAAAGTTTATAAAAAACCTAAACAGCCTATTGAAACATAGACAAATCTGATAAGCTGGTTTAATTGGCACTTAAGTGTGGGTATAAAATCAGTGAATTCCAAAGAATTTCTATGGATGTGTTTAATTAAATAGATTCATTGAATTTGAATAAAGGTTGAGGGCTTATAGTTTGTTTTCTTGAGAAGCGGAGAGAAAGGCTTTTATTGTGTTAAAAGATGTTTAGAAAACGAATTGAATAGTTTTTAATTCGAAAAAAACATAATTTAAAGAATATTTTTCCATTCCCAAAATACATAATCAAAAGACCACACTCGATGTCAACACATGTTCCCTAACTTTAATGCACATAAAAACCAAATATTTATAGATCAAAGATCAATGACGAAAGACTTCCGTTCCACATAGAATTTCCAGGAAAATCAACGACAACATGAAAGATTCCAAGCAAAGTGAATATTTTCAATGAAATCTAGTGCGAAAAATAAATCAAATTGGAATTATCTCTCCGAACTGTTGAGAGCAACGCAGGCCCACGACAATTGTTGTTTTTCGTGTTGCCTCCGTCGAGCCAAACAATTGCAAATTGTAAGCAGAATTGCGCATTGTGTCAATTTGACAAATAATTGAAATATTTTCACAAAAGGCACAAACTAAACGACAAAGAGTGTGGGAAATGGGGGAAATGTGGGTGTGGGGGATGGTTCTCCCGGGGAAACACCACCCACATGCATTCATACAAATAAAAAACAGAGAATAGCGACAGATAAGAGTGAAAACTAGCTAATAAGAACAACAACTACTGCTACAACCGCAATACAGTACAGCAGCGGGCACTTAAATGAAACCCCGCAAATAGCAAATAAGAAACAAAAAAGTGAGGGCAAAACACGAAAATGAAAGACGAAACTGCAGAACAAAACAACAATGGCAAAATTAAAACGTAAGCGTGTCTTAATCGTTCGATTTGGCATTCCCCAGCACTCGTTTGGACACTGATAAAAAATAATGATTAAAAATAATGGTATATTTAAATAAGCAATCGGTGGAAAGTCCAAAAATATCCGAGAAGTTGCACTATGGTACTTAGATGGGTAATAAAACATCTCTATAAGGTACGTTCGACATTTAGTGTAAAATAGTAGTCCTCATAAAAGTGAGAATCGCAGAGAAAGGCGCGCCTATTTGTATGACAAGTGAAGAAAACGTCATTTTTGGGTAGGAGCTGTCAGAATTTTTCTAAATGCTTTAATATTTTCAGCTCTTTTTTTTATTTTCCAAATAAGTTCCCAATTGTTTTTGCTCAGTGGGTACAGTCCCCATCTCTTTCTCACTTGTCTGATGGCATATCCCACCCACTATTTTCTCTGTCTGTAAGGAAATTCGATGCCTGCGCTTTGTTGTTGGGTGTTTTCATTTAGCTGTTAATGCAGCTTTACTTTAATGGGTTTCTTTTTTGGCCCTTTCGCTCGTTACGTCTGTCCGCATTTATCGCACCTTCCACCAACAACTGACAACTGGCCGACCACTTTTTTTTCGGTTTTTGACAAAGGTGTTGGGTGTTGCATTTCTGGGGAGTGAAAAAAGAGAGGGGGTCAGTGAACCCCATTACTCGGCGGCAAAAATCATTTCCATTTCGGGGAGCATTGACTTTCGGCGCGAATCACCATCGAAAAGAATGTGAAAAGTGAAAGAGATGCATTCCATAAAAATTCCATCAATTGAAGTGAGAATGACAAGTGATATTGAAGAGGGGGTGACGAGAGGTTTCTTTCTTTTACACAATCTATGGGGTACTATAATATGCTTTTTAAATATTTAACTAGAGTCATATATTTCCATTTAATTAATTTAAGCAAGTGCTTATTCAGTGATTAATTGTCTTGAAAATCCCTTTAGAGCGCAGTAGAAATGTTTTAATGGCCAATGATTTACTGGCTCGCAACTATGTTTCCCACAAACGCTGCTGCTGCTTCGCCTTACATTCTTCTTGGTAACTGCTTAAAGATACTTCTGGAAAGCACTCCTCCTGAAGATGGCAATCTGAATAGAGTTGCCAAGTGTGCGGAGCCCGCTTTCCAGCAACTTGCCAGACGTTATCATGAACTAGATGTAGAACAATCTGTGCTTAGGAATTTCCATTGCAAATGCTTTGCGTGGGCTGCATTCTAATTGATTTAGTGCGTCTGCAGCTGCAGCAATTACCAGCAAACAGTTGTTGTTGCTGTCGCTGCTGGTGTTGCATAATGCTGTGGGCCAAGAAGAAGTGCGGCAGAAGAACCTGGCCAAGAAGCAGAAGACGGGAGAAGCGGTTGGGTTGGGTTAAGGGGAAAGAGTCGCTGCAGTCACAACAACAGAGTGAATGAAGTGCGACTGTTGTCACCTGTCTCAATATGCACTCTCGTACCTGTCTCAAGTACTCCCGGAGACCTCGGTCTTTCTCGCTCCCGCTCTCTCTTTCTCTTTCTACCTGCCACCCTCCCTTTCTTCCACCGAAGACCCTCACCTGGCCGCCGTTCACACCTTTCCACACACCCACACACCGCACCAACCTACACGGGCACAAAGAATATGTCAAATGTTAATTCAATTGGCGATGGTTAAATTAACCTTTAAAATAAAATTCTTTCCATATGTAACGATTTTCAACGCTTCGTTAGGTTTTCTAGGAATAGAAACCCCTTTTTATAAAATAAAATATACAAAATGCAATTGGTTTAAACTAAAGAGACTTGAAACATTTTTGAGGTCTTGTATTTCTTTAACCCAATTTTGAATTATAAATAATCACGAAATGTTCTCTAGTTTCAAGAGTGTTTAACTGAAAGGTAAATAAAATTAAAATGTGATATGTTACTAAGGACCAGATTATGTTTATTAATGAATACAAAATTGCTAGACTAGATATTTCTAACATAGTATTTAAATCATATAAAAACAAATAAATAAAAACTCTATTACATGTGACTGCCTTCTTATAGTATAAATTATTTTAAAAATTGTTAGAGCAAGGGAAGAAAGAAATTTTTTAATATTTTGTAAAGTAAAAATATTTTACCATTGCATCTCATCATTAATAGTGGCTTAAAAATTCGAACTTAAATTCAGTTTTGAAATTTGTTTATAAAAATGGTTTTCCAGCTTTTCTGAATTTTTCGGAGTGTGGCAGACAATGAGGCACGCACCTCGAGCGCTGACGCTGACGTAGCCAGCCAGGTGAGCTGGAGCCCAGGTGAGAGGGCGGGTCAGACTGAACCGACACGGAGGACACCACGCGGAAATCTACGCAGCTTAGCAATCTGCTTCTTTCTGTTTTTGTTTTTGTTTTTCCTCGGTTTTTCCTTTTTTATTCGCTATATTAAATGGCAGACAGATGAAGAGGAGACATTTGTAGACTTTTTTTCTTAACACCCGCCGCATTTGTGTCAAAAGTGTCTAGACCGGCTTCAGGTGGTTACTGAGTGAAAACTTGCCCCCGGGTTTTTATTTTGTCAGTAGGTGGTACATAGGTGGGCGGGCTCAGGGGTACAGGGGTTGGGGGGTGGGGGTGTCGAGGCCACTCAACGACAACGCATTTGCGACACGTTGAGCGTCTTGATGAGGCCATTTGTTGGAGTATCGGAGGAGCACCTGTCCCCCCAAGTCATCCCCATCCCCGCCCTCCACCATGGGGCACACGGCGCATCCGAGGTGTCAACGGATTTTGAACGTGTCTTCAGATCCGCCGCTGCGAAGGTGTCAAATGTCTAATGAATTATTGAGCAGCCATCAGGCGAATGTGCTCCGGCCAAATGGCAGAATGTCGTGATATGGTCTACAGGTCAATCAAAAGACCGCGGGATGCCGACAAAATCTGATGGGAATAATTGATTTTCTTAGAGGAATCATCCAAATATATTATTAATAAGTAATCATTAAATTTAGAAATATATTTTAGGTGTGATGCGTAAGAAAACAAAAACACTCAGGGAATCTAATGGCAAAACTGTATAGTTTCTTATATCTATTCAACCAGAATTATAATTTTCCATTTACCCTCCCCTAACTAATATAGCACAAATAAAAAGTATCATTAACTACAATATATAATAGTTTATTCAGAAAAAAAGCCAGCTAAATGCATTTAGATGCATGAGTCAAATAAATCAATTGATTGTAATACCTACCCACAAGCGATGAACAAGACTCGTTTTGTAGAAATGAAATTACAATAATTGATGCACACAATGTTGCAGCCATCTAATGGGGCCACAGACCATTAGGTGTAACCAAAACGAAGAAACCATTAATGCAAGGCCCCCCACACTGGCTTTCTTCCCTCTGCCATGCATAGCAATTAACTTTAATGAGCCTTTTTTCCATCTTAAGAATTGCCTTAAAAAGTAAATGAAATTAGCATTTCTCGTGCTCACAGATGGCAGATTGAGTTAGTGGAGGTGCTAAATATCTCAGGCCCTTTCTTTTGGGCCAAGTCAACACTTTCCCACTCACAGAAGCCAGGGCCGCTGAGCAAAGACAAAGCAATTCTTCTCCCACTAACCGATTCTTCGCGGCTTTTCTTCGCCCGAACAAATGGCTTACTTTGTGTGCAAATAGCAATGGGGCAGAGGCAATTTTTCTAACGGTAATTTCTAACATTTACCCAGTTACCGTTAATAGACAAGTTGGCCAAGTTGGCCAAGTCGGCGAGAGAGCCATGCAAGACATGGAAAAATGTCTAGAGAACTGCAGTCAATGGCGGCCATTTCACAGCTTTCTTCCTTTCTTTTCCTACCATACCTTGTGCGCTCAAGTGCGTCGTGTCTGGAAAATTCCCCAAGTGGGGGGCGGAAGGCGGAAAATGCCTTGGTGCGTTCTATGTCGTGGCACATTTTCCCCTGGCCAAGCTCAATGACTGGTTATCGGTTCCGTTTAGAATGGTTTCTGGTTCAAAAAGCCCCCATTCAGGCCAGCCAACAACCGGCAAAATGCCACCTGCCACATGCAACATGTCTCAGCAGCACCACTTAATTGCATAAGTCTCCGAAATACCTCAATAATTACACAAAAAAAAAAAATAAACAAGGAGTCCCAAAAAAAAAAACCGAAATACACGCGACAACATTTTCCATATGCAACAAATTGGCAACTAACAACCAACAACCTGTTGTACTGGCCAGCTTCTTCGCTTAATTACAGACACACACTATGTTAATGATTTGGGTTTTTTGTTTTTTGGTATTTCTGGTTATTGTTTGCATTTTTCGCTGTTGTACTTTTGGTTTTATCTTCGGTTGCATAAGGCGGCATAATAAAAACAATGCAACTACAATTTGTGGCAGCGTTGGCGGCTAATTACTGCTGTTGCATAAAGACCACCTTTTTTTCCTGCTCTGTGTGAGCAGGTTGATGACTCAGGTTTTGGTGGAGATGCAGATTTTGCCAGTGTTGCATAACAGAAAATTCCCCAAATGTGTATGAAATTTTAGAACCCAACCCCAAAACATACCATACCCTTGGACACCGCCCCGTCTCATTTGTTAAGCGGCAGCATGTTGAAATAAAGATTTGGGGAAAGAAGCAGATTTTTCCAGTGTTGCATAACAAGAAGATTAATTTTCCTAGAAAATTCCCTAAATTTTTAAGAAACTCTGAAACTATTTCCCAAAACATTGCCCATGACTATGGATATCTACCGAACTCATTTGTTAAGCTGGAACATGTTGAACTAGGGATTTGTTTTGAGATGCAGATATTTCCAGTGTTGTATAACAAGAAAATTTAATTTTCCTAGAAAATTCTCCAAATTTCTAAGAAACTCTGAAACCACATGCCAAAACATCCCATGCTTTGGCCATTTACCGATTCACACATATTCCCACATGTCCATTAGTCAGGGTTGAAGGACCCCACTAATTAAAATGTTCTCGGGGTGCCAAGGATATCTGTTCGCATCTACAATGGTCTATCAGAATATGCATGTTTAACACGCCCAGTGGCATGCAAAAATAATCCGAGAGCGAAGTGCGACGGGGAACCACGACGGAAAACCCCGGGGTGTGTGTGCGAGTGTGGCAAATATCTGCGGGGGGAGATAGATAGACACACATGCAATGCGGTTTTTCAATTTCCCCGATAACTAACTAACACAGAGGAGGGCGTGGCGCGGCCTGGTGGCGTTGAAAGTGGCATGTTGAACCACACAAATGACTAAATGAACGCCCTTGGAACCGCCGCCCAAATTAAATGCGGGTGCAGGCATCGCATTATGACAATGCCCGAAATGCAAATAACAAATATTTTACCCGCAACATGCGGGTGGGATAAATAGTTTCGACCCTAATGATAATCAATTTGTTATGAAAGTGTACGATAGAAAAATAAAATAGCTAACGAAATTATAAAAATAACGCCAGGCAGATAAGAATTTCCAATTTAAATGCCAGCTGGAATTTGCAAAAGCATTAGAAGTTGAAATTATAAAATTCATAATTGGGTTCTAAATAAGCTGGGCAAGAATTCGGGAAATACTATGAATTTCGGTTAAAATAATTATACAATTTTTCACATGAATTTCGGTTAAAATAATTATACAATTTTTCAAAACTCCTATTTAAAATCTATCTTGTTTTAAATTTAAAATAAAAAGGGTACATAGAGATATATTTAAAAATTTGTTTTCCCGTCAAACAATTAAATTTATTATCTAACACATATACTAAAAAAAAACATTTTTACACAGGAAAAGCCACGTTTTATGGTCCATTCTCTGTGTGCTCCCAAATTTTTTGGCATTCCATACGTTTTAAATGCAGCAGAAATTACACACACAGAGTCGCTCTGGTAATGAAATAAATTATTAGAATTTATTGAAGTTTGGCGACAGAAGCGACTCGGCAACGAAGGCCATAAACTCTAAAATGTAATTTAATTGTTGTCGACAGTAAAAACTTATCTCATAAATGCAGCAATCATTGTGCCGCAAACTGTGCGAGAGAGAGAGAGAGAGGGCCATAGTGGGGCAGAAAGAGATGGGGCACATTTGCATTTTTGGTAATTCTCTGGGACTATCCACATTTTCTGATATGGCCCTGTTCTGCTGCCGGTTTTGGCCTTTTTGATAATTGCATTCCTTAACTGCAACAGCTTCTCCTTTTTCTCTGCTCCTCACTAATTGGTAGAAATTTCCATTTCGCCCTCCTTCTTTTTTATGGTATATATATAATTTTTGTAATTTTGCCATTGCAGTTTGTTGGAGTGAAAAAAATTAAAAGTGCAAACAAAAAAGCCAAATTAATTGTGGCCAGGCAGTGAGGCGTGTAATAAGCCGCATGTGGAGAGAGCAAACCATAAAAAATGTAGTTTTTAAAATTAAATATTTTGGCAGGAAGAAAAAGTACACGAATGGCAGTTACGAAATTGTTTGGCAAAGCGGGAAGAAATTAAATATAAAAGTAATGCATAGAAAATACCAGAAAATTAGGTCCAGGCTGGTGGAGATTTTTTTATAGATACACCAAATAAATCCCACGATGAGCCTCACACAATTTAAAAGTTCCTTGTTTTTTCCGAATTAAACCTTGATTTTCAACCGTCTTTAACACCCTAAAACCCCATGGTGCAATAACTAGTTTCGCTTCCATTTCATCAACAACTTAATCAATATGCAATCTGTTCGAAAATCTGCAACGACAACAAATGCCTTGAGGTGCATCTACATGAACGTCTGGGTCTGTGTGATTTTAGGAGATTGGCGAAAATATCCCAAATTGCTGGTTGCATATGGCTAACGACAATCGTTGCAATGCAGCAAAAAAAGGAAAAAATAACATGGGGACCCCAAAAAATGTTCGAGAAATATTTATGGAGCACACAAAAATTTCTGCAGCAATTTTCCGATTGTTGAGCTAAGGGGGAAGCAGCAGTGCAGCTCAAAAAAAAAAGCAGTGCGGCAGAAATACCTAAACAAAAATTTAATCGAAACTCAGTGAGCGGGAGGCGGGCCAAAGGGGGCGGGCCACTTGCATTCGACGCCTGAGTTTATTAGTTTATAAAGTTCGTTTTTTGTTTGTGTATACCAGTTTGGTGCATGTGAGCAAATTGCTTTGGCCAACACACATATAGGATATATTAAAAAAAACACACACACAAGGTATATAAAATAACTAAAACCAAAACTGGGAAAACTTCAAACTTGGGTTTTTCCCGACAAGCGACAACGAAATAAAATATGAAAAAAATCATAAAATTGTTGCTCCACTCGCTCTCTAATTGGAAACTTTGCTTGGCGTGAGGATTTTTCCCCCAATTATAACCGAGATCTACTTTTTGTCAAGGGGGATTTGCCGCACAGGCCCTTTGCCACCTCCGGTTTTCCTACTTTCCCCAGCAAACTCGTCCACCGCTTTTTGTATGGTATATTTTTCAATGATAATATCCACTTTTTTTGTTTCTCTCTTAATTTGGTTTAAAATTGTTTTGTTTGGACATTTTTTGTAGCTTTTTTCAAGCAGTTGTGAATAAGTTGTTGTATTGTGGTAAATTGAAACTCTTGGGTGCTGCAATTGTTTTTTAGAATCATGAAAATTGAGTTATTTTTGACTGCAGTTGACGTAGTAAAAAGTTGATGGCAACTTTTAATGCAGAAAATAATTGGAAAATGTATGTCAAACAAATAAAATCAAGCGCTTTTTTACCTTTTCTGGTTGTAAAATTTACAAGCCAGAGAAACAGAACCAAAGAAATAAAAAATAACTCGGTTTGTGGACAACTTTCGAAGAGAACTCAGTTGAATTCTATTAAATTCACTAATTTATATTATAGCTTCTGGAGAGTTCCAAAACCTCTCCCAAAAACAAGTGCTTCACTTGTGGTAGCACATAATTATACTATGATTAGCTGCGATTATTGTTAATCTTTTTTCAAGTATTTCTTTATTTCACAGACATTGTAAAATCCCGGCACGCAATGCCTATAAAAGGAGCATTTACGAGTGCGTGATTTTTGTATTAATGCAGGCTTTTCGGCAAGTTTCATATACTATATACATATATAGAGGAAAAGAGGAGGCCCAAGTGTTAACTGTCATGCGAGGCAACCGCAAAATTGGCATTACAAAAGACGAATCAGCCGAACGGAAAGATTTCCATGACAAATGTCATAAAATTCAGCGTTCAGCGAATATATCTTCTTTCGACGAGCTTCTTTTTTATTATAATTTGTCATATTTTGTCATTTAGCATTATAGTTTTGAGCAGGGCACACACATATCTCATTTGGATGTTTGGTTTGGTCCTGCTTTTGGGGTTTTGGGGGGTGAGTTTTGCCAAATGCCGGCGCCTATAAACTCACGCTAGTGTGTGTTAGCTGCTTGACAACAGCGGAAAAGAGCGGAAATGCTGCTGCTGCCTAACCGAACCACCCAGAAAAAAACATAGAGAACCACCCAGAAAATAGAGAGGAAAATCGAACCGAAGGGGGCAAGGGGTGCCCCCAAACAATGAGTTTGGGCCAAGTCCATGCCAAAACGGACATGCCAGCGGCAACAACAGCAGCAACCATAATGCTGAGCACCATTTCGTTGGCCGTTGCGATGCCAAGAAAAAAGAAGGCTAACACACATACACGGAGAGAAACGAACAGTGTGTTTCTGTGAGCGGCAGCGAGCGGAAGAGACTTGACAACATACGCAACATGGGCGAAAAATGAGTGGCGACGACGCTGGAGACGCCGCACATGGCGTATGAGTGACGAAGCTCCGGCTTTGGGGCTTCAGAGGAAAAAGAAACCCCAAACCTCTACCAAAAAAAAAGAAACGACAACTAAGGCACACGCCCCGCACAGATTTGATAGTTTTTATCGATTTAAGTGGATTTTGGCCTCACACAAAACGAGCTTGCACTGAGCCGAGAGAGATGGCCATAATGCCGTAGAAAGAGAGGCAAGGAGACGGCATGGGGGGGCGCCCAAAGGGGCCAAAAAGGGGCGGCAGGGACATCAGAGATATATAGACAGACAGCCTTGGTTTTTGGCAAACGTCGCGGCCCCAAACAAATAAACATAAAACAAGCAAAAATGCGAGAGCAGTTAATTTGGCTAGGACGAGCACGGAACTACCCTAACTTGAAATATAAAAAAATTATTAATTTGTGTTTTTAAAAAAATAAAAAAATATGCTGAAATCACATTATAAAAATATATAACAAATAAATAAACACATTATGTTTTGCATCAACTTCTATAAGATATACATAATTAAATATCTATTTTCCTTGACTTTTCCATGACCATACTCCTTAAAATATATATGGGAAAGTCTTTAAAATATTTAAATTGTGTATATATATTTAATTAACTAATATAATAACTAATTTTTTTTTTATTTTTTTCAATATTTTTTTATATAACCAAGACTACTTCTGCTATCTATAATTGTATTATCAATTTCCTGTGTTCTTAACAAATCCAGACTTTGGTGGCTAGAGCTTTTGTAATGATGTTTATTATAAGATTTATAAAATATTTACTGGTAGTTTGTAAACCTCAATATGATATACGTTCCTAAATAATTTAGGAAACATTTTTTTCTTTATTACGTATAGGCTATTAGCCAAGTCGAGCCTCCACTGCCAATAGACCCCGTTGAGCCACAAGGGCATGGCATACCGAAATCATTGTAGTTCGGTGATGTGCGTCTTGGCAGCCGGCAGAGATAAGCGTTGCTCCGGGCACAAAGACGACCGGGCAGAGTGGAGATGCCTTGACATCCGAAATCAAAGACCAAAGTTTTGCGTATAAAGCATAAAGCTTCGACCATGAATTGTTTAACTTTTCGCCCGGCTCCAGCATTTTTCTTTATTATTTATATTACTAGTTTTTTTTTTACTAGTTCAAGCAGGAAGTATGTGCGTATGCTGCCACGCCCACACTGCTCTATCGCCCCCAGTTCGTTTTTTTTTTCTTTTTATCAACACTTTTGCCGAGGGATCCAAGCAAATGCGTAAAAATTATGCCACAGCTTGAGCGCCTCGACACGAGCTAAAGGAAAAAACGCGCATATACAAGGGGAAAAAAGCGATGAGAAAAAAAAAGGGGAAAACAAAATGCTGGGGATGCGGATGTTGGGGAAACCCAAGCCGGACAACCAATTTACTTTTATTTTATAGAGGCCTGCTTGAGGTTTGCGCCGGATTTTTCTCGAACTCAAATGCCGCATTCTGGGCCTAGAATATTCTTCCCTTTTTTCTTGCGCCCGAGAGGCGTTAAATATTTCTCCTTGTATGTCCATAATTTATGCCTACCAGCGCAGAGCCAAAAATAATAAAATGGAGATAAAAAATGTATTTATTTTACTCATATTTACGCATGGGCCAACAGAAACTATCGCCCAACAACTATGGCTGGATGCCGCATGGAAAAAGTGCCCGGCTAAATGCGCATAAATATTAAATGAGCTGGTGGAGAGTGTATCAATTGTTCAGGGACCCCCGAGCCCACCCTGGATGGTGGATAGTGGATCTGGTTGGAAGATGATGATTTAGTTTTCAGCACTCCATTGCAATAAATTCCGTTGGCCAGGCCATTTCCAACTGGTTTTGTCAGGGCGACTCTGGTCTGTCTGCTCGCCGCACTCCCAATATATAGCTGCGAGCATTTATAGAGAAATGTACAGGCCCTGGTATGTATCCCTCCTAACTGCTTGGCACTCAGCATTATAAATTGCCGCATGAGGGGCAACCGGGGATTCATTCGGATTCTGTAACTGGCCAAAGTCATTGCAGCCAAACAAAAACTTATTATTTATATACACATATTTGTATGTTTGCAGCAGCGGCAGCAGCAGCAGCAGCAGCTCTCACAAAGTACTAGTGGGACTGCAGAAGGGTCTCCACTCTAATAAATAATTATCGTATTGTTTAAGTCTCGAATGGAATGCCATAAATCATGACTTGGCCACTAGACGTCGCGAGATATTTGACTCTGAATTATTATCATCACAGTCACATCAGACTGATAAGCACTCTGGCGACAATGCGAGCAGGGGAGTGCGGGGCGAGCGGACAGCGTAAAAGGATGCTGTTCTGAGATACTAAGGGTGGTGTAACCTCAAGTAACTCGGGTTCTAAGGGTGCCAGGATGCTGAAATTTGGTATGCAAGCTGGTTGGATGTAGTTATTTAACATAAAAAGAAATGGTAGGTTTACGAATGAGAAAAGACTGGATATCTGGCTGTCACTTACTTTACACATATAATATTAAGTTAAATGCACTGCCAATATATAAGATAGATAAGATATAAATTAGTTTTTTTATTCCTTTGAGCTACAGCTAATATATACAAATCAAAAACGACCCGCAAACTACATCCAACCAATCTCCCCACTCAACTGAGTTACTCACCCTGTAAACCCATTTCCAGCTGCTAATTTTCCACAATTTATTCAAAATTTATACAGAAAACTTGGGGTGCCCCGTTACTTGAGTCTCGTATGAATATCTAATCTGTTTCCTCTTCAGACCAGGCCCCTCAGTTGATAGGCCCACCCAGGGGCCAGCAAAGTGAGAGGCACTTGTTACCAATACGCTGCTCGGCTTTAGCGGGCCAAATTGCGTTCTGGCCACAAAACGTTTGCCTTTTGGCTTACGGCCTCCGGCTCTTACATATAGTACATACACATAGCTCAGTTTTCAGGGGGAGGACCACATTATGGGCCCCCAAAGCACAGTAAACGCGGCAAAATGAGCCAAATCCAGCCAAAATCCAGCCTCAAACACACGAAAATATTCAAATAAACTGACGGAAAAGGGGAAATTTGAGCTAACTCGGGGGAAATAGGTTGAAATACGGCCAGTATGAAGGCTTAAAGGAAGAGCTTTTAAGCAGGGACTCTGCAACACCAGCCGCATCACCATTATCATTATCGGTATTCAGGGACCAAATGAAATGCGGAAAAGCGCAGCCAACTTCACCGCAACTATGCTGCAATGTTGCGGCTTTCAATCAGCGCAGGTGTATACCCATTTTCCCTCAA
This sequence comes from Drosophila biarmipes, assembly GCF_025231255.1. NCBI lineage: Eukaryota > Metazoa > Arthropoda > Insecta > Diptera > Drosophilidae > Drosophila > Drosophila biarmipes. The sequence goes on along the minus strand of NC_066612.1, from coordinate 5,211,450 downwards.
ATTGGATGAGCTGGAATATTTCTAGCGAAGACAAGTGCACACTTCAAACGTAATTTTAATAGGCGGTCAGGCCCCGGAATCATTCACGGTTTTGCTTAATAACAATTATTCACTATATAGATTAAATGAACATAGCCGTATTACAAATTTCTTCACGACCTTTTTCTCTTGCGTCTGTTACTAAGTACTTGCACATCTGTAGTTTCCCCCTTTGAATGGGATATTTTAGTTCGGATATGGCCGCTTTTGTCCAGGAATTTATTATTTTTGATCCTAGGATTTCCATAATGTATCTTCAAAGTATTAGGAGCTGTTGCGTGTGACTTGTGCCTTGAAATACGATCTGGAGAACCCATCTTATCTATTTTACTATTTTTAGGTTGTTCTTTAAAATCGTTTGACTGAAATCTTTTTTTCCTTAAAGTTCTTTCCGGTGACTTTGCTACCCTGGGCTCAAATATTATTTTGGTACCATCACTTCCTTTGATAAGCCCCATAGGTTTGGTTCCTTCTTCATGGATCTTTATATACTGCTTTGCTATCTGATCTCCGCCTTCAGAAGATATACATCTTTTAGGTGATGAACTTCTAGGTTTGATTTTCTGGTCGAAACCTTCAGCTGGTATATGTAGAGACTTTGGCTTAATACTTTCAACGGGCTTTATAAGCATAAGACATTCTCCGGCAGTTTTTCTTTGGTACCGTCGATTTCTAGATATTTCTCTTCTGTAATCCTCGGGATCAGGATAGGTTTGCTTGGTATTTTTCCTTACCTTTGAAGATCCCAGTACATAGTCAACAGATTTGTTATTTATTTCTCTAGATTTCTGTTGCTTTATTAAATCCTTTGAAAAAGGATCTTCCTGTTTTCTCCAAATGGACTCGATTTTATTCTCTTTCGATCTGCCATTGTCACCATTTGGGTTGCGATATGCTCTCTTTGTAGTAAGAGCTTTTTTATTTTCCAAAGATTTATTTTCCTTTTTCGGAGTTGATCTCGGGGCGCAAATTCTTTTATCTTTTATCATGCGGGACACCTCTTTTCCTGTTGAAGTAAAGCTTCTCTCTCTTTTTATACGAAATATGGGATTCCGTATGGTCAACATATCCTTTGCTCCCTGATTCAATGACCTTCTCAACTGATTTCTCTCCATTATCTCCCTCCAGTAATCAAAGGTATCCTGGGGTTTCCTAGTTTCACTTACTCTCCGCAACAAGAGCTCCTCCCACTCCAATTTCCTTTTTTCTTTAATAGGAAGCAGTTCTCTAAGATCCATGTTATTTTTCTCCCAACTATAGGGCTGCAATCTTTTTTGTGGGAAACTCTCAAATGGCAAGAGACTGCTCTCCTTGAAGGGGTTAACCTGTCTGCTTTGATCCTCGTATTTATTTGTAAAACTGTGGTAATCTTCATCCAATGGTTGTAGTCTATAACGAGGAACTGCCATGGGGGGACCTCCACTTGGTAATCGGACCATTCTTTGCGGATCCCGGTGCAGCCAACTCCAGGGCATTCCATTGAAATAGGGTTCGGGCATCATGAAACCACCGGAGAATCTGCGTCGGTTCTCGGTGCAGGGTCTAACTCTAGGTTTTGGTGGCCTTCCATCTCCAAGTAGTTTCCTGGAATGTTGATTTTGTACCACTGCAGCATATAGATCCGAGATGTGACTGATGTGATACAGTTGCGCTGCTTTGGGCGACAGGTTTGCCACTGGAGAGCTCGGGATGCAGTCGGGAGCCAGCATGGGATCTCGCAGTTCCTCCTCACAGGCCAAGGCTCTCATCTCCGGCGACATATTTGCATAGGGATTCGTAATCCCCCGTCCGCGCCTCTGATCGTTATAAAAGCCCGACTGGCAAGGACAGCGCGCAGGTGCATAGCCATATGGTATAGACTCATCCGAGGGATAGCTCTCCAGATCGCCACGCCTCTCGTAACCCACTCGCCTGAGTCCTGCCCACACTTCACTCGCGGGCGATTTTTCCCTTCCAGCAATCGCATTATGTTCCGAAAATGGTATCATGGCATCCTTGCCACAATAACCAGGATTGTGAATATTCTTGAGATCATCAATCTTATCCCTGCATCCGGGACACTTGTTATTCCGCCTGCCTCCCTTGGGCAGGTTCAAAAAGTACTGCATCATGGAGATGAGGATGAGCAACGTCCTGGTGGGTATGGGCTTCCTCAAATTGCCACACTCGTCGAATATGCCGTAGTAAAGCTCGCAAGTATCGGGCAGGACGAAAGGTATCTTGAGGGTGTTCCAGCCCAACATCAGGGGATACAGGATTCTCGCGAAGAGCTGCAGGGTCAGCTGATGAAGGAACTGGCAGACGGTGCTGGTCGATTTGCCCACCATATTGGCCAGCAAGTTGATCATTCCCCCGTTCCTCTGACCCCATCGCCTCTCGCACGACACACAACTGCTGGCGGCCTTGCGACCCTCCAAATAGGGCCTACAACTTTGGACCCGCTGGAGACGAGGGAACTGCGGAAGACAGGCCATCGGCTCCGTGCGATCGCTGTGCGATCTGCAGCAGCAGTAGTTCATGTTGGCCTGACCGTCTTGGGGATCCGAAAAAGAGGTTTAAAATCTGAACAATTTTGAAGCTGCCTGGTTGAGGCAGTAATTTAGAATGCCTTGTGTATAGAAAATGAAATATAATCCGTAGAATACTGGCCCTACTCATTCACACACATAACCTTCGGTTAAATTTGAGTGTATCTTCGGACCTCCTAGCTAGGGTTTCAGCGACCAGGGTTCATATTGAAGTCAAGGAACACCCACAATTCACAATTGTACAAACAGAATTTATGGTATTCAATTCTCAAAACATATTTTATAACCTTTGGTTAAATTTTGCCTATACTTAAAGACTTTCATGAGTTTCTTATTATTCTAGCCACTGGTTTAATTAGAAAATTAAAGGATAACCCTAATTCACTGAAGTACATCCCACATTTATTGTTTTTGATTCACAAAATAGACTTTATAACCTTTGGTTTAATTTTGACTATACTCTAGGTACGCCAAGTATAGACTATGCCTTAGGACCTCCAAACAAGGGTTCCAGCGACTCTCGTCCCCCGGATCTACTCTTATCACTTATGGTCGAGTGAATTGAGTACCGATCCGACGCCTCGTCTATTTGATCCCTTATGGAACTGCGTAGATAGCGTTTGATCCCAGATGTTGAGAACTTGTATTTGGAGTTGAGGCGAGTCTGTCTTGGATGTCGGCGCTGCCAGGTCCAAGGTTTTTTGGAATCAAAGGGCTCATGGAAGAGTATGGGCACTTGATTGCCCAAGTATCTCCTGGGGAGTTTCGCAGGTTTCGGCACCTTGGGGTAATTACCCCTTACCTTTCCCAGAACTGGCGGTATGGGATGCTCTGACGATCTCTGCACAATGGCGTTGTACAGCATGGAGATCTCTTCGGCTGTTTTCCTCTCCCGTTTATAATCCGCCCTTGCAGTCTTTTTCCACTCGAGATCCACTTTCTTAAGGGCCTTTCTCAAGTCCTCCTCACTTATATTAGTTCCCTTCTGTTCCACCAGCTTTCTAAGTAGAAGACGAACCCGTAATGTTCTTAAGTGACCCACGGGACCTACATAGCTACCCCTGATGCGATGGCGACCCAGGGTTTTCAAAAGATACTCCACATAATCATCTGGCTTGGCATAGGCTAAGGCTAGTTCATCGTTGAGGAACACGGATTGACGTCCAAAGGTTTTCTTTTTCTTCTCCTTACGCAAATCCTCCTGAGATTCCAATTCTGGAAGCTTCCACAACATGCTTTCTGATTCTAGAGGCGTGATGCTGTTTTCTACCCTCTGCGAAACATTGTATTGCCAATTTAAAGATCTCAGACTTCGGTTGTCGCTGTAAACCGAGCCCGGGCTTGAAGCATCATCTCTCATGGAATGAGTTCTCGAATGCGGTTTCGCCTGATGACCGAAAGGATATGACTGGTAATCCTTTCGGCCACCGGGCGAATCTTCATTCAAATAATCCAAAATTAACGAAAGTAAGCTATTGAGACTCTTTGGGCGAATGGAACTCCTCAAGTTGCCACGATGATCGAATATGGCCATGTAGCGATCACAGACACAAGGATAGCAAAGTGGCACTTTGCAGGAATCCCAGCCGCAGCCCTTGGGATTCAGCAGATGGTTGTAGTTCTCCAGGCTGAGTTTGTATAGGAAGCCGTCTATTTGCTCGGGATAGCAGCCAATCAGCTTGGCCAGTTGCTGGATTTCCAGCTGGTTTATCTGCCGCCAAAGACGATGCTCCTTGGATAGACAAGTGTATCTGGGCGGTTGTCTCCTGCAGATCGAACCTATCTTGGCGCTCTGTGGGAATTGTGCAACTAAGTCGCAGTTCAGGTTACGCATGCTCATCTTGTGGTGGATTTTATTAGATTTTGTTTAAAATTTAGAAATTCAAGCCAAGCCAAAAGTTTAAGGGAATGCCTCGACCACAAGGGCATTGTGGATCAGTAAATTGGAAATGGAAATTGGAAAATTGGCAAATAAGTAAAGGCCAGCCGATATTTAAGTATAAGTGTTGAAATTCTTATGAACCAATAGAAACAGGACAAGTAAAATGGTTCTTTATAAACCAATCAACAAAATTTGAGGTAAGATTCTACTGTGCAATTTCTAACATTATTAAGTTGTTAAGTAGAAACATTTGATTCAATTTATTATACAAAGTCATGGCAACCTTCAGATTTGATTAAAAACAAAAATGGTAAACCCTTAGTTAAGATTGATTTTATTGTACAAAACCTATCCCAATATTATGTAAATTAAATACGACCTTCGCAATTGTAACACCCAGATACCTTCTTTCTGTAAGCGTAGAACAAACCCTTTTCCAGCGGCACTCGTGGCATAATCTGTTTATAGACCACTCTGGGCTCACCCCGTCAAACCCATTGGCAGGTGTAAATAACCCTCAGATTGTCAGTTCTTCAAAGCCGTTCGCTGGAACCCTGCGCCGACTGACACGAAAATTAAATAATGGTCTTCACTTTTTCCTATTTCGGCCACGAAACGTGTTCGCGATGTAAAAAAAGTAAATTTGATTATGTTAATTTTTGTTCCTGCATTCCAAACTATTTTTTCACCTTTTTCTGTATTTTTTTTTGTATTGATGTGGCGAACACACCCAACAAAATAAGAACCAAAAAGGAAATCAGGCCCAAAACGCTGAATGTGTGGCCCGAACAGATAAAAGAGATGAAGACCAAGAAGCGGAATGAGTTGAGAAAGTCAATAACCGCAATAAAGCGACGGTGGGATTTTCGGGCCTAAACAAACACGCAACTTGGGCAGCTAAAAAGCAGGTTCACCGACCCGCGGACACAGTTGGACAGCTTTTTTTGGCCAAAACCGAGCGGAAATGATCAACAGTTAGGCGCTGCACTTGTGCAGGGAACTCTCTCCATCGTTTTGGCCAAACAAACTCTTCAAATTCACACGTATGGTGTTGTGGTGTAGCTAAACTCAAACAGACCGTAAAATTAATAATTACAAAATTGCATGTTATTCTTCTCTCTTTTTTTTGCCATCACGGGGCATAAACAATAAATTTGTATGTCAAAAATCTAAGTGCAGATAAAAGTTTACACGTAAGCCTCAGCAACGACAACGAAAATAATAACGACATCATCATCATCAACTATCTAAAATCAACACTCAGCCATTGGGGAATGTTTGGGCAATTGAGTTAAATTTATTTGATGGGGATTTTGTTTGTCTACTAAGCCTCTTATGTGAAAAGCACTCAGATAACAAGGGGGTTCACTATAAAAATGTATATCTAAATATCTCTCTTTTTCTCCCAATAAAAAGTTTAATCTCCTTGGTAAACAAGTGAAAATTTGTTGACCCACTTAAAAACGAACCTGACAACTACGAATCGGACAACTATTTTCTTTATTTTAAACCATAAAATGGGTCAACAATTTGCATTATTCTGTTTGAGCTTCACTGAATTTCAATTTTAATTCACATTGAGTATTATAATTGCAATGAAATGATAGATTTTTTAACGTTTTTGGATTTATCAAGTATTTAAAGGCTTTTAAATATTTTTAAAATTTGTACTCTCATACTTACAAAGATGAAAAATCTGCAGCTAGTTTTTTAAACGTAATCCGTCTCAGCAATATGCATTTAAAGTTGTTTCAGTATTTGTTTAGCAATTTAATAACTTTATAAAAACCTTGCCGCTTTTTAAAATGTATTTTATTTAATTTTGGTAATTCTATAAATTTTATTTTATAACAATTTAGCTAATTGGAGTTTATAAAGTGTTTGGTTTTATTTTTGATTCAGCGCAAATGTATTTAGCAAAAATGTTTAAGCCTTTTTAAGGCTTTTAATTTTTGTATACGATTATTGTTATTTAATTAAATTGCACAAAATTGTTATTGTTATTTTAAATGCTTATTGAGTTTATTCGTAGTTGTTGTTATATGTATTTAATGATCTGGCTGACAAAATAGTTAAGTCGATTTGCTCTTATTGGTTTGTTTTGCGTTCTTTGGGCAAATCTATTAATGAACACAGCTTCTGTCGTCGATTTTTAGCTGGATTTATTTGTATTGCACTTTGATTGTTAGTTTAACTGGAATGCCTTAGTGTTCGATTTGGGTATTGCACTTTAGCCCACACACAGACTGAAAAGGTAAAATGATGCATTAGCAATAGGTTTTCCCATTCCAGATCCAAATTGAGGTTACGGAAGAATTGTTGCTTGTTTATAATTCGATAGCAGCGAGTAAATAATTTTTAATTGTTTATTGTACCCCCTTCGGGAGTGCTGTTTGTTTGCGGCTGCTTCTTTGTATCTACAAGCGCTTGTATCTGTTTCTGGCTCGCCATATTTATCTATCGATAGAAAGCTTTCGACTCTATAAATTCTGGAAACTTATGGCGCCGCCCCCATCCACAAGGAAACCAAAAAGTTCGCCACGAGCAAACGATATATTCCGGCGAAATTTTCCATGTTAATTAGCTGACAGTGGAAAAGGGAGTGGAAAACTCTGAATCTGTGTCCCTCTGTCTTGGACCTTTTTAGCACTCTATTTTCCCTTAGAATAAACTTGTGTTTAATCAAAGTTTTGCGGCCTTGAAGTGCAAAGTTTGCTTTCCGAAACTGATGGGCAGCTTAGTTAAAGTATCTGCAAGATAACATAGTTAAAGTTCTGCAGTCGCAGGCAAATATTTGCCTGCAGCCAACTGGAGATTGGGTTAGGTCAGTCTGGGTTCATAATTCTTGTACGCAAACTTTGATAAGCCAATTACAGTCGAAGTTTGTTACGGATTATTGGCTGCCCTATCGGTAATTGGTTGTTACTGAGCAGCTTAGCAGGTAATCGAAGTTGAAAATGGGAAAAATATATGTGCAGACGGGGCAAAAATTTAAATTTAAATGATTTTCTGCGATTCTACAGAAAAATATCAAGTGCAAACATCAAAAAGAAAACTATTGAGCGTTTAAACTTTTCTGAGAATTAGTTTTGCTCAGCTAGAATTCCCAGAAAACATTGAGTAATGCAGCTCACAAGAAACTGCAATGTATTAATTACCAAGCACTAGTTAGCTAACTAAAGTTTTAAGTACGTATTTTAGCATTTTGAATGGCCCATTAAAATTTTGAACACTGTTTTGCAAATTGTTTAAATTGGCAAGCAAAAAAGTAGCTGCAAATAAACAGGCAAACATAAACACTGCCAGACAAAGTTGTTTGGATAATAATATTTTAAACATCTTTTACGATGACCCCAAGATGAGGGACCGAATATTGTATGTTTAGATTTCTTTATGTAACCTCAATGTGGGCCAAAAAAGAGACAAAAGACGTCTATAAATTCAATAAACCAAAGGCCATTTTTGCACTTTTCTTAGGACTGTTTTTTTGTTTTATTTTATAGGGCTCAGTTTTCTTATTCACACACAAGAAAACGAGCACGTTGTTCTGGGCTGTTTATGTTTTTTTCTGATTTTCTTCTTTTCCTTCTTGATTCTCTCTCCCACACTCGCTTTCACACACACACACACATTCCCACACAATGCACAGTGAAATTCCGCTACACCGGAAATCACAATTGAAAAAGTGGTTGGTTTTTGTTTGTTGTTTATTTTCCATTTTCATTCATTTTTTTTGAGCATTAACTAAAACGTCACACGAAATTCTAGTTATTATTTATGATTATGGCGATAGTTATGTTTTTTTTGGTTTTTGTAAAGTATCTTTTTTTTTGCACAAAAGAACAGGATGTCAGGCGTAATAGCCATAATGTTGAATGATTTTAAGTTATTAAAATTAAATTAAGTGTTTCTCTTTAGTTTGGTTTTTAAAATGTTTGGCTTTTTACTCGGCAGTTTTTTCTGTAAATTTAATTTGTAGGATCCGATTTGAACTCGTTTTCTGCGATTTTTTGTATTTTTCAACACTTTTTCCACACTCACTTTTAATTGTTTAAACTTGTAGAAACAACAATTGTTTATTGCAGTAGGAGGATGAAAACACACGACGCGCTGCCCTTCCTCGATCCCCTCTTCACCGCTTTTCCTCTTCAGTTTTCCGCTTCTCAGCTGCGCTGCCAAACCGTACAGTTTGAGAGTTAATATCGGACTGCCAGCAGCCGCCGATACGAATCGGCGCACGACTCGCGCGAAGCCCGAAGTCCGTTCTCATTGGAACCCGAATAGTATCTCAAAACTGGAAGGCGGTACTGGAAGATACTTTTCGCTCAGGGGCCCCGCATATGTCATTTGTTGTTGGGCGAGTAAGTACGATAGGGGGGAAGGAAAAAAAAAACAAGAAAAAACCATGTAGACCCGCAGCACAGCTGAGCGGAATATTTACTACACACAGGCGGGTAAGAGCGATTTATCTGAGAGATACAAAAGCGAACGAACGACCGTCACCGCAGCGTAGTAAGCACACAGATACGACTCGGGCCCGCACACACTCTCACCCGAAAACCGGCATTCCTCTCAGTGCATTTTTTGTTTGTTTCTTTTTCTTTTATAGAAAAAAGGAAGAGAGTTTACAAGCCAAAGAGAGCGCCTCTCTTAAGAAATATCTCAAAAGCTATTATTTGAGTTGCCAAAATTTGTGTGATTTCCCGGTTTTGCATATTTTTCCTAGTTTCAGCAATTTTCAAATTGATTTTGTGAACTAGTTTTCGCTGTGCAATTATTTTTAATTGCATTATGCTGCCGAAAATCCAAAACTTCTGCAACAGTTGTTCTTTAGATATTTGTTTTCTTTAAATTTTGGTCGGAAAATCACGATTTGCTTTGAAAATTTGCCTTTCTGGTGAAAAGCTAATGAAAATTGGGTATTCAACTAGAAACTGGCAAGCGAATAATCCAATTTCCGAAGAAAATGTAATTATTTCATTGATGAATATTCTTTATATATTGATGAATATATCTATGAGAATTTAAAATTTAAGAGACTTATTTAAATTACACATGTAAGTTTACTACAAAATTTAAAACTACGAAGAGACTAATGTATTTTAGTATTGAAATCTATTTTGGCTTTTCTAATACATTGCCTTACTAAAGAATAAAAAAAACTTATTCACTACCATGAAAAAAAAATATTTTGAAACTAAACTAAAAAAATTCAACCTTTGGATGGCCACAAAAGTCTAAATTTAAAGCTGAGTTCCCTGTCTGAAAAACTCAGCCGCAGCATAATTTCTTGTTGATAACCCCCAGGGAGACCCAAGACAAAAGCTCATAAACGAGATTTTGGGTTTTGGGAATGATAACATTTTGAACTTTGACAAAGCGAAAACCGAAAATGAAAAGTAATTGGACACTTTGAGCGCAGGCATTTATGTTAAGGCAATAACTCAGAGCGCCAAGTCACAGTCGTATCAGTTTTCCACACAAAAATAAATTGAAAACTTTTGAGAAATAACCCAAAGTAATAGCCTAAAATAATAATAATGTGTGGCCTTTGAAATGCGAAACGTTTTATGGTTGTATGTATTTTTTCGCTTCTTTTATTTTTTGTCTTTTCGGAGCGAGTAAAGCACAAAAGCCATAAGCTAAAATGCAAACTAAGTAAGAATTGTGTTAGGTCGCATCATCATGAACACGATGATGATGACGATGCTACACTACACTCTAATAAAATTTACGACAATGCGAATGACTACGGCGACGACTCAGTCTTAGTCTGAGAACCAGATGGAGATACGGAGTGGGGTGTCTTGTAAGCCCTGCAGTCAACTAACCAAAACTAGCAAAGACCAAAGGCCCGAAAAGTATCTATATAGCGCCCCCTAGCCCACCGAAACCCACCTCGCCGTTCATATATCTGTGTATATACGTATGTATCTCTGCTCTTTTGTCTGGCTCTGGTGTGGGAAAGAATGCAGTGAAGGGAATTTCCAAGTCAAGACTTGGCAAGCCATGGCAGTAATGTGTAATGTATCTCTTGGATACATTTTTAAATTGTATGCCATACGCTGCTGGGGCTGTTTTGGAACGTTGACAATGCAACTGTATCTGTGGCTGTGCATATCCGTATCTGTATCTGTGCCCCAGCCAAAAGGCCAACAGCATTTGCATTGGCCATTGCCAATTAATCAAAAAAAAAACGAATGAAAAAAGGCAGTAAAAGGCTTAAAAAACCCGAAAAATAAACCTGCAATTGATTTCAATATTTCAGCAGCATTGTATCTTTCACACAAAAAGCACCGAATATCGTTGCGTAAATCAATATGTATATATGTAGACAAATAGTACTGCCTTTTTTTTGGTTACTCCACCCGCCTCCAACAGTCTCTCGAGTGCCACGCCAAAAATGGCCCAAATGGATCGGAGATATATAGATTCCAGATATAATAGTAGTGCAACAAATATTGACTTTGTTGGGGGAAGGAAAATGTTTTGTAAATATAAATCTATTTTATTTTACCAGTTTTATTTCAACATTTTTGTGTTTTTTTAACATGTTTTTATACTTTTTTCAATAAGTTAAAACATTTTTGTTTTATAAGTTGCATCCTAATAATTTTACTTTTATTTATTTTTTAAAAGAAATATGCGATTGTTCTTCGTACAGTTTAAAATGTTATAAAGTAAATTCCATGTTTTGTAAAAAACCCTTGTTAACTATTATTTTGTTCACAATTGTAACTTTGAATCTTTTCGCTCGTGTGTTTACCTTTCCCTTGTTGCATGCCTCTTGTTGCACTTTTCGTGTACCGCTTTCAATTCGATTCGATTCGTTTCCCTTTTCTCGATTTCTCGCCGCACTTCCACCGTTTTCTCTCTGCCTTTTTGTGGGCTAGGTCAGTTCAAAGTTCACGTGTTTCGCCTCTATTGATTGGAACCACCATCGCAATTCGGGCATTTTTGGTCCAGCGCCAAAGCAACCTGTTCCCTGGCAACTAATAGCCCGAAATTGGAGGAGTCTTTGTCTTTGCATAGCATTGTTCACTCCCTTTGAGTTGGCTGTGTTGTGTACCTCATTAATTTCGGGTTTACTGCAGTGTACATAGTGAACACAGGTTCATTGATATGCAATTAAGCAGTTAGTTATTCGAAAGGAGATTCGGTAGAATTGATTACGCAAGATAGTAAAAGGAATTTAAGAGCCCTTTACTTAGATACAATTTAAAGTAGTATTCAATACGCTTGCTAAAATATGTAAGCCCTGATTTTCCATAAAGAAAATAAAACATTTGTTGTGTTTCTATATTTTCAGACATATCATACAAGCCAAGGAGAGCAGTGCATAAAAATATTTGCAAAGCCAACTAGAAGCGCAGAACCACATCACTCCGAAATTCAGGTCACTCCGACAACAGATGGCGCTGCATGCGAAACATTTTTGCACCAGGGCACACGCATAATTTCAATTGCTAGCATCAAATGTTATTTTTAACCCAAACAATTTCACTTCAGACGAGCAGGCCAGTTTGTTTTTTGGGGGAGCAGATTTCTGGTTGGGTGGGTGGGTGTATGCCTTTTCTGCAGCTTGCACACAGAACTCTTGAATTGTTGTTCTGGGGCAATAAATTGAAATGCACAAAAGAGCCGGGGCAAAATAAAGAAAACGCGTGCAGGAAAAACTGAGCAAAAGGAAGCCGGCTCTTCTTGGCCTGCGTCTTTCTACCAAAGCTCGTTTTACAGCTGCTGCTGCCCTACACTGCAGATAAAAAATTGTTTTTGCAGGAGTGAGATCAAAGGAAAAATCAAGTGGATGTATTCCCACAAAACAAAATAAATATCTATAATTATACATTTTTCGTAGGTACATTCAGGTTTATTAAGTCCATTTCAAGATGTTTCTTCCGTGATTTAAGGCAGAGTCAATGTGAATTGTATTTTTTTAAATGTTTGTGTCCCAAAAACTACTTATTTTAATTTTAATTATTTTGTAATATATTCTTAGAAAAGAGTGTTATATGATATAAATGAAATTTAAAATATTCGATTTTCTTCAAAATGTTGGTCAACAAATCCGTATTCAGCACTAAGCTTTCGTTGCTTAAAATATTTTTTAGTGTACTTGTTGCTGGTGCAACGATTTAGTTGCGGGCCACTTGTCATGCGAGAAGGCAGCATTCGACATTCGGCATCCAGCATCAGAAGCAGTTCTGCAACTGGTCGCCTTGCCCGAGTCTTCAAATTGCCAGTTAGCCAATCTGCAGCTCTCTCTTCTGCAGCAGCATCACCGCCACCAAGGACCCCTCCCCCCAATAAAAACAGAAACCCCCCTCGGAAAAAAGAGGAAAACCCCCCTTCCATCATCAACACTTCGACCGGCCACATTTTTGCAGTTGTCGAGTGGCTTTGTTAGCGATGCGGCGGCGACTTGCAACTTGTTCTGAACTGCCGGCCAGGGGGTGGCTATTTAAGGGGGTGGTGAGGGTGTGCACTGGGAAAAAATATATTCACTTATTCACAATATTCACTTAAAGTTTTTTAAACAGAAAAAAATGTAAATGCTTAGAAAAGAAAGCATTGCTGCTGACATGAAAATTATGTACCTTTAAAATAGATTAATGGTTTTTAAAATTTTATTTAAGTAAGTAAGCAGGGAGAAAACATTTAAGATAGTTTCAAGGAAAATTTGTATTTATATGTAATAATTTTTAACTAAGTTTAATTAAATTTAAATAATATTTCTTTTTGAAATAATACATATCTTTCTCTCTGTATCTGTGGAATAAATCCGAAACTGGCCACTTTAGTCCGGGAAAGAGATAGAAAGACAAAAGGAGGGAGAGAGGGAGAAGCTGCGTGTAACCAGAGAAAAAGAAGAAATGGCAATGGGAATTGCAATTTGAGGCACAGCATCTGTGTGTGTGGGATTTTCCAGTTGCTGTTTTTATTTATTTTTGCCTCTGTGGCATTTGAAATAATTTGAGCTAATTTCTGTAAATGTAGATCTTATCAAAGGGATTGTGCAGTGCAATGAATCCCAGGGATCAGCAAGGAGTTCAAAACGGAAACAGTTAACGAGTAAAGTAACTTAAATGCTCTGAGCCATGAGTTATGTTAGGATTTGTGACATAAATGCAGATAAAGAAAATAGGATTTTAAGGAAAGCAAATAAGGTTTATAGTTCTAAAAAATATATAAAAAATTTTGTAGCAGTCGCTTAATTTTGCAAGTTAATATATTCACTTAATTAAAGATTAATTTAATTATTCCTTAGCTAGCAATAAACCTACAACGCCGTAGTTATTTTTTTCTTATGTTTATTATAGGCACTTAAAATACTTCTAATGTAGGCCTTAAATTTAAGCATTTCTTTAAAGGTAACATCCATGTACGTAAGTATAGGTAAACCATGACGTCTTACCCATAGAATAAATCACTTTCAGTCAATCAATTTGTAATTGCATTTGACATTAACATATCAATTTGTCAAAGGCCAAGTCATCATCATATTTCGTGTGTATAAAGGGGCAACCGAACCATATGCACTCACCTGAAAAGATATGCAAAGTGGATAGCATTAGTATAAATAAATAAATTCCGCAAAGATCAAGGTCAGAATAAATCCGATACGCTCAAACGGAAATCAAAGTAATCGCATCCTTTTCCGAGCCAATCTCTCATCGTCTCTTTCGAGAGGGGGAGAAAAGCGTTTGCCCCAAAGGCAGAGGAAAACCGAAAATAAAAATAGAAATAAAGACAGCCCGTGACGATGAGGAGGGGAAGAAAGTTAACCCAATTCAATGAACGTATCTATGTCAACGTTGTTGTTGCTCTGCGGCTCTTATCAGACCATAAATGTTTTGAGTGCAAAAAAAGAATGGGGAGAAAGAACCAAGGGGAGTTAGTATCTTTGGGAATGCAATGCAGACTATCTATATAAAAACGGCATTTGAAACGAGTCTGGCCAGATATTAAAGCATCTGTGTGGCCAAGCGGGTGGCCCTGCATTTGTATCTGTAAGTGCATTTGTATCCGTGCTGGACCCATTTCGAGTTCAAGATTCTTTTGTGACTGCTGGCTTTGCCTTTTGGGGCGACGGTGGCTCTCTGTCTTTTCTAGTTCTGTTAGGACTGGGTTCCTTTATTATATACCCCTTGATCGGACAGGGATAAAAAGTTTTACCTCAAGACCACTTAGGTTCAATAGATACCTTTATAAATATATGACTGAGTTGAGTTTAGAAATACTATATATTTTATTGGAATGATTTCACTTATCAAAACCTAGTTCTGAATTAATAAAACCCATTTCATTAACTACCCCTAAAAGTATGTTTCTTTTATATTTTTAGGAACCATTTCCTACCCGATATTCCCGGTTCAGAGCACCTAAATTGAAAAACTTTTTCTTGGTATTTCCTGTTTCATCTGCCACTGCAGAAGGAAAAGACGGAAAATCCCCGAAAATGCTACTACTGTATGCATTGTAAGGATTTCAATTTGAATTGCATTTGATGTTTGCAGCTTAGTTGGATTTCTAAAAGTGGGTTGTTCTTGGGGGTTGGGTGCTCGGGCACCCACCACCTCCTCTAACTAGTTTTGGCTGAGGAAAATCCAAAGCAAATGCTGCCATTCATGTCGCTCGCCTGTCCTCGTTCGCTGTGTTTGAGATATTGCAATGAAACTGCTCACAGAAATGCACCAACTCACACATGCACTGCACAAAAGTGTCAACTGTCATCGAGATTACTTAGCTTTACTTGGGATATTTTTAGAATTTGAATATATATTGAAAAGGAGTCGTGACATTCCCTTTCTGATTTAAAGTAAATTTTACAAGTCTTTCATAGATTGAAAAATGGAATAAAAATTATGTCCGAATGCTAACAGTTTTAAATCAATATTTTAGAGAAATATAATTTGAAAAAAATATATATACTTTTTAAAATCTTGTAAATATATTTTTATTTTATTTAATATTACTATTAAATTTGTTATGGCCTAAGTTTTAAAGCTGTAGAAAAAATGAATATTGTGTAGGTATCTTATCAAACCCATCTCAATTTCTTTAATTTACCACAATTTATTGCAGTGTAAGCTCCGCATCTAACCGAAACCAAACCGAACCGAACAAAAATGCACCATCCATCGCCTTGACTTGAGTTGAGATGGAGATGGTTCGTTGCATCGACTTGTGCCACATATTTTGATGGAATGTTGGTGGTCTAACCCTCCCCCTCCGCCGCCTGCTCATCGTCAATTCCCCCCAGCAATTCGAAGTTTTTAAAGTTTTAGCACACATCGAATGTTCTTGTTGTTATTCTAGTTCTTCGTCTTGTCCCGTCTCATCCAACTAAGCCGTAAAGTGTTTTCGGGGAGATTTTATTGCGGGTTTGTTGGTGAGGAAATGGTTTTATTTGGAGCAGACAAATATAAGGGGTTGGAATTTGTCGGTTGGATATTATATGGGTTTCCCCAAAGTTCAAGCTTTGATAGTTGACATTTTTTATTGACTTGTGGGCTCTAACCTTTAAGTTGTCCTGTTAAAGCTCCTTATTTTTTAAAAAATATTTTTGTATTTTCATCAATTTTGTCCTAAACTATTCTGTTTTAAGTAACCGAGTAATCTGAGAATTCTTCAGTGTTATTAAAGTTTTAAAATTTTAAGACCCTAATCTTTCGATACATTTCACTTCTTTATTTTTAAGTCCATCAGTGTCACATTTTTAAATTAAAACCTGTCCGGTCTGACACTGCAAAGGGAAGTCTCCTAGACAGCCAGAAGAATTCGAATCAGTGTCACTTCTTGGGTTCTTCCCTCGGCTTCTTAACTCGTTTTCTTATTCGTATATTTATTGGCTTTATGATGCGATGGAAGGGCATGAACTTTTTTCAAGGTCCGAGCTCCAGTCAGTGCAGGCCAGTAAAAAGTGGGACAATTAAAACGTTGCAGAAATCATGGGGGGACGCAGATCGGGTTTTTTCCACAGCCCTTGGATATCGGTTACAGATCCGTCTTCATCTCGGCTTGACTCGCTTTATGCCACACCGACTTGTTTTTTAATTAAAGTGGAGTTGAGACTGCCAGGGCAGGAGTCCTGAAAGAGTGTCAATTGGTTATCA
Organism: Drosophila biarmipes; assembly: GCF_025231255.1. Taxonomy (NCBI): domain Eukaryota; kingdom Metazoa; phylum Arthropoda; class Insecta; order Diptera; family Drosophilidae; genus Drosophila; species Drosophila biarmipes. The sequence continues at coordinate 5,194,885 of NC_066612.1, read as the reverse complement.
CTCATAATAAGATGGATCTGAGTGTTTCCACATTTGCATCTGCTGTTTAACCAGTTATTAGTTATTATTGGTGGTCAATGAACTGCGTCTTGATTGTCACTTTGGAGTACGCGGAATTCCAGCCTTTGATTCGGTTAGGTGTACTCGTTGTTGTATCTGCCAGATGCATCTGGGGTATTTTTAGCTGCCGCTTCTGCCTCGCCGTGTCCCCACTCTCTTTTCTTACAGTCCCGAGGCGGATTTTACCTCATTTAAACGTGTTCCTCCTCCTTCTTTGGCTACTCCTCTTGCGCCCGCAGCCTCATCTTGTTCCACCTTTTGACCAGTGTAAGTCGACTGTCTTCCTCGTCTACTGCCTTAATTCGTAATGATAGTGGACTTTGCTCTCTGGTTCACTACTCTTGAAAAATACCCTTAAGTAGTTGGGATTTCTTAAATTGTATATATATTTTTCCCAGGAAAAAACTAGTTTTTTATAGCAAAAACATTAGAAATCTTTTAAATATATTTTAGTTCTGAAGAATAAATCAACTGAAAATCAAAACTTTAAAGTAGAGCAAGTATATTAATTACATTTCCTTAAATTATATAGTTGGAAATTCGTGCCAATAAAACATCTAACTAATAAATTATAGACCGAGAGGAACAACGTTTTAAGCGTGAAGATCGAAAAGATACCATGGAGAAAATTAATAATATGAATGTGGTACCCGAACAATAAGCAATTATCTTTGGACAAACAAAGTATATATAAGCACGCTTTTTGTCAATTAGAAAAACCGCTTAATGAAGCTATATGCTGTATATATTTTAAATTTAATATTTAATTTAAATTATGATTTAAACAAAATGTGCATTGTAGACTTTTTTGTTATTATCGATGGTATACATTATATATTATATATATTTTATATCTTTTCTTATTTATTTAATTTATAAGAAAGCTTTTCAGAAATGTAGTTGTTTTAATCTCGCAGATAATTCCCTGCTCCCAACATGTTCACCACTTCCCCATAGAGTATCTCTGCACCTCTGGAGGCCTTTCTTTCTGGTTTTTCCCCACCATCTTCATCATCAGCACGATCATCATCGTCGGCATGAGCTTCATCATGCCGTAATTGTTAGACTGTAAAACTTTGGCTTTTGGTATGCGCACTTTCTCCTTAAATGCTATTTTTCGTTAACATTGTTTTCGACGTCCGTCGACAAGTTCCCCTCGGTTTTTTTTGGTTTTCTTCTCCATTTTTTGGTTTTTCATTTTATTCCCCAGTTTTCCCCCCACCAAGAGATTAGGTGCAATTGGAGGAGTTTCGTGTATATCTTTCAACATCTAATTTGTGGCTTTCCTCGACTCGGTTCCGTCTTCTTTGGTTTCTCCCTCGCTTTTCCGCGGCTTGTTGATTTTTTTGACATTTCTCGCGTAATCTGTAATTTCTCTTGTTTGGGCACTGCGAAAATTCCCAATGGTGTTTAATTGGCATTTTTTAGTGTCGCAATTTTAATGATTTAATTTTCCCTGCTTGTTCGTCGCCTGATGTTGTGCAAATTGCATTTTGCCAGTTTCAAGCGTTGCAGGTTGCAGTTTGCCATTGCTTTTGCTGTTGCTGGTGTACTTTTTCAGGGGCGTGTTGACATGCGTCAGCCACTGAAAATCGGACAATGGAAATGGGAATGGCAGGGAAATGCTAATGGTAATGGAAATCGAAATGAAAATCAGCTATTTCAGCTCCGGATTCCGATTGTGCGAAGTGTCTGAGCGCAATTGGCATTGCTAACGACTTGGATTTTTGGCTCTGGCTTTCGAGTGAGCGTGATTAGCAATTGGAGCAATTTGGCTAGAAGGAAAAAGACAGGGGGGGAGGGTGTTCTTGTGGTCTGGTTTCCTTTGGGTCCTCGGTTTTTGGTGGCCAAAAGAGTGTCGGAATATGGAAATGAGAAAGGTGATATGGCAAGGCTGCAGATTGGCAAATCGTATGGCTCGGGGATCGAGACATTCATTAGACCAAGTTTAAAATAGCAGATGATTGCCTTTGATATTAGACAGAAGAGATTGCTTTTCTCCCAAAGAGGATAGTAAACGGATCTCATTAAAAAAAATAAAAAAATAATAATATTATTTTTAGACATCGGATTATATGCAACTCTGTATTCTTTATATTCCAATCTAAGCTATATTCAAACTTAGTCAAATGCAATAATTATTAAATAATATATTTTATAATTATTTTTATATATTTAAAAAATATATACACTGCTTAAAACCTCACTACCCGTTCATATTTGCAAAAAAAAGTATTCTTTAATTTTTTTTCAGTAGTAAGCAGCTATTTATTCTTACAAAATTTCATTCATCATTTATCATCATTTATGTATGTTATGCTATTTTCTCATATAATAAGAGAACTAGATTTTACCAAGTTATTATATTAGTTTATTATTTTAGTAAATATGCAACACCCAAAAATAAAGTCTTTCAAGCTGGCTTACGTTCCTTTACTTTCAGTTCATAAACGATGGCACGAGTTTATCAAATATAAACAACCTTTAATTGGTGCTAAAGAAAAAGAGTTTTCCCCACAAATTCAATTGGGATATCAGTAACCCAATTTAGCCGCCACTCGAAACCCTTCGGCTGATTGCAAGTGGGGCGTGCTCCAATTTGTAATCGATTTCCCCTCAATGTATCGCATCCGTATCAGACAACAAAATTTCAATCAAAATACTCGACACTCCAGCCACAAGTTGCACTAACCGCAAATCGCTCTGAGGAGTCCAAGCGAAAAAAGGATGGGAGGAAAGATACGTTGGGAAATGCGGAAAAGTCGGAAAAGTCCGCAAAACGGGGCAAGGGGGGCGTGCCAGGTGGTGGAGCAGGGGGGGCTGGGAGCATGGCAACACCTAAGGAAAGACCTTGAAAAGCATGCGCTGCGATTGCAGCTCACAACTTTCACCGTGTTGCGTTAATTTTTCATGTCACAGTCAGACAAACGAAACGAAACGAGGCGAAATGAAGCCAACTTGGCCTAATCTGCCACACAGAAAAAAATATATAGCCATTAATCCCTTAACCCAGATTGACAAAATATATTTATTTTTTTTATCTACCAATTTAAAATTTAAACAAATATTTCAATTTTAAGATGAATATTTTTTTATAAGAACATAGTTATAAAACAATATTCTGACAGCAGTTTTTTGCAGTGGCCACACATTCCAACTCGAAAAGAAAAAAGAGAAGGGGCGATATAATAAAAGAGAGATAGACAGGTAGATATCCAGATAGAGTGAAGTCTCCTCCACAAGTCGGCATCATCATTACGGGTCTTATCATCGTCGTCACGAAATGCAACCGCAAGGCCTACCCACTCAACCCCCTCCTCGGAGAACATACTCGGATTGTCTTGCCATATGCAATTAATGTTTTGTGTTGTCTTTCACCTTAGCATCACTGAACAAATCTGGGACACCCTGAATTATATGTACCAAGTGTTATACATATATATTTTGTGTAAATATACGATAAATTCATTATTTATTCATCATTTTCAACAACAGATTGCAGCTAAGGATTTTAGCTGGCTTGAAAATATTATTTATTATTTATTATTAATTAATTAATAAATATAAAAAGAACAATTTTATTATTATAAAGATCCTTTTTAAAGGTATATCCCTAATATATCAGAATCTTTTTTGTTTGAATTATTAAAAACCAATTTCTTTACTTACATTTTTTAAAGCATACTTTTCGGCAGGCTTTTTTATCGTTTGAAATCTCTCGGATTTTATTTATTTATCTCTTATTTATTTTTTTTTGCAGTGTGCTTACTGAAGTCGATGCAAAAAGGGAAAGATCTTAAAAGGGGGTCGCGTTCTAGCAGCATCTTCTTCAAGGCAGCGCCGCAATATGGCCAACCCATCCCCATCCCCATCCCCATCCAATCCAATCCGTCCAACTGAAGCTGTTGCATCTTGCACTTTGTAGGTAGAAGTTGGTGACCCACACACACACCTGCATACCAACAACACACACGCGTGCAGTGGTGTGCGAAGTGCTGTCTATGTGGTAGTCGAAGCCGCTGCAAATTGCATATTTTTCCTTGGCTTAGCTCACGTTTCTCGCTCGTTTCGCAAGCTGTTGAAAAGTTCCCTTTGTCTCGCAATCCCCCTCCTCCCCACGGATAGCAAAGTCTGGTGGAAGCACTCGATCTATATGTATATATGCGATACATAGCCCGCTCCCTCCCTTTGAAGTTTCGCTCAGTTTTATTGCAATCCGCGGTGCATCTTCTTTTTGCCTCGGCCTACAAAACATTTTCAGTAAGGCTTAGTTTGGTTTAAAAAAACTGAATTGCTGCTTAGTCAAACAAAAATCGTTAATACTGTTTGTAAAACATATTTCTCATAATATATCTAAATTTTATCACAATAATAATATCTTGAAAGTGCACAATTTTATTGCATACTTTTAGAGACCAACAGAGGTAAAAATATTTCTACCTAATCTTTAAAAATATATTTTGACGCTTTTGTTTTTTTTTACACAGATTTTTTAATATGTTACAAATAATAATTAAACGAATACATAGTAAAGAATTATTTAAAAGTGCAAAACATTCTTGATTAACTTGTATTTCTTTCATTACACTTGTTGAAATATAGGCTACATAAGAATTAACCAGTATATTAAGTATTTTATCAAATTTATATTATAGTTATAGTTGTCATTGTGGAATTAGATACCTTTTATAAAAAACGATACAATTAATATATTTTATAATATTTTAGAAAAACTTATAAGATATTTTTCTTTGTTTATAGTTTTTTTTTTTCTTTTAAATGTTATGGTAAACTATGTAAACTTGAAAATAAAATAAAATAATAATAATATTAATAAAAGGGTAAAAACGGTTTCGGTTTGATTCCTTTAAAAGTGTAACTTATTAAAAATCTACCACTTTTGTAGGGCAATTGAAGCCGCGGTGAGCGAAGCTCACCTACCTTAACGTTTTTCAATAAAGGTGGCTAGTGTTGTGGTGTATTTTTTTTATTTTTTGCCAGCTGTTTGCTTACTAAACCCACCGACTTCCTCTCCACAAGAAACTCCAACAAAACTCACAACTTAACCCACTGTTGCCCGTGCCCCCGGCTGAAGTAAATCTGTGCTGGGGGACTGTCGTAGGACCTTGGGGCGCGATGAGCTCAGAACCGAACAAGGTGTGCAACAGTTGCAGCTAAATTCTTGCCGATTTCCCCCTTATTTTCTCATTCCTCATTCTTTTCGCCTTGTTTGTTTTATTTCTACTTTGCAGCTTTTGCTGGCTAACTTGTTGTTCTTGCTGTTGCGTTTTGGGGGATTTCCCAGTTGTCTATCGCAAGCGATTTATTTTTATTGTTATGGCACAGAGAGACTGGGCCAGAGATTTATGCGCTTACCATGCCGATTTTTATACATTTTTTGCGAATATCCATAATACAGGCGGTGGCGGGGAATGTGAGTTTTATGACAAAATTTATTAAAAGTGATTTTTTATGGATTCCGTTTTTAATAATATACGAGAGCAGGGCACTAAACTTACTGGCCAGCTCGGGCTGCGGTTTATTTCCCCGCAAAAACCCGTCGAATACAGGATGCACTCGAATAGTGCACAAACTTCAGGCATATACATTCACTGGGAAATCGATATGTACAGATGTATATTTTTCTCGGGAAGCCTGTTTTCCATCTTCGGCCCATTGACGTTTGTTTGATGTTTGCAACTCGATTGGATGGCCAGCAATGCGAAGTTTGGGGATTGCAATTTATTGCCACAAAACTGCAAACATCTGATTGGCGGGCAAGGCAATGCACCATTTAAACAATTTAATAAGTTTGTAAAAACTGAAATTTTTTATTAATATTACAATTATTTAAGGATATAGATATATATAATAATTCCACAACGAATTAGATTAATTTTTTCTTCTAATATATTATTTCCATGCAACTTTTCGAGGACAATGGGGTTTCCATAGACTTTTCTCATTAATTTAAGACATCAAACATTTGGTATGCAGTTCCTACTTAAAGACACAACACTCACACACTCTCCTTTGGCTGTGAGTGGGCTTGAAAAAAAGGAAACTGCATTGAAACTCATAAATCGAGTTTTTCCAATTTTATCCCACTGCTTCTTTGCCACTTCTACTTCTTCTGCTTCTCGCACACACACAAGCCCACGACAAGCCGACGTGTTTTTCTTTTCCAAGCAGATTTTTCCTCATCGACTAATTTTCTTTTCCAAGCACACACACACACTCACATTTTCCGAGACCTAATCATTATTTTTCCAGTACTTTGCTTTCATTACTTGCTTACATACACCAACGTATTTTTTGTAGGTTGTTGTTTGTTTTCTCTTGTTGTTGTTTTTTTTTTTTTGGGAGGGTGGGGGTTTTTCTTAAGGGTTTTCCCTCTGCCTCTTCGTGTTTCAACGTACCTGTCTTTTAGCACTCTTCTGTGTGCATTGATTTCTTTGTTTGCCATCAACAACAAATAACAAATGCATCCAAAGTATGATGGTGTCGGCATGTGTGTTGGTGAAAAGCTTAGCTGTGTATCTGTGAGATGACTTGTTGACTGCTCAGTTTGCTAGATTCAACAGCAAGAACTAGTACAGTGGGATAATTTACCTTAGCCACAGGTAATGGCTACCCATCTCAATAAGTCTCCTTTTTTCACTAAACATTTGTTGCGATCGTTTTTTTTTTAATTTGAAGCAAACTATTTTTATTTAAATTTTTTATGAGAAAGAAGCCAAAAATATTATTAAATTTTAATGTGCATATGTCAAATTAAAAAAAAAAAATCTCCCAAATATTTCTTATATAGGTACAGTCCAATAGGATAATAACACATTTTTTATAAAATTTATACGATCTTTACACAATACAAAATTAAAATAATTTGTTTTTGAGTTCAAATTTTTTAAAGTATCTTTATTTTAAATGTATCTCTTTGTACCTCTCTTTTGCTCTCTCCCTCTCTTTGTCCCCTCTCTTACTTCCTGCTGATCAAGTGCTCAATTGATATTGTTATTGTTGTTGTACTTCTTGGCTTCCATTGACCATTCCGTGAGTCCGAAAATCGCATACCAAAGCTTCCAGTGAAACCAATTCCAGTTTTCAATTGGAACAGCAAAAAAGAAGAAAAACCATCGAAGATTTAAGTCCCTCTCTCTATCTTTCTCTCTCTGTCTTTCTCTATTGCCTTCTTTGTCGCGGGTTCAGGCACCCGTAAAGCAGCGCTGCCGGCGTCGCTGCCAGCGTCATCGCACTTGCCGCGCACTTGTATCTGTGTATCTGTGAGATCGCCTTGGAGAGGAATTTCCAATTAGAAGCTGCAGAGTTGTATAAGAGTGGGCGAGTATAAGAGCGGCGGCTTGGAAGGGAACATCACTTTTGTGGGTGGCGGAATCGGTGTTATTCGGCCATTAACAATCTTAAGTACTCTTTAAAAACAATGTTTAAAAAATAATATTTTTAATCAACGATTTATAAATTATTTTACTTATTCCAAAATAAAATGTTTATCTTTATATATAACAAATTATAATTTTTGTAATGTACAATCTCAGTATACTTTATAAATTATTGTTAATTTAGAAAAAGTTTGAATATAAAAATAATATTTTTAATCAACGATTTATAAATTATTTTACTTATTCCAAAATAAAATGTTTATCTTTATATATAACAAATTATAATTTTTGTAATGTACAATCTCAGTATACTTTATAAATTATTGTTAATTTAGAAAAAGTTTGAATTACAAATGCAAGCATTATATACTAAACTTTCCTTTAAATTTTTATTAAAATGTAATATATTGTATATATATATATATTTATATATATACCCTTCTTATTTATTTAAATACCTATCCAACATTAAAGAATATTAAACCCCTAGTCTGCATTTTGACCTCCAGATTGAAATTAAACTGCCATTACTTTTACCAACAATAAAGCCGGAAACGAAGTTGTACCAGCTCTTCAAAGTGCCTTAACATTAAATCGAAAGTGAATTTTAATTTCGCTTTTGTCTACGCTAATGAATTACTAAAATTTTGATTGCTTCTTAAAGTCCAGTGCGGCGAGAAGCTGTCGTAAAAAGTTGAAAAATCGCTCGCCATAAAGTCCAACCCTTTTTTTCCCGCGAAACTGACGTTAATTTTAAGGAGTTTTTAAAGTCTCATTTTTGTGGTCGGTTGCGAAATGTTTGTATATGTAAATAAATTATTCGAGCTACCGCAATCAATTTGCCTGCTAATGAAAACTCATTAAACGAAGTGCCGAAGCTGTTGGCAATCAGCAGCGATGCAGCCTTCACCGGTATCTTTGTCATAAATAGAAATAAAGGAAAAACCTAGAAAAGAGTCGGAGAACCCACAGAGCCGGAAAACCTGAAAAGCCGAAACAAAAACCATAATAAACCAAAGGCGTGGGCGGCATCCATTCCAAAAAGGCCGAGACCTTTGACTTTTTCCGCTGTGGGGAGGGCGAGTTGCGGCCAGTATTATTCTTCGTTGGTTCAACTCTAGTTGAACTCTCTTGTCTGATCACTGCCTTGACACATTTTCAAAACAAAACGAAAAACCCGAGAGATACCCGAGAAAAAACGAAAAGACAGAAACTGCAATTGAAGAAACTGCACAAAAGGCTTGAAGTTTGTCAGCACTTTGACATGTTAATTACATTTACGTTTGCCCATGATCATAATCAACATCTTGATGATGATGACGATGACAAGGTGACAGTTCCTCATTGGAGTGCCAAGCAACCTACAGACTTGACAAACTGACTACCCGACTGACAATAAATTAGTCTGCACACCCACTGATCAAAACGCCTGGCGCATCGTTTTAGTTGAGTGGTCTACCTATTGTATTAACGATAAAAATCTACGTTTTCATAAAACCCAAACAATACATTTTAGAAAGCACATTTAAACGTAATTTTTAGGTGCCTAAAAGTATGCAACACAGTATGTTGGGCTCAGAAGTACAATAAATTCATTTAGAAAGGCAATTATTGTTTTTCTATTGCCTACTTTTAGACACCTTTATTGGCATTCAAATAGTTAAGTTTATTTGATAAATAAGTTATAACGATCAATATTATATTTTAACAAAATTTGCTGATATTGCAATAGACTATCAAAAACTAAGATTTTATGGAAGTTACCCAGTATAGTTTTCAGTTACGCTGCCATCTCCAAAATGCGTCACCTGCTTCCACTGACAAATTCACCCAAGATCGACTGACTGCTGGAATCTTCTGGGTTGGCAAAACCGAATCTTTATGGATGTTCCAGCAGCGGAGGGGGAGGAGAGGCAGGCCTCTCGATGTCATCGTATGATATGCAATTTAAGCAACAATTTATGATAGCTGCCTAAGCACGACTGCCGCAACGATGACAGGGCAGAGTTGTGGGGACCGCAGAAAGTCTGCGAAACCCAAAAGGTTGTCACACGAGGAGGCGGCTGATTGAAAGAGATAAACCCGTAAGATTCAAATCCCAGCCGTTCGGCTCTTTCCGCATTTTAAATGCGCTCCAATGTGGGCCGAGGCAGTTGACAATTGTTGTGACATTCAGCGCGGACTCAAGTTGGCCAAGTGCACTAGAGGAATTATGGAAAGTCAAGATGGAGAAATTGTAAAAGCACTTTTAATGGCCATGGCTTCTACTCGAAAATAGTCAGGAAAACAAAATCATTAAATTGAGCTTTCAGGAAAATCCGTCTGTCTCAGACATGACTTCCGAGCTGCGTTTCATCATCAACAAACTGCATTTTTCTAGACGGCAAAAAACACAACCCAAGCTGTCAAACGAATGAAACCAATATATGCTATACACAATTGGGGTCAAGAAAATGTAACTGCAGAGTTTCTCAATTTGTAAGTAACAACATTTTATATGAAAACTGTAAAAATATTATGCAAATAACAAAACATTGGAAAAAATATTATTTTGTTGGATATTTACTGCTCAAATGTTAAAATCATATTTTTATTGAACACAGGTGTTACCCTTCTACATATATACTTTTGTAAGACCCAGCATGTGAGCGGGGATATATTAAGCTAAATAAGTGTGCGTCACGTACAGGACATGTCTTCGTCTTCGGATGCGTTTTCTCCTCGCTCAGGAGGGCTCCTTTCTTCGCTTCCCCCTATAAGAAGGGTCCTCGTTAGCTCGTTAACAGTGGCGCGGCGAAAGAGGGGTGAAATGGGGCCCAAGGAGAGCGATGGCATCCATACATGTCAATGCCAGATGCCATTTCGTGCCACTTATCAGCTTAGTGACAGCTTCAGAGATACTCTGCCTTGGGCTTCAAGATCTTCAGCAAAGCCATTCGCTTGACTTTTGCTTTTAAGGACAATAAGAGTTTCAAAATGCAAGCCAAGTTTTAATTTAGCCATATTATATGGGAACAACATTATAATTCCCAAATAAGAAAATAACTAAAATGGTCGTGGTAAAAATCTTATTATAAAAAGGCTTAAGGTATGTACCCGAGTTTCATACTTTACTTAACCAAACTTAAACATCTGTTCCCAAAATATGACGCAGACTGTCAATTAGTTGCATCCAAGCTCGTTTTTTGTAGATTAACTTAAAGCTGACAGGGGCAAACTTTATTTTTAGCTCGGCTTAACTTTGGAGCTGGCCATTTTTTTATCGTCGTTGGCGAACATACCTTGAGCAGGAATGTGCTTCTTTTCGAAGCAACCACAGCCATCAACTAGGCTGGTGAAAAAGGTTTTTAAAACTTTTTTAGCACGCAAAAAAATAAGTTAAAATATTCATCATTAAAATTACCATTGATAGTATCCGAGAAAGAATGAAAGCAAATATGTTATAATAAAATATAATAGGGAATTGACGCACATAATCCCATCCAAAGTTAATGCTTAATTTTAAATTTCACAATGAAAAACTGCTCAAATTAAATAAGTAAAAAATGGAAATGAAAGACCCAAATTGTTAAATACTTGTGTGTAAAATTAAAATTAAAAAACTTGTTTGTTTCATTAAAAAAATTAGAATAGTTTAAATTTTTTTCGTAATTTTAGTTTTTTGGTAACTGTAATAGACTGTGCATGGGGACAGTGGGAAAGTTTTTACCACTTCAGAGACTTTTCGCAGCCCCTTGGCAGCTTTTTTCCAGTGACCTGACCAAAAGCCTCGAGGAGGAAGCGCAGTGACAAGAGATTTAGTTGACTTTTGTTTTGCTACGGAAATGGCAAAATGGCATGACAAAACGAGGGGAATGCACAAAAGGCATAGGTGGGTGGAGCAGGTGGGCGGAGCAGATGGGCGGGGCAGGAGGGCGTTCCAGGTGGGCAGTGGGTGTGAAGTGAAACGGACGTGCAGCTCCCTCTTCCTTTTGTCTAGTGCATTTTTCTGTGGCAGGTCCCTTGCAAATTGCATGCAGGCACGCCACGAGGATGACGACTACGACGTTGATGCAGAATCTTCTTTGCCCCCAGACCACCCGGAAAAGCACCCATCAACCCCAGCCCTCATCCACCCATGCACCACCCACCTGAAGGACAGCCAAGGACTTGGACTCGGGAGTGGAATCGCAGACAAGGTGTTTCCATTGGTGGTGGCTTATCCTCAGCTCGGCAGTATTAGAATTTCCTTGACATTAAACATATGCCAAGGAAATGGAATGAAATGGAATGGTGATGAATAACAATGCCTGTAAACAATTTAAATCAAGGGTATATGCCTCAAAAGCTATACAAGAAATCAGAAAGATAAGATAGTGGAAAAATATTGTTTACGATTAAATTGTTAAGTTTCTCTCTATTTTTGTATTTAAAAAAAATGATTTAAATCCAATTATGATTTTTAATATATTAATGTTTATACCACGTTTACAAAAATAAAAAATACAACTATCAAATTATTTGTCTTGGGCAGAGATTTTATGTATAAAAAAAGTCTACAGTAAAAAATCAAATTTAAGTTCAAAAAGAAAAAAAATTTTTTTTAATTAACGGTTTAAAAATTTTGTTTTTAGGGTGTACAAATTAAATTGATAACTTTATGAAAAAATATATTAAAAAATTTGACTAAAAGTTTTTTATTTTAAAATCACTTTTGGTAACCTTAAAAATAACAGTAATTGAACATAAGTTATCATAAGAGAAACGCTCAACACTATTTAATTGCAAGTTGAGCTTGTGTCTGCGACCAACAATTAATTATCACAAAATTGTGCGGAAAAATTTAAGTCGAGTCTTTATATTTAAAATAACTTCCACTGCCGGGCATCATAATTTTAATTAAAGCCTCTAATTGAGACGCAAACACGTAAAAATGTCGTTAATAATGCCATTAAATGTTTTTGCTGGCCAGCTCGGCTGGCCGAAAGCGTCTTTAAACGTACTGCAATTAATTGCGCATTAAATTTATTAAATATATATGTATATACGAAAAAACGTTGAATAACTTCATTGGCGAAGCCATTTTGCGATATAATTAATTTTAATTACTTTCTCCAACTTTGACGCACTTTGCTCTGCAGGTAAGGCAAACACTTTGACACATTGCCAGGAAAATTGAGGGCGGAGGAAAATCTAATTTTCATTTGCCAGACCCGGACCACCTTGACACACTTCACACGGGAAGAGTGTATTGAAAAAACTTCTGCTTTTTCCAGATGAAGTTCATTTTATGAGTAACATTTGTAAACTTTGGAAAACCGCCGCTTGTGTTTGAAAAAAATACACTTTAAAAGTTTAGAGAACAACATTTATTATAACAAAGTAAAAAGGTTTTTTTACATTTAATTGATTTATCAATTGATTTTAGTTTTAATTTATTTATTTATTTTCCTTTCTTCTCTGAAACTGACAAAACATATATGATAAGGGAAACAAATATTTTGCGACAGTCCTAAACATTTCTTTCAGTAAAAATCCATAATTCATAATCCATAATGCATATAAATGCAATAGATAATGGGCATAAAATTGTATTGTATTTATCTGATTTTTCACGAACTTTATAAATTAATTGTCATCACCTGCCTGACAAACGACATAGCACTGTGTTGAACATGCAGTATTAATCATTCTAGAAGCGTTAAGGTAAATGCAAGTTGATGCACTTGGGGAAGGATAACCTGATGCCCACTGTAAGAATGCTTTTTTACCAGTTGCCAAAGATACAAATTCTCCTTTTTTGGCCAGATCATTTATATCGATCCAGTAGCAATCTCCCTGTCCAACTGCTAAATTAACCGCATATAAATCTTCTACGCTATTTATGCTTGCCATCTGACCGCCCATTTGTCGACATACATTTCCCGCCTCAAACCAATTCATATTCACTTTCTGTGAGTAATAGAATTTAGACCCGTACTGTTTGAAATTGGGCGGGATGTTCTTTTTAGAAGTCTGACTAACCGGTTCAGATGGCACCTGGGTTTCCTCCTTGGCCTGCCTCGCATCTATTGCCATTTGGGTGTCCTCTTTGCTGGTTTCACAGGGACAGGAGCGATGTCGGTTGACAGGGGACTGATCCAGTATGATATTTAAAGCTTTTATGCAGATTCCCCCCAGTTGATCCAATTGACTCCGTGTCAAGAGTAGGGATCCGGTTGCAGAATTCGCCGAATCCGAGACAACGCCTCCAGACGTCAGGTGTAAAGCGATTATTGCATAAAGCAAAAATAACCGAATTTTCAGCATGTCGACTTCTTAGAACCACTGAAGGCGGGTGCTCTGAGTGTACTGAATCCAGGCTTAATCGCTGTCTTCTCAAGAACCCTGCCTCTTTTATACCCCGAAGATAGCTGTCTGGGAAATTACGATGCCATTATTTTCTTGACTATTTTTACTTATATGGGTGTTTCTTTGACCTCATTTGTCCGATTCCCAAATTATAAAAAATAATATTTTTTTGCCGCCGTTGTTCCTGTTTTTATTTAATTCAACGCTGTGAACTCATATCAATTCTGAGTTCAAACCTTACTAAATGATAAGGTTCTGGTTTGCGATACGCTTGATCAGAGCGCAAGTCTAAGGCAGAATTTTTCAATTTTTTTAAGCTAAACAATGTTTTGAATTTAATTTTTGTTGAACTGTGTTTATTTATACAACCTTGTATAATATGTTAATAATAACACACAATATTTTAAAGTGCTGATTGTTTGTCCAAAAGTAAATTTGTTAAGATAATGATCCTTGCTCGGATCGGGTTAATTGTGAATGGTTCACTTCTTTCAATTGTTTAACTAGGCTAAAAAACAGCTTTAAGCTGCTTTCAACTAATATTCCCAATTTAATCCATTTATTTACGCAGCCCAGGACGAGTGCATTGCAAACTGTAATCACGCAGGCTTTGTAATACAATTACACAAGTCAAAACTGTAGGTTCCAGTGGCGCTCAAACTGTAATCAACGTTTGGCCACGTCAAAGCCGTAAATTGGCCTCTTTAAACAGCCTCTAGCTGTTTTGGCCAACCCAAACCGGCCATAAAATGAGCGAATTTAAATCCCACAAAATACGAATTGCAGCACAAAATTAAAGTCAATTAAATAAAGGCTGGCAATAATTAAGGCCAGCAAACAACAACCGCAGGAGAACAATGTTAATACTCTTAGTACCGCCCACCCCCAAAGGCGATAAAATGCAACAATTATGCACGCCCACCACGCCCACCAAAATAAATGGATTGAATGAGAGGATTAACCAAAGCTGTCGATGTGTTTTTGCAGTGAAGGAAAAAGGTACTATATTCATTTAAATAAGAAGGGTGTAACATACCTAGAAATGATAAAATTTATTTATTACTTATATATTATTTTTATAATGTTATAATTGTAGATCATTTCAATGAATTTTAAGAAATCCTTGACTTGTATGTTACATAATGTTGTGCTTTAAACATTTGTCAACTTTAAACATCTTCAACTTTTAATTTATGGCAATAAAAACCATAAGCTCGGGACCTAAAAATGTATTTAAAAACATAAATTTAAAAACTAAATTCGCTCAAACTTAAACAAATTAAAAGTCGATGGGTCTACTAATTATTTACAATTACAAAACTATTAAAATGGTATTGAAATTACTTTACAACTGTCAAAAAACTGTTTTTGAACCCAAAAAAAATAAAAATAAAAAAATAAGTATTTTAAAATGGTTTTATATTGTAAATCATTCTTGGTATCTAGATACTTTCTATAGATACTACCCATTAGTGTGAGTGTGGATTAGTGTTAGTGGAGATTCCCACACAAGGAAGCGGAAAGGGAAAAGCTTTTAGCGATTTATGGCGCACAAAGTTCGTTAACCAACACTGCCACACAACCACTTGCACACACAATTCTCCTACACTTGTGCAATATCATAAACACACACACACACACATATACACGAACCGGGGTCGGATTACCAGCAAATTAGCGGTTTATTAAAGCGTCATTAACACTTTATAATTTAAAGCGCCCGAAAAGAGCACACACACCGCCAAAAGGCAAAAAAGCAACGCTGAACAAAGGGGGCGGCGATGGGCGTGTCCGGAATGAGGACGACTTTTTCAAAAGGCAATGATCTAAAATGCAGGCGGCCGAAAAAATGTTTAAGCCAGGGGGCGTGGCCACCAGCTAATGAAGTGGAGGTAAAAACTGAGCCATTCACAGTGGGAAAATTAAGTGGCGGAAGGGTGGGAAAATGGGAAGATAAGCGGTGGCAAAAATCCGGTAGTTACACTGAACAAAATAATGTGGCTTACGAAAAAACATATAATAAGATTCCTTTTCTTTTAAAGCTTATTTATATTTTTATGGTGGTTCTAATGATCTTACCAAAAATAACATTTAATAAGTAAAAATATCTGCATAAAAGAATACAAAATATTGAATAACTTAAGTTTGGGTACCGCAAATAGGTATACTCTACTTTTTTTAAATTAAATTTTTTTTTTTTATATACCTACATAAATAAATATTAAAGTATCTTAACTTTTTATTTGCGCAAAGGTCTTAAAGCTTCAAAATAAAATAACACCAAAAATCAAATCGTATTTTAACTTGAACCTTGTATTTTATTTAAGCAAATATAAAATATAAATATTTATAAAAGTATCAGTCATTTTTATTTGTGTGAAGGCCGCAGAGCCTAGGCAGTTACTTATTTATGATGTATATGCACTGGTTCTAGAAGAGATGAAGGAAGCAGCGGCCGGAATCCGAGGAGATGATGGCTCCGACCTCAGATTTGGTGTGAAAGGGATGAGCTATGTGGGGGCGCTTTGTAATATATATGCTTGTGTGTCCGGGCCAGTGAGGTGTGAATAGTGGGGGTTAAAGGGCAAACGAGGCTTGTCTGCTGCTAAAAGCAGCCTTGAACCTTTGGCCAAAGACTTTTGAAGGTGCCATTTGGAAAGATTAAAGTTGAAGAATGTTAAGTCACATGGCAAAAGAATTAAGTCCCGCACTATCACCATAAATGCCACTCATTTCGAACAGCACTCAACTCCACTCAATTGGAAATTCATTTGATTGAGATTAATTTCATATAATTTAAGCACATAAAACATCCAACTTCTGTTGCCCCACCGCAACCGATAATTTGCCCACATTTATATGCCCGACATAAAAGCAAAATCATTACATTGAACATTAATATTTGGTGGGCAGTAATAATCAATACGGCAAAAAACGAAATAAGACGGCAAATTACATGGTGGCTGTGGTGCAAAAATGCCAAGAGTCCGAGAGCAACAGGCAAAATACGTATTTAATTTGTTGGCGCTTGTGATTTATGTGCAATTGAAATGCAAAGGTCAGAGCTCGAAGCCTGCGAGACACAGAGACTATCAACTATTAACTAACTAACTATTTTTATATAAATTGTTTTAAAAAATAAGCCAATTTTCTCATTAAATAATAAAACAAGGCTAATTGTCTTTGAAATAAAATTATTCAAATTTAATTCACAAATTATCACCGTCAAATAGCTGCTTTATTTTCACAGCTCAAATGAAAATTCATTAAGCTGAATATCCAATTAGTTAAGCAAACTGGCGAACAAATTTAGCGCGGCCCACATGTCGTATACACAATATTCAGCCATTAAATCCGAAGCGCCTGAAAGCAGGCCACGAAAAAATGCAAAGACCTTGTTTTTGTTGCTCTAAATACTGCTGAAATATTTCCCAAAATTGATGGCTTTGTTTTGTTCCAAAAAGTGATCAGTTTAACTCGAGCATATAAATGCAGAAATAAAATAAGTAAAGAAAAACTAATTCAATTTCCAATGCTGCATGCGTTTTATTTCGACTCTCGAAATTTAACGCCAAATTGTTCATTTCTAATGCGATTATGGAAAAATGCATATGGAAAACGCACTCAATTCAAAAGGCAACACCAATAGAACCATTAAATCGGCTTAAAAAATACCGAATATCAAGACATAAAAACAACGGAAAAATATAACGCCAAAAAAATTCAATAAGTCAAGAATCTCGGACGAATTGTAAGCGCCTTAAAGGACCCAAGGTGAGCCAAAAAAAAGAAGAGAAAAGTCCCAATTGACGACCTTGGCCCAATTCGGAAGTAAACTTTCCATCGGAATGAAAACTTTTTAAATCTTCAAATGGCAGGCACGCAATAGCGTAAATACCTATAAATATGCGCATTACAGAATTCATTTCAACTAGTTTCGTGGAATTCATTTCCATGCAAACTCCCGCCAAAGTTTTCCGTTGATATTTCCATATTCGCTTTCCTTTTCCAGCGCTTGTTGTTAACTAGCCATAAGTACTTAAGTGGCCAATTTACGATGCCGAGGGACGCAATTCGAAATTATTGTCAAAGTGCGAAAGTTTTTGCGGCAGATATGGAGCGAAAAAGGATTTATTGCAGAGTGCATTTCATGGATTCATAGTTCGTTAATTAAGTGGTAATTGAAATCGGTAGTCTGGTAGCTGCAAAAAATTAGTAAAAACTTACCATTAAAAAAACAATAGCATGAAACTCATTATTTGTGTGAATTGTTGATCTGTCAATTTAAACATAATTTTTTTGTTGCACTTTGGTAATTGAATATGAAATGTTTCGATTTGTTACAAATTAAAAGTGACGTTTTACAACAAAATATTTTTTTAAGCAATTTACCTCATTTTCAAAGTTTTATTTGTTTATTTTCCTGACTGCTTAAACTTTCAATGTGCATTTAACAAGAATTCTTAGAAGTCGTTCTTTAATTAAAAACTGTAAACCAGAACAGCATTTCGTTACACTTTTCCAGCATATTTTCCTCAGCCTGATGAACGATTTCCATTTCAGGGGGTGCAATTTCCACTCCCAAATTGACCGCAATTTTCCGGCACTCTTCTTGCCATTTGAAGCTCACAGCCAAGTCCTTACATGCAATGAAAATTAAACTGAAATTTGTGCTTGCCCACTTTACCATCGCTTCTATTTTTTCTCTTTTGTTGTGCTTCCCCCCTGCCCCTCCTGCAATTTTCCAGTATTTTCTCGGACGCTTTTCGCTTTTCGCACTGTGACAAACGTGCTGACATTTTTCGCTCGACGCTTCGCATCAAATTAATGCTCGGAAAATATGCATATGCATGTCGGGTAAACGAGTATATTGTAAGCAAAATATTTGCACACGGATGGGCGTGGCAGCGCTTCTGGGGGCGGCGAAGGCGGCGGGGGCGTGGTGGCAACATGCTAACGAGTGTCACTAATAGCAGCAGTAGCATAAAATGTTTGCTTAACAATGAAAATGCATCGGAAAACTGCGTGCCTTAGTTTCCATCCATCTGCCCGCCCATCCTTGCCTCACTTTTCTCTCGCTTTCCATCGCTTTTCCCATTCTGCAGCCCTAAGCTGAAATGCATGTACAAGCTGATGGGCGTGGCAGCCAGGGGCGGCTGGATTTTAAGGGTGTCGGGGGATAGCTAGGGGAACGGGGGCAGGCGTATTACTCTAACTGACATTTAGTTGGCAGTCGGAGCGGCCAAGGCATCACGATGGATGGGAAGCCGCGGCTCCCGCTTTTGGCGCCAGCTGCAGGCAGCTTTTAGCCGGAATATCTGAGACCCAAAGCCAGCTTTTCCCACCAGTTCCTAGGAAAAGCAGACCCCCCACAAAGTGCGTGCTTAAATTCACAAGAATTTACGTGATTTTTAATGAAAATGCCTTCAAGTTGAACAAAAGAAAGAATTAGACAGAATTAAAGAATGGAAGAAACTAATTTCCAAAGAATGATGAAAACTTAGTAAGTATGGACATATAAATTTAAAAATTTAAAAAATTAATTAAAAGGAAATTAAAATGCTTGAATAAAAAAATTTAAACATTTAAAATTAAATTCAAGAGAAAAGTAAAATTAAGAATCAGAAATAAAGAAAAGGAGATTATTAATTTATAAAGGAGCTGATTGAAATATATACTACAAGCTTAAAACTAAATTCCAAGAAAACTATTTAGAAAACTTTATGGGATTCAGGAAAAACATTCAAAAAAAGGCATAATTTAAAGATAAATACATGATAAATATTTAATATTTAAAAATAAATACAGAATACAGATTTTGGTTACAAATTATAGGTATTTTTTCGCATTTGTCAATCATTTCGTTGATTTTCCTAGTCTTATTATGCATTTTATGTAAATAGTTAATAAAAGTTACTTTTGGCTTGAAATCCCTACGAATTTATCCCTACAATTTATTTTTTCCTTTCACTCCCAAAGAAAATAATAAAGAAGTTTACTTTAATAACTCTTTTTACCCCGACTGTAAAGTATTTCCCCGAACATTGCACATTATTTATTTAATGGCAAATTGATCAAAAACTGTCGAGCAAACACAGCAAAGAAATGAAAGGAAAAACACACAGTTGAATGGGCAAAACTTATTTATGCCTGAAATGAGATATCAAACAAAATGAAAACAAGAACACAATTTTCCATGTAATTTTGCCTTTTTCGGTTGACCTTTGGCCATTGGAAAACATGATTGGGTAAAGCAAATCAATATTTTTCATTGGGACTGTTTATTTTAATCGAATGGAAGTCCCCAAAGTCACTTGGAGCTGATTTAAACAGAGGGCCTTAAACTAAACAGTAGGCCATGTTTAGCAATCAGGATAGTTTGTTAGAGGTCAAAATGTTTAGCGTCACGCAAGGCTGGGAAAATGCATTTTCAATTAAAAGTGAAAATTGCTGCATACTTTCGTGAACAAAGAAATTACTTTAATAACTTTTATCCACATCACGTCAATCAGTCTTTCTAAAAAAGGATATAAAAAAGTTTCTCTATAAAAATGAATTGGTAGTTGTTTTTTTTAATGAAAACCAATTTAATTAACAGCTTAAAAAGTTGTATCTTTTTAGTCTGGTAAATGTTAAAGTAAAATTCTTATTAATTTAATTAAATAATTAAATTACCGTCTTATGCTCCTTATACAATTTTTCATTTTTAACTATAAAATTCATATTATTTTCAGAGCTCAATTTTAATTGAATTTTCCTGCATGAGTGGCAAGTGCATGAAATATTCGTTGCCCAAAAGCCTGGCTTTTCCAGAGGTTTTCCGTTTGTTTACTTTTTTGCTTCCTTTCCCATGACTGCTCACATAATGAGCTCGAAGCCTGAAGCCTTTTGCCGCGTTGGCGTGACTGAAAGAGGTTTTCCTTTTCAATTTTCTTTTTTTTTTTTTGGTTTTTATGCGCTAATTGTTTAACTATGAGGGTGGTTATTAAGTTGGACGAGGAACTGGTGGCATGTTGAAAACAGGAAGAGCTGACAGCGCTTGCCTTGATTAAGACAGAAAGAAAGAGTGATGCACTTAATTTAATGGGCGATTTTCTTGATTAAAAAATAATAACAAAACAGGTTACGTTATCAAAAAGATAGTGCCAGGAAATAGTCTAAAAAATATTAAACGTACAAACAAGTTGTGCAGCCAAGTAAATGACTTCATTTTTTTCTCAAATTGAAAACAACGAATTAACACCAATTTCATTTTTAAAAGGCTGTTGGCTGGTGCATTTTTGAAATCATTGTTTAATCAGCAAAGTCAAGCGAAATAAACTGTAGATTGTAAATACACCGCAAACTTTAAAATAATATTAATAATAATTACATATTTTAAGAAAAATAATTCAAATTTCATTATACAACTTTATTTTATAATAATCCATTAGATACAATTTAACTTAATATTTATTTTAAATGAATTTCAACTGTATTTAAATAAAAAAATACTAAGTTAAATATTAAAAAATATATTTATATGTTAATTAATATAAATCGTACTTTAGAATTTAATGGGGCTCGAGACTAGTGCCAATATTGCCTTCAAATCAATGTGTTATACATTTTTCTATAACTTTTTTCTGGCAAATATTTCTAAAAGATAAAAATATTTTAAAAATAGCTGGGTAAATAAAAATCATTCAACTTATAAGTACCCTTTTAGAAAACTTATTAATACCGACATATACGCAAATATGCAAATAGGCAGGGTATTTTCTAGCAGGGACCTCTGGTGGCATTTCCTTGAAGAAAGCCGAAATTGTGGTGCGAAATCGGTGGCCTTATTGAGTGGAGCTAATCAAATGGTTGCACCAGCTTCGCAGTTGAACGCTTCATTGGTCTTGACGCAAGTTGGGCCGCATCCCGAGTGCCGCGGACGGGCGACAGCTTTTGCAGCAGAAGAATTGAAATAAATGCGCACTTTCAAAGTCATTTGCAGGCAAATAGTCGCTGCGGGACTTTCCGCACCCAAGCACACACACACATTGGGAAAACTTATCCCAGCTCGCTTGGTATTTTTCAGATTTTTCTTAATTTTTCCCCCAGCCCTTCGCCACTTTTTTTGTGCTTTGCTGAGCGGATTTTCCGCACTGTTATTTTTGTCAGGAGGTTTTCACGTTCCCCTCGCCGCCCTTAAGCAATTGTTGCTTCGCCTTTCCTTAAACTTCATTCGTGACATTTATTTGCGGTCTTTTTCCTCAGTTTTTTTTTCCTTCCCCCAAACGGGCTTCTTTCTCTGGCTTTCCATTCAAGTGAGTTTTTCTCGTGGCGCAGACTTTTCCCTTTCGCAGCGCACTCAAGTACATGCAACTTGTTTTGGGGTACTCCCTCGGTTTTCCACTTCACGTCGGAGCCCCTAGTTTTTACCTTATTATAATAGGCGAGGAAACAAGGCACCTTTCGCTTTTGGGCTGCTCTTAACGAGGGTATTAAGGTTTTTAAATTACATAAAATAAAGTTATTCAAAATGAGATACAAATAATTAAATAATTGCAAGAGGTCGGATTGAATTGTTAAGAAACTTATTAGGAAATGAAAAGTTGCTTTTCTCTTTAAAGGTTTTTAAAATATTTTTTATTTTTTGCTTTAAATATCTTAAAAAAGTATTGTTACAAGTTAATTAGTAAAAATACAATAATCATTTTTAAAAAGTCAACATTAGAGGGTATCCACGAATCGAAAACCTAAGAAATTCATTGTATTTTTCCCTTCAGTCTTGAGCGAATCTTGGGCGGTTCAATGCACGAGACAGGCTTTGAGGTAACTTCCAATAAATAAAAGAGGAAGAAGGTGCGGCGCTCTGACCAAAAGGGGTAAGCGTTTTTTGCATTCGAGAAAGTAAGTCCATGGCCCAGCCATGATTTGGCAAAAAGCAAAATACGAATTTTACTTTTAATATGCACTCAAAGGCTCTCGCTCCCGACAACTTCATACTGGGATGATGAATGGCTTTTCGCGTTCGTATAATTTCTGAGCGCTCCATTGCAGTTTTATGTAATAGTCTTTTGGTTGAAAATTCAGAGACTGGAATTGCTTTGTTTTTTTTTTTTTTGGTTGGTCACTTGAGGCTGTCATTAGGTTGTCACAATAGTTGGGCATTATAATGGAGATCCTAAAATGTATTCATAAGATGGATAGAAAAAAGAAACTGGAAGCCCGATATGCATTAAAAAATAACACAACAAAAATATATTGGAAAACATATCGGATTTTTTATAAAAAAAAAATTATAGTTCTTAAAGTTAGTAGTTATTATTATATTTAAGAAAGATATTATAAGGTAAGCTATAAGCTTTAAGTGTACTCTTGTACTAGTCTTCACTCATGTGTGTTAAATGTTTTTTTCTTTACATATATTATTTCAACGGAAAATCCCTGCAAGGGAATAACTTAAACCACTTTTCGCTGCACTTTCAACCAGCAATCTGCTTATCTACTGCCATTTATTAGCCCACCCACGAGCACTCCATCATGCTTCTATCTAATCTCCATCATTATTCCATAGCCCAGACCGTTTTGGAAATTTCACATGGCTCTCCCCGAGGACAAGCTCCGTTTCTTTTCTTTTTTTGAAAGACTACTCGTACCAAGCAAACGGAAAAGCATTTCGATTACCGCTCACCTTTACAAAGGCGCGTCAGGGATATCAATTTATTATCTAAGTCAGCTTTTGGGGTCGCAGGGGAGTCGGTCGCTGTGCTGCTTGGTGAAAAGAACTTGCCACAAAATGAAAATGCTGCAGCCTTTTGCACAGTGGCAATCCGCTTTCAAATGAGTTGCCCGAAGCCTTAAGCACACTTTTCTCCTTTTTTTGCCAACTCAATTACAGTTTCAATTGCAATTTTAAACATTCTCCTATTCATTTGCATTCATTCGGCGGCAAACTCTGCAAAAAGCCAACGAGCAAACAAAAGTCAAAAAGCTCATGATGTGGCACCCACGCACACACAGATGCTTTGGGCACACACAGATACTCCGGAAAAGCCACAGATACACAAACACACTCGCCGGCTGAGCTCCATTGAAGCAGAAGCTTAAGCTGATAAGGCATTTGAATTTTTCACAGTTGATTTAGCCCCCCAAAATGAAATGAGAATTTGTACCTGTTGCCAGCTGAAAAGCTGTTGCAAATTCTGTGGCAAAAACGCCAGCCCACAAAGGCCAACGAGCCCGTCAAATGGAGCATACGCCGTGTGGGCCTGGCCAAAAAACATGCATAGGTGGCAGATACAAAAAAGAACAGAGCGCCACTGAAAGGGATAGAAAGATAAGCCACTCTAGCTTAATGCCAAAATGTAATTAGGAAAACTTTTGCATTAAGATCGCATTAATGTTGCAGCTACAAAAAAAATAAAACGAAAATATGGAGGAAGCTTAAAATCCCCAATTAAAGTTGCACTCAGCCACTTGGGCTTTCCGTCGCTCCTTTCTGGACTGCCCGTTTTGTAATCAACTTTTGGCCAAATCGTTTGGACATTGTCAGTGGTGCTGAAATAGCTTTTTTAGATCTAAAAGGAAGAGGCTGAAATTGGAAAACCCATATAAGAAAGGGGGCCTTTACAATTAAATAACCTCTAAATTAAATTTTAAAAAGTATTTCAACTAAGTTGAGTGAATTAAATAAAGATAGTTAGAAAAAGATACATATCTGACATTTTGAATTATAGAAATAAGTAAATTTAAATAACAGAAAATATATGCCATTGCGTCTTTTTAGACAAGTTAGTTACCCATTATACCCAAAGCTTTTTCTATATTTTTACTCGTAACTCAAATTGTTTCTGTATTTAGATACTTTATCTTAAAG
Source organism: Drosophila biarmipes (assembly GCF_025231255.1). Classification (NCBI taxonomy): domain Eukaryota; kingdom Metazoa; phylum Arthropoda; class Insecta; order Diptera; family Drosophilidae; genus Drosophila; species Drosophila biarmipes. The sequence continues at coordinate 5,170,243 of NC_066612.1, read as the reverse complement.
AAAAGTTTTATAAACTCCATTTGGCTTTTATTTGCCAGCACTATTTGGGTTCCATCGCAGATCCCCTCAGATACACTTCGCTGTTGTTGCAGTCAAGTTTGTGCAGTTTTGAAAAATTGATTGCATAATGCGACACAACAACTGAAGTTGATGAGCAGCGGCAGTAGATGAAACAAGGGTGTGATGGAGTAAAAGGCAGGAGGTGGGATGGAGTTGGAAAGGAGGCTGTGAGAAGGCTGGGAAGAGGTGATGCAGAAGAGCCGGGAACAGAATACGCGATAGATGACCTGAGAACCATGAGGGACCAAAACGCGGCATATATTTCACAGAGCGGTTATGCGAGTGAAAAAGATACAAATTCTCGACAAAATAAGATACATTATTTCAAATAAAAAAACCTTAAAAGTTCTGACAATATTTTTTTTTGTAAGAAAATAGTTTAGTAAGAAATAAATTGGTTTGTAAATTTAATAAGCTATACAAAAAACTGTGACACAAAATTATTAATTTCCTATATTCCTATGACACCTACACTTGATACCTTTTTATAATTTAAACAAAATGTGTGTACTTCCCAGATTAAAGCTTTTAAAATTTAAAGAAGCCTTTCTTGGGTTATGAAAAAGTGCCCTGTCATTGCTATTTCATTATGTCAAAACTAACCGCATAAACCTCATCACTACAGCGACTTTTGCGTATATACGACCTCGTACCGTTGGGCAAAAAAAGTATCGCCACCTCATCATCAGGCAGCGTCATCTTCTGTCATGTTCGCGCAGACTTTGGCCGCGGTCGATGTTGCTGCTGGTGATGTTGCTGCTGTCGCTTACAGCAACAACGTGACAGCTGCTGTTGCAACAACTGCAAACTGATGCACAACAGCAACATGCAACAACATCGCGGATGGCAAGTGGTAGTCATAACAACAATGCCGTCAACACCAAGCGCCATTCGCAGCCTCTCGACTTCATCCAGCCCTTGGTACTTATTATAGTTGCCGCCGATGTGGATGTTGCTGTTGCTGTTGCTGCTGCACTTGGTGTTGCTGCTGTTGTGAGCAACAAATTGCAACAGTCTGTCTGCAAATTGCCACAGAGACTGGGAAATCGGATGGCAGGGAAGTCAACGTGAAGAAAACTCTTGTTTGCCAATAATGAAATGCAATACATTTGCATTCCAGCGAAATCATTCATTGGGCAACAGGAATTACTTATACTTTCTGAGGAAAACGGAGCAAGGCAAATTGATTGGAAAATGGGAAGATATTAAAAAGACCCTTACATTATATGCAGCTTGTAAGACTTGCAACTCAAATATGTTTAAACAATATCTATATTCGTATATATGAAAACAGAATTAAGTATTTTTTATAATATAAAGCAACTATATGCTATTATAGCAGCTATATGTCTACTTTTAATGAACTCATACGCCAAGTTATTTGAAAATTTAGAAGATATTAAAAATCTATTTAAATATAGGCTAAATAAAAAAGATATTAAAACCAAGTACCAGCAGAAGATAAGTTCGTTATTATAAGCCCAACCTAAGCTTGAATATTTTCCTCTTAGATAAACACAGAGCAAGTTTGGAACTGAGTGTAAATATTTTTAAACTATGGCTACTTTAAAAATATTTAAGTATTATTTAATCTCATATTGGTTTACTTGATGAAAAGTCAAAAGCCATATTTTTTACACCACTTGAACACAATTTACTGAACCATTTTTCACTCCTCCCCCCTGAAAATCACTTCCTTCAATCGCTTGGCTAAGAAAAAACCATCAGCCAGCAATTTTGGTATCTCAAGCGCTATCAAATTTAGCCATTCAACCCACAATTGCGAGTCGGGCAGCCAACAGATAAAGGCATCAATAACCTTTCACTCGCCGTAGGAAACGCCATCAACTTTTCATTTTTTGGCCATCCAAGTAATTGCCAACCGAAAAGCCTTCATCAGTCATTTTTTACCCCGTAGTTTGTGAACTCTTTTTGCGGCCTTTGTCTTTTCCTTCAAGCAATTTGTAATGCAACACTTGCCAACCGAAAGTCATAAAATCGAAAATCCATGCAAACCCTAAACCAATAATTTCCATCATGATGATGCAATAACAACGGCGATGACTTTCCGAATAATTGCTGTCCAGCCATACTGAAATGGGAGAAAATAAACAGGAACATTTACCAGCATACAAATTGTTTGCTTAGCAACCGAAAACAAGAACCTGCAGGCTGAATCACCCATCAGATTTTGAAGAATTATATTTTCTGAGTTTCTTCTCAGGGCACAAATAACCATTCCGGATATCCAAGGCAATTACGTACTCAGCGATAGGCGGATTGGTCGGGCACTGAGAAAAGTAGAACCTTATCTTTCTATGAAAAAAATATTTAAGTTTTTAAATTAACTTAAAAATTTTCCTTGCATAAGTATGTACTTTTAAATGATATCCAAAGATAAACAAAATTCAAAACCAAATGTTAAAAATAATTCAAATATTACTCTTTAATTCTTAAGATTATTAAATGGGTTTACTTATTAAGGTACCTAAAAGTAGTCTGTAAAACAAAGAACGCAGTTTTTTCAGAATTAAATTTTTGTTACCTACTTTTAGGCATATGTTTAGGCGTTTTTGTTTGTCTCAGTAGCACCCTTAAACATTATTCCCAATTTATCGTACTATTTCCCTGAGTGTCTCGATAGCCGTGATAAAGCTACCCAAACGGCACCGCTCCGATGATGATGAGGATAATTCAATACCCTCAAGATGGCCGCAAGTGTTGCACTTGACGACACCAGACGCACAGACAAGGATATTTCGTGGATGGGGGCCGGGCGCTGTAGGGGCTGCAGGGGCACAAAAATCGGGTTGTAAACATGGCATAAAGCATGACAGGGATAACAATGCCGATGACATAGACACGGACAATGGGCGGGAGCTAGGGCTTTTGCCTTTCAGGGATTGCGATTCGGTTTGTGTCCGATTCATCTGCCTGAATGGAGCAATTGTCTGCCTCCTGTCCCGGTCCATATTTCTGTCCGACATTCCATTTCCCCCCGGCCGCTCCTCGGTTTGTCGGATGAAACACTTTCCCATTGAAGCTAATGAATGTCAGGAGCAGGACCGTACAATTGGACAGGACAACGTGGGTCGCTCCGGGGGTTTCGTACTTGTGGAACGGCAGGAAATCCTGGCCAATAAAATATTGCCCAGGTGGCTTATAATGGTCGTGTCATATTAAATCAGTTTAATAAAAGTGACAAATGAATTTCATTAAAGTTTTAGACTTTTGTTTGATTTTATTTCTTCTCTCTAACATTTTTGGGAAAATAGTTAAGGCTAAAAATGTACTTTAACTTCCGCTATTTAGTTCACATTTCACATTCAAAAATACCAACTTGCGTATTGATATTCATAATACCCTAAGTTCTTTAATAACTGCCCTCGTTTTTACGCTCTGCTAACCAGTATTCTGCTGGCGATTATTATATGATAATCATGGCATACGTATTTATGGCCCATTGATTTCAAAGAGGCTTTCTGTCACAAGATGATGGGGTCCTTTTTTCTGACCGTTTTTATATCTCTATATAGAAGGAGGCTAGTAAATTGGAAAGGTGGCAAATTGCAGTTACAGAAATAAATAAAAAATTGTATATCCAATTGATATTGCAAGCCAATCAAAACAAAACGCGGACTAATTTTTCTACAACTTTCTGGATATATGCAGTTTTGTTAATTAATACATTTTTGGCCAGGAAAAATAGCTTTACGACTTAACTTAATTTGAAAGTTATATGTTGTAAAGGCAACCTAAAGCTGTGCTTAAGACATCTTGAATTTTGCTGTTCCTCATGGTGTTTTCAATAACGTTTTATAATCTATTATATTAAGTGATGTGATAAAAAAAGCATAAATTAAATGATTTGCTTCTGGGTATTCAACACACTCGGTAAACAATGGACAGGGCTAAGCCGATTGAGCCTTGCTCACCGCACGATTCAATGAGATCGGGTGTAACACATACATATATCCGCAAAATGTCAGACTTGGCCCACTCGCTGTCTGGGCATTGGTATTTGTGGGCCATTGTGGCTGTCCTTGTGGGTGCGTGTGAGTGGGCCCAAAGTGTTGGCCATGTCAGAGAAGCAAAAAGGAGGCTCAGGCCATGAAGGTGGCTTCCACACGTCACGGGCATAATTGAAAATTGACAGTTTATTGCCATAGGCACGCCCACTTTTGGCCTGCTGGCCTTGTTGGCCATGATTAAAATAACAAAAGCACGCAAGCACACACAGCAACACACACTCGCACACACACACCTCATTTGGGGACGAAAATGTCAGTGAATGAGCTTTAATTTCGACATAATAGCTGGCAAATTTGGCATTGTTCGTTGTTGTGGAGTTGCTGGAAACTCGGGTGGCTTAGTGGCCAACCAAGTGGGTGGTGGCATACATATGCACATGTGTGTGCACTACAAGCCGCTCTATTATTTTGCCGTAATTGGTTTAGTTTTCGCAATTTCAATGGCTGTTGCTGCTGGCGATGGGATGTGGCTGCTGTTGCTGTTGCTGTTGATATCGCTGTTAATGTCGGTGGATATAGCCGATATTGTTTGTTGGCATTGCTTGTTTCTTTTATCCCAACTAATTTAACCAATGTTTTCGATGTTGGCTAACGCGTTGGCTATTATGTTGCATTTAGGGCTCACAATGTTGCTGCTGTCGCTTTGATGCAACATTTGCTGCAGGCAAGTATTTCTATCAATGGCATGGCTAATAGCTAGGGATAACATTTTAAATTGAGTTGTTGCTTTAAAATTTACTTCTTCTTTTATTAAATCTATCAGATTAACCTAAGGTTGCTTTGCCGTTGAGTGGAGGAATTTGTCAGTCTTTAAGTTGTGCTTTGTAGAGATTGCGTTACTGCCATTAAAACCAGCTATCGTTAAAGTTAGATTCGTGTTGTTGGTTGTATTATATTTAAATTTATTTGCAATTGTTATATTTTTGTAAAAATTTATAAAATAACGTTTACTATATTTCCTTCAATATTTACTCTACTATAATTTGGCTTAACCTCTTCCTTAAAGCCGGGGGTCGGTACAAAATTACCCATTTTAAAACCTTGTATGCCTTTAATCCATTTCCCGGTTGCACAACGTTTTTTCCGCTTTTTCTCGTTGCAACGGTGTGGCCCTAACAAACAGTGTTTCGCCTGAATTTCCCCATTGTTATCCCAGGGGTGGCAGCTGTTGAGCCGCTTTTGTACCGACCACAGGCAAACGCCCACCTTTTGAATATTTGATGTTCTACTTAACCGCACCGGCAAACACACACAGGCCCCAAAATCAACGCCCAAAAATTTATTTGCGGACAGGTGTCGTGTTTATGGTTAAACATTCGCCGGGGAATTTCAATTGTAATTGAGGCTCTTTTGTTTGCCACTTGTTTGTAGCCACTGTTTGGGGGTAATTACCGGGCCTATAACATACGGGGGAAATTGAATTAGGGCCAAAACAGACATGCCCCGGAAACGAAAGTTAAAGGATTAGCCTGATCAAGGACTTCAAGGGGTGGTGGTCAACTTTTCGTTGCCTTTAATTTGCAACTTTCGAGTTGCCCTGTAATCATTGCCGGCGAAAAGAAACTGAAACTCTGTGGGCAAAAACTTGGTGGGGCCAAGGGGTACTAGGGAAAAACTTTGGCGCCAAGACGACATTTTAGGCCAGGGCAAGGAAAAAGTTTTCCAAAAGAGAAAACAGACAGGCGAACTAGGGGGGTGGTGGGCTGGGGTTGAGTGGGTGTGGGTGTGGGAAAACTAGGGGAAAGCCAGGGGGATGCCCCCAGAAACTGTAACATATTTGCATAAATTTTAGGTTCCCCCCAGCGTATTCAACTTGAAGCCTGTCACAAAGAGCAAAAAAAAAGAGACGCCGAAGAAAAGCCAGGGGAAAATGGCAAGGCTCGTTGGAGAATTTTCTATCTAACAAGTTTGAAGATTCCCTTCTTCATTTTTTATTTTATTTGTATTTGAAGGTGGGTACGAAAAATTAGCAAAGACGCGACTTAAACAAGTGACAGCAGTTCAAAGTTGAAATCATCAAAATTACTTGGCGGCAAAGTTTTGTTTTGTATTTTTCACAACTTTTTTTTGCCGCGTGAAAGGTGCGAGATGAGTTTGCCACACAAATTATTTGTCATTATGCAATTGTGGAAATCTGTTTTCATTTTACATGTGCCCGCGCAATTTATTTATTCCTCGTGCTTGTTTTTATTTACCTGTGTTTTGTTATAATTTACGTGGGCTTTTGATTTATGCATTATGTAAAAGATTTTCATTGTTGGCCCACGAACACAATTTGTCATAGTAACAAGCCGAATTAACATTGCAAATTGATTGATGATTCAGCTCCAACATCTGGATGCTTTAGATTAAGGGTAGCTTTTGGGGTTAAATTGGATATTCAAGGGTTTCAAGGAAGAAAAAAGGTATATAAGAGGGGCCACACAAATCACTAAAGATTTGAAAGCACTTTTAAATATAATTTCTTTGCTGTTTAAAAGTATGCCACATTATATTTTTAAATCAGATGTACAATCATAAATATACCCATCCCATATTCATAGCATAATTTTGGCAGCTAAAATTTTAAAGTGATCTTAAAACCCCCTTTTAATTTTATATCATCACTGTTTACGTTTACGAGCAATTCGAAAAATGCCAGAAAGTGCTAGTTAATCTATTTTAAATAACGATTTAAACCAGTAAATAAAAAAACAAAACCAATATATTTTACATTGCTAGACATGTTATCAAAAACTAATCCGTGAAATCTTCCCATTCTGGGTCCCAACATATTTTCAGCTTCCCAAAAAGCAGACCTCAACTTCTTAGCTCTTAACCCCCTGAACAATTTTAACCCCACACAGCCAATTGACACAAAAACTGTGTGACAAGTGCTGACTTAGGACAAATCAAAGTCAGCTCAGCTCGTCTCATCTCATGGAGCATTTCAAATTGCAATTAGCCACAACAAGTCAGAGCGATTAAGCCATGATTTTGATGGCTTAAAGGAGAGAAAGAGACAGGGATTAAGGAACAGAGAGAACTGGAGACAATGGGGGAAACTATATCCAAATGGAGGTAATAAACGTGCGATTACTAAACTCCCTGCAAATGTCGACGTCTAGGAATTGTCGCATTGACAAACTCAAACGGAGTCAAGCACGCACATGTACTCAGAAAAAATATTAACAAATAAAGAATCAGTGGAAAAAGTATAGTATTGAAGCAAGAAATAAAAAGAAAGAAAGCTGGAAAAACTAATAAATTAATCATTTAATTTTAATTTATTAAAGCTTATCAAATATTTTATTTTAATTTATAAAATGTCATAACATTATTTTCTTAGTTTCCATAACTTAAAATAAAACTCGATGATAATTTAAAATACAAATTTCTTTCTACCACTAAAAAGGAAAATTATAAATGTTTCCTAGAATTGGTAGTCTAGTGATTTAAAATCGCTTAAAATAGCCTCTAAAAAGTATGCAATGATTTATTTTATTCCGGATAATGGCTAATAATTTTCCACAGTATACTGTTTGACACCTTTGTAAACCAATTTAAATTAAAGACACCTTCTCAAATCTTTTTCGGGGTGTACAGAGAGATAAAGGTAGTAGAAGACAGCGGCAACTGTGACAGAAAGGGAGATAGAACATTAAACAATTTGTTTCACATTTGTGGAACCTTTCCCTCGCCATTTTCCCTTTTCCCTTGGCCAAACTTGCAAAACTTTTGCCAGACTTCGTCGTCTTGTGTGTGTGTGCGTGTGCGTATGCGGAGTATCTGTGTTTTAATATCTGTGAGCGGCGTAGCAGAATATATGTAAGGGTATGTGCCACTTGTATAACATTACAAAACGGTACACATGTGCAATCTGTCTACGGTTAAATTTGTTACGTTGCACGCCATACGAACATAAAAAGTGCATTTCCAACTTGGCACCATTCGACACTAAAGATTGCATGGAGAAAATAGTCGCTCCGCTTTTTCCTTTCCCCAAACCAGGCTACTCCCTTTCCCTCACCCCTTAACCTTTCCTCGTTTCGTATGCAAATTGTCGTTTAAGCTAAAACACGTGACCCTTGTGCGACAATCGCTTCATAGAATATTTAAGAACAGGGATTTCGTTTACAGCTATCAAGCTGAAAATTAGATTTTTGCCAGTGGGATTTAAGCATTAAAATAAAATTTAATAACAAAAGTATGGAAATGAGAATGAAATTTATTCCTTAAATTCAACAGGATTTTTTGTTAAGTAATGCCTACCTATAAGATAAAAAAGCCATATTTTAAAACCTTGAATGTAATTCAAAATGGTGAGGACATTTTGATCTTTTGATAAATGCAATTTAAATAGAAGTTGTAACTAATACTAATGGCTTGTAAAACTTCAAGAGCCAATAACTAAATTCTGTTGTATCTACACATGCTGCCACAACTTTATTTGCATCCGAGTGGCAGCTGTGATAGTTGCATCTTTAAATTGAATATAAATCGTAAAATTCTGGTGAAATGCACAGCGGAAACAGCGGTAAACGAGCCAAGGAATGAATCTGAAAGTTAAAGTTACATATGCATTCCCCCGGCACTGTTTCTGTCTCTTTCCTCGTCCCTATGGCCCTCTCTTTCCAATCCCGCAAGTTGTCGTCGTGTCAAACTGCCAACAGCTAAAAGACTTTGGCTAACTGGGGGAAAAAAATCACGAAAAAAACAAGGGTCGAAAAAGTTTGGGATTCGAAAACGAATTTCAAATACCCAGTAGAGTTTTTAAATTTAATTTAAGCCGACTTTCAGAAAAAAATAAATAAAGAAAAAATGAACAATCAATTAACTTGTACATTTTAAAATGTAAGAATAACAGAATGAAAGAGGATGTTAACATGTTTTTTTTCAAACACTTGCTTTTATTTTATCTCAATTTGAATCTAAATAATTGATCTTCAGAAGTACGAATTTTCTATTTTAATTATGGTTGAAAAGGGTAGCAACCCCTTGGGACGATAAATTTCACACTGCAACCGTATTGAAAATCCAACAAAAGCTGGGAACTACAAAAAAATATGTGAAAAAATGGGGGAAAAAGGAGAAAACTACTGCAACTGTCAAATGCATTATCAGGGCATCTTTTAGCCAAAAGTTCAGAAGGTAAAATGCAAGGGGAAATGCAGTCAAGTGCTTAGGAAAGAAGTACCACTCCGATCTGAGAGAACTTATTTAAGATTAAAGGTGTGACACAAGCCAAACCACTCAGTGCATGTAAGTCACTTGATGAAAAGCCCTTGTGAAATTCAATGTGTACATGAATGCAAGCTGGCTGGAATTAATATTGAATTTTATTCAGAGAATTACTGATGTGCACATGAGAGGTACAATAACAAAGCCACTCAATTGAATTACCATATTAATAGTCCCTGTTTTACTTTCACGCCTTTTAATTGTTTCAAAATTATTTCAATCACACAGGGCTTTCAGCGCAAACACGATTAATTGGTATAATTAAATTAGTTATTCATTTCCAATTGATTACACAATATGGTTTTCATCTCAAAATAATTTACTTTGTTCCTAACCCAACGGGAATTTAATCTAGCAATTTAAAGCTGCACAAAGCCATGGCAAAACCAATCCAAACTATATTAACTTGTTTACGACCACATCCATTATTCAAAACCAAATAAGCCCAAGGAGCACTTAAGCCTTTGGCCTTAACAATAGATTCACTTCCTGCTGCTTAAACTCAAACAAATTAAATCAATTCGCCAACACGCATACGCCACGTAATCCATAAATTCCTATCTCTAGCTTATATTAAAATATGTATATAGATAGATTTATCTGGAGATATGTGCAGCATCAAGTTGTAAAACACGTCGTGGACAAAGTGAAGCATAGTTAGTAGTCTGCGAAATTTTTTGTTTGGGGGTTAAGCTTACACGGTTGTGGCGTTTAACAAAGTTGAAGGCAGCCGCAGGTTTTCCAACATTCTAACATATGTGTGTGCGGAAAGGGCAGGAGAACTCAGGGGGAAAAGGGGCTGCAGATTCCACTACAAGCTGCACTTTTCCTTGGCAGCTTCAGAAACTTTTTGGCCATGACTAAGAAACTTTCGGGAGCCAGCCCACAGGCCCCAGCAGCCGAATTTTCAATTGTTGCACTTGCCAGTGCCTAGGAGACGTCCTATATCTTTGGTTTTCCTTTTTTTTTGCCCCTCGCGGCTTACAATTAAATCTGCGGCCAGACTGTGCGGCAATTATAAGGGCACATAATTTTCGCTTAAGTGTTTTATGCCCCTCCAATTTTTTTCTGTTGGGGGGGGACAACAAACCCTTCATTATTATCCGAAAAAGCTTTTAAAGGGTGAGATAAATTTCACGCTTAAATCGCCAACGTTTTGAGCCACATCCTGGGCCACAAATTCAAACAAAGCACGCAGGAACTTTGCTTGTTTGTCGTGTTTGGTTTTTGGTCTACAACTCTCCAATTTGTGAAACAATCCGACCGTAAATGTCGGCCTCGCTCTCCCTGACAACTGCAGGCCTTAAAGCGCTTTAATTAAGTTCGACTTGAGCCGGATTGTTTTAGGAAGTTCCTGGCCACAGGAGCCCCTTCCCGGAAAGCCGATTGAAAGTTGCGAAAATTGGTGTCAACACTTGGCCAACATGACTGGCAAGCCAGCACCAACTATCCCAATTCGATTCTCTGATTCCGCTCCTCCTGAAAGTTTTCAGTACGAGTATTTCATTAGGAACTTTTACGACTGTTTGCACTTACCGTGTGTGTCAGTTGCACAAAGTCGTCTTGGTTGCAAGCAGTATTTAAAAAGTATTATTTAAATATTTCCTTATAAACTTGTATTTATTACTATTTTTAATAAAATCATGGAAGGGGAATTTTTTTCTAGAAATAAAAATAAACAATTATTAAGAAATTCTACTTACATATGGATTTGTACTTCGAAATTAGGGGCAGTAATGACTAATCGCATTTATTTGTAAACATTGCTTATCAACGTAGTACTTTTATATTAATCTGAAAGTTCTATAAAGACCCCTTACGAGTATTTGGGGAATCGAGTACTTGATATACCATATACATTATATTGAGTTCCCAGGAATCGTCTATCTCGTACTGAAGTGCAAGCTTTAAGAGATGAAATTGTCGAAGAGAATACTTTAAGGGGAATTCTGCCGAATCAGCATCAATTACCGCTTATCAGCAATAGTGAAATTCATAGAAAGCGGCAATCAAACATCTGAGAATACTCGTCATATGTGCAAGCAAATACCAACACATCAGATTGAGCTTATAAAAAATACCCTCTCAAAGTCGGATTAAATCAGTTGCATCTTAAGCTCGATCGAGTGAGCATTTACTACCTAAACAAAATGCAAAAGCTGGCTGTTGTTTTGGTTTTTGGCATCATATCTGCAAGTTCCAATGGCTTTGTAGTGGGTTCCCTGAAGACCGAATGCGATGATGCCTGCGAGGAGACTCTCCAGCCCATGATAGATCTCATTAGGACCCAGCAGGATCGACTGAAGGCCTGCGAAAGGAGCGACACGAATGCGGGACAGGTGAGGATTGAGGGCCAACTGAAGGATCTGCACAATAAGCTGGAAAAGTTCACCTCTGTATACGAGACAATCGGTTCGCGATCCTTCTACATCGAGAAGAAAAACAAGCTAAATTGGTTTGCAGCTGCCAACTTTTGTCGCCAAAAGGGCGGCTACCTCGCCAACATCCGAGACGCCCAGGAACTTGGCCTAATCTCGGCCAGGCTGCAGGAGAACTCTGAATTCTGGCTGGATATCAACGACTTATCCAACCTTGGAGAGTACGTTTCTTGGACCACCGGCGAGGCTGCCACCTTCTTCGACTGGCACACCGACGAACCACTATCAGTTGAAAAGACTCAGCGCTGCGTCTCACTTCGCGACGGGAAAATGAGGGTTAACTCGTGTGCATTTAAAACATATTTTATATGTCAAGTAGATGAATAAAACTATTAAAATGGATACAAATCAAAAACATATTGATCCTAAAAACATTTAAAAATAAATATAATCCTAAATGTTATCAAATTATGTTACTGTTTTCTAACTATTAATTAATACTGATAAATAGCTCACCCTTTAAAGTTATTTTTAAAAAACGTATATAATATATTAGTCAAAAATAACTGACATCACCACTGTTTTAAAATAAAACAGTAACAATATTAAAAAAAATTCTGAAATTGAAATTAAAATATTTATTAATTATTTAGACAATTAAAGCTTGTATACAATACTAAAATTACTAAATGTAAAAGTAGAGGCGCTGAAAGCTATCGGAATATTATATTAAAAAAAAATCATTTTGACTTGAAGCTTAACTATTCTCTGTCATAATATGCATTTATAAGTTTTACCTGCCATGGTCTAATTTTTCTTTAATGTAATTTTTAAAAACAATTTTTAATTTAGGATGGTTTTCTTACTCCCATGAAAATTTTAAACAAACCAATACTCCGAATATAAAAAAGGAAGTTCTTCTTAATTTTTTATAAATATACAAATGCTTGTTTATTTTATTAAAGTGCAAATTCCTAATTGGCCTGGCAAATAAAGAAGCATTTGGTGTCGCAGTGGCTGTCGTAGTACCAGTCGTTGTACAGGAAAATACAGTGCTGCATATCGTCATAGTTATCGGGTTCGCCGTAGCCCCAGTTCAGAAATACCGTCGGCTGGCCGGTGCTCGTGTGGACAAACTGGCCCTCGGTGGCCAGATCGGTGGTGTCCAGCCAGTAGACCTCGCGGTCTTCGAGGTGCTCCTCCAGGGCACGCTGCTCCTTGGCGCTCTCGATCCTCACCAGATTAGCACCCATCTGGCGACACATGCTGGCCGCCCCATACCAGTCCTGCTTCTTGTCCTTCTCCCTCTCGATATAGTAGTACTTCGTACCAATCCTCTGAAAGTTTGCTGGGAGGGTTACGTTCCTCCTGGTCTTCGGCTCCGGAAAACTTTCAGTGTTCACTAGCTTGGCCTGCAGATCCCCCAGCTGGGTTTCTATCGACTTCTGTGCCTCGTGAACTGTATTCAACTGTGTCGACTCGCATGTTTCCCACTCCACTCGATGGGCCGCCACATGATTAAGCATTGCTTGCAGAGCCGCAAAACAGCATCCGTCCAATTGGGTTGGTGCCTCCCTCAGGGAACCTGCTAGGTTCGGACCCTCAGTGGTCACTGGCGAGGAGGCACAGGTATCGATCACTAGCGCGAAACACAAAACTGCTGCGAGCAACAGCATTTTTAATCGTGTTGGGAATGCAACTGATTTGCCTCGCCTTCGCCGTATTGTTTTTAAATGCTCTCCCCTTGTTTCGGTATGGGTCAGTCAAATGCAGATAAGCCGGATGACTTGGTATTGCAAAATGCTTGATAAGTTCGCTCTTGATTCCCTTAAAATCAACCTACATATATTTTATTGGGAATCATCGACAAAACAGAGAGTTCCTGGAAATTACGCTGCTTTTGCAAAAGCTTTTCTCGCAAAAGAATCTATCAACAAATTATGAGCCAATACAGAGTTAGATTTCAAAATTACCGAATTCTATAATGGTTAAGGAGTAATACTATTTTTATGAACAACAAAAACTACAAATATATTTTGTTTAACTATGCTACATAAACTGAATTATCACCTTGTACTATTTTTTGTATTTTCTGCTTTCAATGTTTTTTATACGTATATTCTAATAAATGTTTTATTTTCTTTATTAGCATACTCATTCATGAGAATTTCATTGATTTTACTTAATCAAATAACGAATTCTTGAGAAGCTTATTTAAATTAATAGTCTTTTGTTATCAATTGATGTGATTTTTTGAAAATATGTTTTTTTTATTAAAATACAAAAGTATACCGAGACCTTTTGAAAACCCAGGATTGGTACCACTTCCAGATAGATACATGTAAATACATAGATACACACAACGTAGACACTGCATGACTAATGCGAAAAACACATACATAAGTGCTGCTAATGCACAAGAACATGCAGTTCGCCCGGAAAATGGGAGTGGGCAATATTTTGGAATCTGGAATTGCCGAGAGCTTGGGAATAAAACCGGGAGGGAACCGGGGAAACCAAGCATTGTCGCAATATGACGCATACGCGTATATTTTATGGCCAACAGATATGGTAAAAAGCGGGGGGCGGGGCAGATAACTATGACTTCATTATGAGCTCATGCCCGTAAAGTGCAATCCAAACCAGCCCAGGCCGAAGCGAAGCGAACTGAACCCAAAAACCCGCCCAGTGGAGGCCCGACAACTGCCAGCATAAGCCAAACATTAATAATAAACAACTTACAAGCCATAAACCAATGGGATGCCGACTACCAACTACCAACAAACAGAGGCAGCGGCAACGAGCCTCAAATAAATTACACCATGAAAAATAAACAAATTCAACGGCGAGGCAGTGCAACAAAAAAAATCACCCAGAGGAAATGGCATTAAAAGCGTGTTGGATGGGGTGAGAAAACGCATTTCCAGTTAAAAAAAAAGCGAAAAAAAACGAATAGTGAGTGCTAAAATTATGACAACAGGCGGCTGATCCTGCACTGGCTATAGCCCAAAAAAAAAACAAAGAGTGAGCAAAATGGAAAAAGAAATCCGCTCAACTGGCAGCCAAAAGGCAATGGAGATGGTACAAATTGACACTGGACATGGGGACATCGAAATGGACATGGGTGCGGATGAGGCTGAGTTTGAGGATGTTCATCGCCCTGGGATGTGGACACTGGCGACAGTCGACTGACGGAGAAGAACGGAGGAAAGTCGGCAAGAATGATGCATGCCACATGCTTCGCACTTTACACTCACCAAAGAGCCAGCAAGCCAAGAGATTTCCAGATTCCAGGAAACAAATACCCACAGGATTCAACCTACACTCCTAAAATCAATAATAAATCAATAATCAATCAATAAATCACTAAGAATTTGAAATAACATAAAAAGGTGTCTAAAAGTATGCAACAATATATTTTATATGTGGAAATAGTCTTACTTCCTTTACAGCATACTTTTAGACGCCGTATAAAATGAAATTCTACTGTTTTATTGTCCTTAAATAAATAAAAAATTAAAAATAATATATTTAAATACCTATAGTTTAAAATAGCTATAATGCTTTTATTAATCTACTATTTATTTTCCTAAATGATTTAAAAACCTTATAAATATAAATCTTCAAATGTCAGTTATACAATTTAAAAAAATTGTATTTTTAGGCAAACAAGTTATTTTTAAATTTATAAAAAAAATTCCAAAAGTTACAACCATTTAAAAGATGAATTTTCCAGAACACCCCTTCAAAAGAAGTCACCCAAATAGCGACAATAGGCAAATGAAAACCAACACAAAAAGCGAGCAAACAGAGAGGGAGCGAAAAAGATTGTAAAGCGAGACAGATAGCTTAACGGAGATAAAAAATGTTCTTGGCAAAAAGCCTGGCTTGCTAAAAAAAGAAAAGGAATAGTTAAAAACTGAAAAATTCGTATGTGTAAGTGAAAATTTGCGAAAAAGCGGCGCAGCAACAAAGGGAAATGGACACCATTGTCTCTGTGCGTGCGAAAGAGCAGACCCGGGAAATTGCCGACAGAGAGGCAAGATTGCATGGAGAATAAGGCAACAAAGTTGCATGTGCCCAGGCATAGCGAAAAAATCGAGGAGTCCATAAGACCACAGCGTGTGGCGGACCAGTGGAACGAAAAAAAGATATATCCACATACCAAATGAGCGGAGGGCTGAGGAAAGGACCACTTCCCCGGCAAACTTGGCAGTGGAACAAAAACAAAAACAAACCAAACAAAAAAACGAGGAAAAATCCGGGGACTCTGGTGACACAGTGTCATCTGCATACACACAGCTGGATATGGTCAAGTTGGCGCACAAAATTGCCTGGGAGTGTCGCCAACTGTGATGGCTTCAATATGCACCATCCCTGTCCCCCGATCCGCAGGATCCCCCAGCAGCAGATAGGTACACGATGGTCCAGGTCTCAGGGAAACGGCAAATGCAAATTGAAACACAGCTGAAAATGGCAAAAATGAATCGGATTAGATGTCGCCGGTTAAAGTCAACAGAAGACGCAGTCATCACTGGAGGCCAATTGCCAGGTGTTGAACCCAAAGGACGCCGTTGATAGTCGTCAATGAAAGAGGACAAATAGAGCCGGATTTCCGTTTTTTCAGGATTGTGAATTGATATGGGTGGGGGAGAAAAAAAATGGAATACCGAGAGGTGTGAATTAAACTCGCACATATCTAAACTCTGCATAGCAAACTAAAATAGATAGAAGATACTTTGTGATCAAATAATATACTATAGTAGTAAAAAATGAAAGAAGAAAGCACTCTCTATTGTATCTATGTTCTAGAATTTAAAAGTTATCGATAGTATCGCTGTCTTTAAATTGATATTTAAAATTTTTAAATATAACAATTGTTCTGGATCAACTTAGTTTTATTTTAATAGTATTAAAAATTATCTTCACACAAAAGCACTTTCATAAATAGTTGGTCAAGTGTCACTAATTTGACTTCGATAGTAAGCAACTCTTAATATTATCGATACAATCGATGTCGGCCACCATCGCTTGCCCAACCCAATTTGGCAGATCTTCTTCACTTTATGAATTTTAAAAGGCTTCAACTTTGTGGCTAAAACAATTACCTCTTAATTTGCATTCAGCTTTGGCTCTTTCTGTTTAAGCCTCTGTTGTCGATGGTCCAACAACACAGTCTAACCTGCCCGTGTCAACTGAAGCCTGGGCCAGAACTACTTATTGCATGGCCAAACAAACAGATTATTTGGCAAATAAGCCGGGCAAACAAGTCAGCAACTTGCCCAATGCCTTTGCTACCTCAGATGTGGCCAGTCGAAAAGCAAACAATCCCAACACAAAGGGAGCGCCCCAACGGTTCTGAAATTAATTTTAACCCTGACCAGGGCAGCGTACATACTAAAGGGCCAACTTGGCCGGCTGGCTGGCTCAGTTAGCTTTGCTTAACTGATTAGGTCCCTGGTCGGTTACAGGCGGCCCGAAAGGAGCCGACGGGGGGATGGGGTCCGGAAATAGGGTCTCGGGTTGCCCGTGTAACTCTCATCCTACATGTGGCCGCCATGAATCAAAGCGGAAAGTAATGGCCAAAGTTACAGGGAAGACACTTTAGATCGTCCAGACTCTATATGTGGTCAGTGCACAGAGAAAAATGCTCAATATACTTGGATAAAATTATTTTAAGTTTTTATTTTTTGCAGTATCACAATTTAAGTTTTGTCCAAATTGTAATAAAATATTCAAATATATATAGTTTCAAACATATAGTTTTTATCATAGTTTAAAAATCAAAGTTAAGTGTCTTCCATAACACATAACATTTTAAGGAAAAATTCAATAATTCTTATAAAAAAATGTGATATATTTCATACCATAAGAAAATTTACAAATTACCTTCGTCCCTTAGAACAATACTCACGTGTAAAATGTTTAAAATAAGACAAAAACATCGGGAATATGGTCAACAAATTTAAAAAATATATATATATAATTATATTGGTTTGCGTGTTATATTTTAATTTGTTGATTATACATTTTATTTAATGACCATACATTTTTTTAAGGTATTTTTCGGCTTTAAATGCTTGATTTCCAGCACAATGTTCAGTTTTCCTTAGAAAACCCCTATTATAATTAGCACAGGAGAGTTCCACATTTTTACGCACTTTAGGAAGACTTTTTTAGCAGTGCATGGGCCATTCTTTGGTCAAACTATATGGACCCAAATAGCCCCAGGCATCATGGACAGGAATAAAAACTGTACAACAAATGTCATAAAACGGCCACTCACCTCGATAAACTTTGCTGCGCTTGCCAGCGGCCACGATTTGTTGCTGTTGCTGTTGCTGCTGTTGCTGCTGCTGTTGCTGTTGCTGCTGAACAGTGGCTGCGTCCAGTTGCAGCAGCAATCTAGGCGCTGCTGCTGCTGCTGCTGCTGCCTGTGCAATGCTTCCATTAACATTTGTCACTGCCGACGGCGTTAAATGTGGCTGATGCTGCCCATGTTGCTGATGGTGATGATGAAGCTGCTGCTGCTGCTGCTGTTGCTGTTGCTGTTGCTGCTGTGCGTGATGCGGATGGGTATGGGTATGGGGAAGGCCATGCGAATGGGGCTGTGAATGCGGATGGGCATGAGTGTGGATGTGGGGATGATGGGCAATGGCGCCATTTGGGGCTGTCACCGCCGGCGGTCCATGTGCCGGGCAATAGCTGCGATATTCGCCATTGATGTCGATGTAAATTGGCGCCTCCACAAGTGGCCAAGCGGCGCCAGTCAAAGATGTTGCTGCGGCACCACCCGCTGATGTTGCTGCGGGAGTTGCCGCTGTCACAGTGGCTCCTGCTGCTGCCGCTGCAGCTGCAACGGCTGCTGTTGCTGCTGCTGTTACTCCATTCGGTTGCAAGGTGATTAACTGCACGGGCAGCAGTTGGGCGCCATGAATATGCGGCAAGCCGCCATGGTGAGCACAGTGTTGCTGATGTTGCTGCTGCTGCTGCTTGGGCGACAACTGTTGCTGCTGTGTGTGTTGCTGCTGCTGTGGCTGCTGCTGCTGCTGCTGCTGCTGAATTTGCTGCTGATAATAGACAGTAGTCTGCTCGTAGGCGGCATAACCCAAAGCCGTGGTTGTTGTCGTCGTAACTGACGACATGTTGCCGCTGGCCAGCGACGATTGTTGCAGCTGCTTGGCCTTCAAGGCAGCGGGCTGAAAGGGTGGCGCCAATGGGGTAAGATTCGATTTGTAAGCCTTTATCAAAGCACTGCTCGTGGATGTTGCTGATGTGATGTTGCTGGCGTTGCTGTTGCTGCTGCTGTTGCTAGTTGCAGATGCACTGGTTGATGGCTTTTGATTTGCCTGCTGTCCGTTTTGCACCTTCCGGCCGGCCTTTGGCCTTTCATTGATGGGGCCACGACCACTTGTTGTTGATTCACTGCTTCGATTGTTATTGTTGTTATCCACCACCGACAAAAGGGCCGGCGGTTCACGATTATGACCTGACCTTTCGATTACCTGATAGCTTTCACCGATGAAAGTCACCAAATCCTGGCAGGCCTGCTGCAATTCCGCCGATGTTGCTGCTGTACCAGCTGCCGCCTCATCGTTCTCGTCCTCATCGTCGCTTTCGATAACGTGTTCGATAATGCGCAAGTTATCGTAGTCTATGATCCGGGCATAGCCCATACCGAAAGCTAGGCCCGTAAGTCTGGCCACATCGTCGATCTCCTCTTCATCATCGGACTCCACTGGTATCTTCTCTTCGATTGGGGCTTCTTCAAAGACATCATCGTCAGCTTCTTTTGATTCTCCACCATTTATCGTGGCCTTCCCATCACCATCATTGTTGCTATCGTTATCGATTCGTATACCATTTGTTTCTACCTGCATTTCCTCTTCCTCTTTGATGCCTCCCTCCATTTCCAATTCCTCTTCAATAATTTGACTCAATCTGGGTTTCAGGGGCTTTAGCTCCGATTCATCATCCTCATAGTTATCGGTTTGGGTACTGTTATCGATAAATATCGTCTCCGTTGACCCATAGAAGTCGCACTCATCGCAAACCAACTCCAATTTGCTTTCATTAATCTCCAAGACGGCAGCTGCCATTTTGTTAAATATGTTGGATTCTGGTGAAACTTCTTAGTTGATTAATAATTACTGGTTATAAGTAATTACATGCTTAGTGATCAGAGATTGCAAATTGAGATTCTGTTGTGACAACAGATGCAATTTATTGTAATTGCCTCGGCACATTGTCGCCGAAAGTGTCATGTTGCTGTTAATCAAACAAAGTCACTAAGGCTAAGCTTCGATAAGCATAAGGGCCAAGTTTTGGGCCTCAATTATTTACACCTTTTGGATTGGCAAGGCCTGAAACGAAACGGAAAACAGAAAGAAAATTGTTTAACTCAAGGAGTCTTTCACTTTCAATCAACTTTGCCCTCTCAAGCTCGAGGCAAAAGTTTGACTTGTGTTGTTTTTTCGCCCCTTTTCCCCCTTCTGCACCTACCGATTGTTTATTGAAAGCCATAAAATATTTATTTTAATTAAAAGGAAATCATAAATGCAAGTACAAAAGGAGAGCGATGACTGAAAGTGTTTGCATAGCTTGGGGAAGGAGTTTGAGTGCCTTTTACTTAGTTAAAAAAGCATAGTTTCATTGGTAAAATGTATTCAAGTCAAAAAGCCAAGTTACTAAGTTCAATTTATAAAATTAAATTCCATTCCACTAAGAGGATTGCCTGTAATTTAACTAAAATTAAGCTGGCCAGTTATAAATAAATCTAGCTGAGTGGCAAGCAAAGTGAAATATAAACCAGTTAATAAATATTTAATACCGCTAAATAATTTGCTTTAATCTTAAGCCCCATTTAAATGCATTTTACTTAAATTTATTGTGCCACAGCGGCAATCAAATAAAACCAAATATACGAAATAAAGTGAAAAAAATAACATCAAATGCAATGGCAGGCAAAATCAGCTAAATCTGCACAAATGCAAATGAAAATCTATTCAACAACTTTTGCCACATGCCAGTACGCACACACGGAGATTGGTCAATATGCAAAATGTAGGTATGTGTAAATTGCGTTTTGGTCAACAATTTCAATATTTTATGCGGCCAACCTGGCGTATGAGCAATGTGTCCTGCCGCCAGACACCAGAAAATGCTGTGCGAGTTCTTGCGGCCAACCGAACCGATGAATAATACATACAATATACCGGAAGTTATTTTCTATTCAATTTACACTACTTAAATATGTCGGAATATTTCGAGAGACTACGAACTAAGCTTGGGCATCAAGGGTTCAATGGCAAAATAATGAAAATTCTGATTGGATTTCTATGCAAATATTTTCAGCTTGTAGGAAAATGCTTTATTTTCTTTTCATATATTATGTGAGCTAGATACCACTTAAATCTTTTGATTTGATTCTAAACATGGTCAGCTTTAATATTTAATAATAACTTTGTAGAAGTCCATTTAAATACTAAATCATTGTTATATGATTTAAGTGCACCTTTATTTCTTACTCGGTAATAATGTATATTTAATATTCTATTTATTGCCAATTGATGAAAGGTAAACAAAATGCTAATACAATATTTGCCCTTCATAAATTTCTAATCCACATAATACAATTTTCCCATTAAATAAATGATTGAGTTTAATGCATTTTTAATACGATTAAACAGTGCTCATTAAACCAGACTAAATAAAGTTAGACTAATTGGTTAAAGTGGTTAAAATTGCGATGCAAAAATTTTAAACGTGAGTGCAAACATGAAAATATTTTTAATTACATAGAACTAAGCAATATAAACAACATAAACCAAAATGAAAACAATTGGAGAAACATATCTAAAATGTATTTGATAATATTTCAGTGCATTTCACATGCCGCAGGAAAACTGTTTACAAAATAGCCGCAAAATATTTGTGAGCTCATTTCCATTTCCGAACGCGCGATTTCATAATTGAAATGCAGAAACATTTTCGAATAAAACAAATTTTGCATTGTGCAATAATTACACAATCAGAAAAAGGGGAACAAATTAAAAAAAATAGGGAATTCATAATTAAGGTTGAGCAATTCAAGCAAACTATGCGTGACCATTAAATAATTTGAGGAAATTATTTAATAAGCACCTCTCGCCAGAAAGTCATAAATGAAAGTCAGAGTCATTCGACTGGGCGTTACTGGGTGGGCGTGGCATTATCAATAAAGCCCAGTTGCGGGGAAAAAATGGCAAAACGATGCGCTCTCCGCAAACTTGGAAAAACGCAATTAAGTTGGCAACGCCAAAGGAATGATGTGGAAAGGGTTTTGTGGAAGGGGCAGCCTCAGATACTTTTAGTATCTGTGTGCCGGCGCTCCTATGTGTGGGTAAGCCAACAAATTTAATTAGCGCCACAAGATGATAATAAAAAATAAATAAAGCAACAGCATAAGTAAAGTTATTGCTGCGCTTAGGGCAAGTTAAGTACGAATTTCAAAACACTAGGCATAATTAAATGGATTCCTGTGAAGGGCTGCCTCAAAAATTACACTTTCTTAAATAACTTCTTTCAAAGTATGCCATAATAAAATATGGCTTAAGATGCGATATTATAATATCATTTGATTCAATCAATTTTTTCTGAGTTCCAGATAATTACTGTTTTAAGTCATATTTTTAAGGGCAAATATGAATACAAATATTGCAATGCTCTATATATATTAAATTAGTTTTCATGATACGGACGTTTGTTCAAACCCTTATGATAAGGGAACTTAATTGTTCAAATACGTATTTCCCCAAAAATTTACTTTTTATTTCAGCTGACCATTTCCGCTGACCTGTTTACTCCGAACTGCATTGCTGATAAGCAAAATATTTTTAGGGTTCATAGATCACACATTTCAATAGAAGCTTTCGAAATTTGCGCATTTCGCCTTTACTAACCTTTAAAAAAATATTATTTTGTTATGGGTCTTCAAGTGAATCATAATTAATATGTATGCAAAGATCTCGAAAAAATATTGAGAGCTAGGGTATATTTAAGTATAGTGGAAATCTGTAAAATCTTGCTTTTTACTACACATTTGTGTTATTATTATTTATTTGTTATTATCTTCACTTTCCTAACACCTATTTACAAAAATGCCTGCTAGAATTTAAGCTCAGGACTGCAGATTTGCACTCAGATTGTCACTCAAGCCACCAAATCCTCTCTGAAATGAGTAATTTTGCCGAAGAGCTCTCGGCTTTCCTAGGAACGCCTCTC
This sequence comes from Drosophila biarmipes, assembly GCF_025231255.1. Taxonomy (NCBI): domain Eukaryota; kingdom Metazoa; phylum Arthropoda; class Insecta; order Diptera; family Drosophilidae; genus Drosophila; species Drosophila biarmipes. Next base: position 5,147,292 of record NC_066612.1, on the reverse strand, counting down.
TTTTCCCTCTTTTTAAGGACTTTCCACTCTCACGACGCATGAGTGAGCGATTGGCCGCAGGAACTATGGGGAAACCGAAACCAATTTCGAGCTTTTAGCGCTACAAACGCAACAAGTTAGACTTGAATTTTATGACCAGCGCCAAAACAACAACGACTATAAATAACTTCGATAAGGAATCAAAAATACCCTGTACTACGCTTTATTTTGAAAGTGAAAAATATAATTCCCTTATGTTGAAACGGCTTGTCTTTAAAAGATTTCTTTTCTGTGAGATATTAAAAAAGTGAATTCGACATTCAAAGGATCTGTAGCTCATTGCTAGCAACATTTCCACGAAACCAGTATACCCTTGAGGAATAGGTGAACAGTACACCCAAATAGTAATAACTGGAAAACCATTTACGTCTTTCATTTCCATTTCATAGTTGCTTGCCGTTTGGATTGGGACTCGGAAATGAGAGATATTTGAATTTTGCGCTTAGCTGACCCTTTCCCTTTAACCACTTGATGATCTTTGGCATTTCGGTCCCACGCTGCGTATGATTAATACCTGTGTTAATTTGTTTTATTGCTCATACGCCGCGTGGCCCGGGCATATCTAAGATGCGCCGCAAATGATAAATTCGCTGCACGCTCATCACGCCCCATTCATGCGACATGACGTTTGACTAATGATAGACCACCGCCTCCATAACCAGTTTTTTGTTCCCCATTCTTGAAAACTCTAACGGCTTACCTTTAAGCTAGGCAGCAAGAAAAAAACAGATAAAATATAACAAAAAGGGAGCGAAAGCATGAGAATGGAGCAGAAAAGTAGGCAAGACATAATAACATAGATAAAATGTTGACAACTTGCTAACAAATGAAATGCAAACATGTTGCAGCAGGTCCTTGAGGAGGGAAAAAGGAGCAGGATGCTGATGAAGGAGCCGCACAAAAGGGACATTTATATGTAGTCCCACGAACGGTAGCCTAAGCCCCTCAACCGATAAGGCCGCGACGAAGGCTCTTTATGGGCCGACGAGGAAATGCTCTCACGGGATCAGATCTCAAAGGATAGAATTTTTCATATATTACAAAGGCTCCTCAGTTAGGCATGTTCCTTTTTGAAAGACATTTAAAGATACTATAATATAAAATATGACGAAATGGTTATGATAGTTTAAAGATTTTATAGTCTTTCATATAATTAAACAATGAATAATTAGATAGCAGAAAGTTAAAAATATGTTTTAATGTAAGATTACACTATATTGTCATTATTAAATCTTTGGTGCTGTAAGACACCCATTATTTAAAGTTCTTCTGGAAATGCAAATATCTTTTTTTGGCTAGAGTACACATATCAAAAAGGAAACTCCATCCAAATCAGCGAGTCCTGCTTAGCCTACATTCTCCTGTGTGGGCGACACAAAAGCGAAACCCTGATAAAAAGTTTTAGTTTGGAAACTTAACGAATACCAAAATGCAATGACAAAAAATACTTTCAATATTACCACTGCGAAAATCGTATATTTACTAAGAAACTATATTAAATGAATTATTACTTTTCAAATACTTCTTAAAAATAATTTACCTGAAGAACGATTTATAAACATCAATTTACATTTGCAGGTCATATCTAACTAACTTTTTTTGTTTGATAGTCTATAAATTCTTTTTAAATATTAAAACATATTATATTTATTTCATTCATATATTTATATTATATTTCTCACCTAAATAATAATCGAAATAGCCCCGCAGAGAGAAGAAAAAAACAGTAGAAAGCGGCTTGCAGACAGGCAAACTGTGAAAGGAGCTTAAGGACTTAGGAAAGGCAGGGAGTCCGGAAAAGCCGGGTGAAAATGGGGAAAAACGATGGCGGGCCAAATGCGGTGTGAGTAATTAAGACGCAAGTGCGTAAAAGCTGCCCGCATGAAAATGACGCAAATGCTCGGCGTCAGACGAGAAGATGTGCCGCTGGAAAATGGGCTGCACGCTCCCCGAAAGAAAGCACGAGAAATGGCTTCAATTAATTGACTTAGAAGAGAGGGAAACTGCTGGGAAACATTAAAAAAAACGAACATTTTCTTGTGGCATACTTTCAGGCATCACTGGGCGCGGGACTCGGCTAATGCTGGTTAAGCAAGAAAAGCGGCTTAAGTCCCAATCAAAATGTCTTGAACAGCGTGTCTTGTGTTGATATTTAGACAGCTCCGTTCGGGCCAGGCTTAAATTCTGGCGAATCTGTGAATCAACAAAATGCAAATCACATTTCGCAACAACAGCTGGCCCGTCTGTTTCCGCAAACGGGCGAGCAAAGTCAATCAAAATTGACAATCTATGGGTATAAAATTTCCAATTGGCCAAGGAGGCACGTCCCAGACATAAAACAAAATTACAAGGCCCACAATACAAGGCTGGCGCACACACACACATGGTCAATAAACAAAGTGCAATTAGTTGATATACGAGATATCAAAAGGGTGTATATGGCACACGCAGGCATGCATACATGCCTAGGTGGAGCAGGTCAAAGTTTATTGCCTTCGGTCGGCCGGTAGCTGCAAACTGCAACTCATATTTTACCAAGGCCAAAAATGTCTCGCTGGCTGCACATAAAGCATTTTACTTGGGAAAACCCGAGCTGACACTGATGCTGACACTTCCACACAACTCATCTGTCTCCCCAGTCGCCCTGCCCCACCACGGTGCATATAATTTGTCACTTGCATGGTCTTCATACACCGAAAAACATGGCCAGCAGACAGTCAGCCAGATAGCCAGGAACACGAAAAGAAACAACGGTTTGTATAGGGCACATTTTTCCTACAAAAAATGGTAGGCATTCTTAATAAATAGTAATATTCCCTTTTAAACACAGGCAGTAAACAGTTCTTAACTTAAAAAAAATCTTGCCTTTCCTTTAAATTATATTTATATTATATTACTTAAAATTCTTAAGATTCAATTTTAAATTACCAACTTGTTTCTATTTACAAAAATAAATAATCTATTTTTTAATTTCATGTTATTTGCTTTAAGTAAACATTTAAATAGTTTTTAATAAAAGTGGAATGTATCTTATAAATGATAGAGTTTTTTAATGTTTTTACTATTTTTGTTCAATTATAACAATCAGAAACATACATTAATTAAAAGGTATATTACGTATATTTACGTTCTAGATTTGTACTTTTAAATGCTGCAAATTATGAAACCCTTTTTAAGTAAAAATAATATTTAGATAATTATATAAAGGTTTTTAAGGCTTATTTAGTGCTTATTGTTCGTGTAATCCCTGATTTTCCTTGGTGTGTGGGCAAAATGGAGGAAAATGAGGGAAAGGGTTGCCGGACAGGTCATCCTTTCGAATGAAACACAGCAAGTATAACTGTCAGGCTGCAGAATCTGTCGTTTATCACGCATGTAGGTATACTTCTCGCACGTACGCACACCTTTGGAGCTCACTGTGTAGGTTGACTCTGCATAAATGTCAAAGAAGTTGTGATATTTTACCCGTTTGAAAAAGAGGATATTCGTTCAATCGAGCATATTTGATTGACCAATTAAACTAAAACTCATCCGATGACTGCAGTGGAAATATTGATAGGAGATTAAATTCTAATTCCAGTCTAATTTTACATATTAAAGAATTGGGATCTCTTCCCTTTTAAACATTTTTTATAAATATATTAAAAAATAACATTTTAATTTTATTACTAAAAAACAAACTATTTTTAATCTTAGAAATTGTTTGATATGCTGTATCCAAGTATAGCAACATTAAATTTGCTTTACCTGCTTTGTAAAACCTGATAACCATCCTTTATAAAGACACAAATAAACCTGAATTTCCGTCCAATGGATGCCATGCTGACATCGCCATTGTTCACAATTCAACTTTTCTCACTAGCCATAAATAATAAGAGGGAAACGTGTCATTCTAAACATGCCTTATGCTTTCACCTCCCAACTCCATAAAAAACCCCATTCGTGTTTTGTTTCTGTGCACACTGACAAGTGTTAAAATAACATTTGTACTGCATTTTAAATGGCATTTTCAGACAAGAATTTCCGAGCGAAAGTATCTTAACTTTTTTTTGGGAAATTCTTCTTTTATTTCTACTGTGCTGAAGCGCTGAAACCAAACAATCAACAAACGAATTTCCTGGTAGTCCGGCCATTGCTTATTTTGGGTTGGAGTCAAAATGCTACATTTAGCCGAGGAAAACATCAAACATTTAAAAATAAATGTTGGCTATGGGCGGAAGGCTGGTTTTCGTCCCTGATTTTTGAACGCTTCTATTTTTAGGTGCCTATCCGAAGCGGAAATCAAATAGAATTTAACCCACCTACAAAAGCCATTTTTGCATACACACAGATACATACGCATACAAGTATCCCTTGCACAAACACAAATGGACAAACTAGGTCCTGGGGCAAAAATCATAGCATACTTTGAAGCGCTGCCCAGGAATTTTAAGAAAAGTATTGCAATAGATTCCTAAATAGTTGCTTTAAAGTGTAAACGAAATGTAATATTTTTTTATATTTCCTTACATTTATTTACATTTCCTATTTTTTTTATTTAATTTAAATGACAAATATGAGTGTATAAATAGTTTTTAACCATTTTTTTTAAATTTTTTCTGTAGTTACAAGACAATTTTAAAATTTTACAATTTTGTTGTACTTTATTTTTATTTTTTTTTTAAATAACACATAACATTTACACAGTAATTACATTTTTTTTTTATCAATTTGAGCAAAATTGTTTATATTATTATTTATTTTTTATTTTTTATAGTAATAAAACAAGTATTATTCAATATATTTTTAAGGCTTAAAAATATTAAATGGGAAAAATATTGCATTATTTCGCAGTCACATTTTTCTTAACCAATTTTTGTGGACGCCCAAACGAACGCTCGAAAGGCTGCCATATGGTCACCTCTGACACTTTTTGATTAAATTACCATCGGCTGTCAATAGCAGAGATAAACAAAGGCGTTGCATTTTCCCAACTGTCCTTTGCATCCTACTGCCATTATTTTGTTGAGCTTCAAATTGAATAATATTATTTTTACTTTATTAAAAGCTTTTTCGTTTGGCTTTTCCATCAGTTTGTCTAAAGTTGACGACGATGATGCATCGGCATTGACATCTTGACTCTGACAACTGTTAGAGCTTTAATTGCCACTATAAACATGATTGATACCGAAGACTTAGTCCTTGTTTGTTTTGTGGTACAAACATCTTTCCCTGTTTTTCCTCTTTATATTTACTCATCTTTGTTTTTGGTTTGCTGTTTTTTGTGCAGGACCGAGTTTAATTAAACCTCCATATGGTATATTTTCTGGGGGCGATTACCGAAGAGTTTTGCGAGTGGGCGGTCAGGGATTCTATATTTAGACCACGCTGATTAGCAGCAGCAAAAAACGTCAGCACAAAGGCGTCCCTGGTGTAAATATCAGAAGCCAATATTGGACAACTCTGTGTGGCAAAGTTTGCTCAATTCCTTCCGTTGTTGTGGGCGTGGATTATTGATAGATATGGCTAACTCCCCTTACACATTGGCCAGCCTCTGCAAGGGTGATAGATAGATAAACGCTTGACGTCGCCCAATCGACGTAAATCTTGTTACCAACTGGATGACGAATTAAGCCTGGCCAAGGTGTCCCGTTCCAGCTGATATCAAGGGAACAAAGGCGACCTATTTCAGTCAACTGAGTGTTGTATACATCCATATTATTAAAGATATTAAAAAGAACAAACATATAATTCTTCTGTTTTATTATAGGACTCTTAAATGAACTGATCTAGGCCCTTTGTTCAGTCAATTAAATGCGAAAATTATTTATAATGTTTAAAAGGAATTCAAAATAAGCGAAATATCTATCATTCGATTTTATATTAGTCTCTTAAATGAAATATAATAATTCAACTATATTTTCTTTTCGAAAAAATGTAAAGCCTTTCTAAACAATATTATCAATATTCCCAAAGATAATATTTTAAATATATTTTCTATTAATATTCCCAACATAGCTTGCGTTGAATTTCCTTGTCACCAAAGTCCCACACCTAGCTATCCAGTTTGATTTTGTATTTTGCCCGTAGCTCTCACTTCCACGTAGCTCTCAGTTCTTAGAAACGAATTTAGTGATAGCACACATTAATACAATAGTAGTTTCAACAACAAATCGAAAATATGCCCAACTTTAATGGAGCTATTATAGTGCACACGCTTCAGTTGCTGAACTCGCCGGCTACACTGCGAGAAATCGTGGTGACCATAGCAAAGAACACAGACTTGCCGCAGGATGAGCTGAAAGGGCCGGTGAAACAAACCCTCGAGATGGGCCACCGTTTGGGATTTCTGCAGAAACTCGACGGTGAGTTGTGGTATTACAATGTTTGGCCTATATCTTTTGGGTTTTCCCTTCGAAAGGTCGCTATTTTCTGGTTAAAATGACTTTCGACGCACTCATTAATGAGATGCATGCTCTGGACAAGGAGGAGGTCTTAGAGAAGCCAAAGATGGTCAAAACCAAAAAGAAGTTAGTGCAGAAAAGTCCCTTACCTACGGGCCTGGAGAAAAAGACCAGTAAGAAGGCGGTCAAGATCCCGGAACCGTTGGTAAATCCAAAACCAACTGAAAAAGGTCGAGTGCAGGACACTGTCAGTTCATCCAATATCGCAAAGCAAACGTCACCTATGGTGACAAAGCCAAAGCGCTTCAAGTAGCCCATAACACAGAACAGCACCACTCCCCAGGAAAACAGCGTAGTAACCCCAGATAGTATAAATATCTTTGCCCAGAGGATCTTCTCCCTTGGGCGTTAGGATGTGAAAAAAATTAT